>NC_090382.1:79775243-80092248 GCF_036365525.1 Heterodontus francisci | reverse complement strand
GTTTGGGCATGTTTTGTAGAAGTGGCCTGCCGCACCGCACAGGTTGCAACACTTACTCTGCTTACAGTCCTTGGTCTGATGGCCTTCCTTCTTACAGTTCTTGCAGACGACTGTGCTGCAGTTAGCTGCCACATGACCAGATTTGCCACAGGTGCGACAAACTCTGGGCTGCCCAGCGTAGACGAAGAAGCCTCGACTTCCCCCGATAGCGAAGCTGGAGGGAGGGTGGATGATGGCTCCATTGGCATCGACCTTCAAGGTCATCTTGACCAGCCGCTTGCTGGTCCAAATCCCAAATGGGTCCTTGACTTCAGTGCTGCTGCTGGCCACCTCGAAGTACCTGGCGAGGAAGGTGAGTACATCCACGACAGGAACATGGGTGTTGTAGAGGTGAATTGTCACCACCCGGTCACGTTGTGATGGCAGCGTGAAGAGCGGCTCCACTGTGAGGATGGACAGCGGCACCCGGTCCCCTTTCTCCTTGAACACCTTCAGGAACTTGATGTATCCCGCTACATTCTTGAACGTCACGTCAAAGTATCCACTGCTGGGGAAGTCCTGCAGGCAGAAGATGTCCGTAGCTTGGAATCCACAGCAATCGATGAGGATTTTCTTGATGAAGAAGGTACGATCAACTGGTACACCTCCTTCCTTGTCCTTCACCACCACCTGAACGGTGTTACTCACACCCTGGCCTGAAGCTCTAAGATTAGTTACAGCCATTTTACTCAAAGCATACCTGGGACAGGATCAGTGGCCACTGATCAAGGTTTCTCTCCTGCCAGGTAATGATTGTATCCACTGGTTGCTTGCAACAGTGACCTGGAGATGAATGTTTAATTTCTGAAGATGCTGGGGCAATCCAGGAGGATTGGCAACCCTATCACCCTGGCCAATTGCATGGAATTCTCATTTAATTATCAGGATTAATTAAGTTTTTACATCACTTTTCTCCGCACAGCCATATCCTTCTCCTGTGTAGAAAACTGTCGCCACCACAAGCAATGTAAATGAGTATAAGCGTATAAAACATGTGAGCAAGAGAACATATTCTTCGTGATTTAAATGAACAGAATGGACAGTGTAGTAATTATGCACTAAATTACAACAGGATGCACAGCCAAGGCTGAATCCCATTTCATTTGCACATCAAACAACTCAGAGCTGCTCCAGCTCGGAGGTCAGTATTTTCACTTTCTTCTTGTGCAAGTTTCAATGCATTGTTGTATAAAACCAGAAGGTGGCGCTGAGCATATTTTGTACAGGCTCTCATGTTACCTAAATCTGGTGATATAAAGGTACAATGGCCGGGCCAAAAGCTGTCATTGACTTAAACTATAGACTTGAGTAGAATGCATCAGCATGTTATCCTACCTAATGAAAGGTTCAGTCTGTGAAAAGGATATTGCTACACATTGGGAGGTGAGCAGGCCCCCAGAATTACTGCTACAGGAACAGCCAACTCAAAATCAAGTGAAAAGCCGTAAAGTTTGGTCTGCAACAGGTGCTTTATTTACTATAAATATAGACGAGCCTTTTTCCCTTATCGTCTAGGTTTCAATTAATTGTAATGAGTTTGTGATAAAAGACACAATGTCTACTGACTGTGTCGTTACTTGCTATTCCATTAGTACATCTGACAACAGATCTCTCTAAAGGCACACCATGTTGAAAATGTGAGCTCATTGCAGAGATACTCAAGTGCAAGCAGCAGGATGTTCTTTTCCCTTCCCAGCAGTTGCCCAACAGATAGGTCCCAAGAACTGCACAATGATCATTTAAATTCAGTTGCATCACATGCCAATTTTCAACTGCCACCTTCCCCCCCCCTTCTTATTTATGGAGGGCATTTGCGTGGTAGACAGCTGAAAATTGAGAAAACGTCCCTCCGACACAACTCAGGCATACCTGAGTTGATGTCATGTGGGCTGCTAGAGTCCCACTGAAATATTTAAGTCCACTCTTACAACCATTTTAGGAAGCACTTTTCAAATACCAATAGGTGGGTGCAGTGTGCACAATACATGCTCCACCCATTGGTACCAGATGTTGAGTAATGTGAACAATGGACCTTAAAGAGACTGCTGCAGACAATTTGGAAATGGCCTGAATAGCTAGATTTTGTGTGGCCAGAAAGAAAGACTATAGCACTTTTCACAATCTCTAGATGTCCCTAAGAGCGTCAATGAAGTACTTTTTAAGTGTATTCACTGTTGTAATATAGGAAATGTGACAGCCAATTTACACAAAGCAAGCTCCCACAAACAGTAATGTGACTGTGACCAGATAGTCCGTCTTAGCGATGTTGGTTGAGGGATAAATATTGGACGGGACTCAAGGGAGAACTGCCCTGTTCTCATTCAAGATAACATCATGGGATCTTCGACATTCAGCCTGAGAGGGTGGAGACAGCTGCAGTTTAACAACTCCATCTGAAAGATAGTGCTACCCATTGTGCTGCATTGGAATGTTAAGCTTCAATTTTGTGTTCAAGTTGCTGGAGTGTGACTTAAACCCATAACCTTCTAATTGAGAGACAAGCATGCTACCAAGCAAGCCACCACACAAATAACCTGCCTCCCATCAAAAAAATCTTAAGACCCAATGTCTGCCATTTGGTGCCCTCTCCCACATCCCCAGCTTGCCTTTCCCACCTCATCATAGGCTCCAAAGAGGAACCTGCCAGATTCCCTGCCTCCCCCATGTGTTGAGCTGCCTGTATGCACTCGGCACTGGTAGCTCACCCAAAACTACCTCCCCTTGATGTTCAAAGGCATTACCATTGCTGAAACCCTCATCGTCAATATCCTCGGGGGTCACCATTGACCAGAAACTTAACTGGCAAGCAGCATAAATATTGTGGCTACAAGAGCAGGCTAGGCATTAGGTAATCAGCTAAGTGTAACTCACCTCCTGACTCTCCAAAGCCTTTCCACCATCTAAAAGGCACAAGTCAGGAGTATGATGGTGTACTCTCCACTTGCCTGGATGAGTGTAACTCCAACAACACTCAAGAAGGTCGACACTATCCAGGGCAACGCAGCCTTGATTAGCATCCCATCTACCACCAGCACACTGTGGCTGCAGTGTGTGCCATCTACAAGCTGCACTGCAACAACTCGTCAAGGCTTCTTCAACAGCACCTTCCAAACCCCACAACCTCTATGACCTAGAAGGATAAGGGAAGCAGACGCATGGGAACACTGCAAGTTCCCCTTCAATCAGACACCATCCTGACTTGGAAATATATAGACGCTCCTTCATTGTCGCTAGGTCAAAAATCCTGAAATTTCCTTCCTAACAGCACTGTGGTTGTACCAACACCACATGTTCTTCAATGCTTTAAGTGGTGGCTCACCAACATCTTCCAAGGGCAGTTAGGGATGGGCAAGAAATGCTGATCTTGCCAGTGACGTCCATATCTGGTGAATGAATAAAAAATAATTTAGCTGAGGCCCAACCATGAAATTGGTTTAAGTTTGTCACCGGAGCCATTGGGTTCCAGCCAATGATTGCTCCACCCACAGCCCAACCAATGTGCACTCCATTTGAAAATTGCCCCATTCTTTCTTAACTGGACACTGCATACAGTGGTTATTTGGATGGAACCTGTAACAGGGAGTCAAAAGGCTTTTTGTGTACCCAAATCAGATCTCGAGCTGCATGACAAGAAAATCGAAATGACATGCAAACATATCTCATTCCCCATACAGAAATATAAATAATGTAGCCTGCATGTTTCTGAGAGCAGCCAGACAAAATTCTGTTGCTACCAAAGATAAATTGTTGTCACTAGCACTACATGCCATTGGGGCAGCATTTTATTCTGGAAAAGAACATACTGAGCTCTCAGCTTGTTCATATAGGCAAAGAATGTGTCGTATTATCGCTCCTCATCCTCCTTGGCCTACCTGCATGCTTTGACAAAGTTGATCTCATCAGTCCTCCTCCAACGCCTATCCTTCATTGTCTAACTCAGTGGGACTACCTTCTCTTGGTTCCAATATCACCTATTTAATCATGGCCAGAACATCTCCAGCAGTGGCTTTTCTTCCCACCCCCCAGCATTCCCCAGAAAATCTATCCTTAGACCCTTCCTCTTCATCATCTACATGCTATCCTTTTGTGACTTGTAGATAGGGGACCAGCTTCCACATGTCTGTTGTTATGCTGACAATACCAAACTCTATCTCTCCACCCCTTGTTGCGATCCTACCACTGCCTTTCTGTTGTCAGATTCCTTGTCCAACATCCAATCTTGGATGATCTACAGTTTACTTGCAGCTAAACATTGGCAAAGCCAAAGCCATCATCTTTAGCCCCCGACCCAACTCCATACCTTGTCACGTATTCAATCTCCCTCATTGTCTCAGGCTGAATCAGACTGTTTGCAACCTTGCCACCTTATTTTACCCTGAGTTGAATTTCTAACCCCTTATTCCCTTCATTACAAATACGGCTTTCACATCCGTTATATTACTCACCTCTGGCTCTGCCTCAACTTATCTGCTGCTGAAATCTTAACCTTCAGGCTCAATTATTCCAGTGCCCATTTGGCCAGCCTCCCATCCTCCAGTCCCTATATTATAATTAGCTGCTGCTGTACTTCAGACCAATGGAATTGTTGACCCTTCCATTATGTGTCATCATAGGTATAAGTTATCATTTTCTTCATCTTTTTTTACGTGAAACATTGATTGTGTGGGCAGTGAAGTTGCTGATTAAACACTCACAGAATGAATAAATGACCAAGAGTTAATCAGATCTACAGATTAAACGTAAAGTAACAGATACCTGGTGAGAGCCACAAGGCTGTGTTCCGCTGAAAAGCTTTAGTCATTGATATCTGCTCCTTCCTAAAAGCTAATCCTTTGACGTGATGTCATTTGCTATTTGAATCTACTGCTATTTATTCTTGTAATATTTGTTATTCTTTCATATTTGCCATATCATTGCCTCAAGAAATTGGGAACTCTTGTGCTCATTAGAGCAATATGCATCAGCACTGTGGAATAAAGTATTTTCCTTTCTCAGGTGCCCACTGTCAGCATTGGGCACTGCCAGGTATTGAGGAAGGTCTTCTGCAAAGTAAAGAGTACATTCTTGCTCCAATGTACCTTAGGCCTAATCTGAGAACAACATCTCCCAGTGCGTTATTGTGACATTTTGATTTGCCACAAAACTATTTGTGTGTCAGCTGTGGCTCAGTGGGTACCACTCTCACCTCTCAGTCTGAGTCCTCTGTAAGCACATAAATCCAGACTAATGATAAATGCAGTGCTGAAGGAGTGTTGCACTGTTGGAGATGCTATCTTTCAGATGACACCCAAAGCCCTGTCTGTCCACTCAGTTGGTGTAAATGATCCCACAGCACTATTTGAAGAGGAGTAGGGGAGTTTTCCCCAGCATCCTGGTCAATATTTAACCCTCAACCAACATCACTAACACAAATTGTCTGTTCATTTATCTTATTACTGTTTTGTGGAACCTTGCTGTGTGCAAATTGGCTGCCAGGTTTCCTATATTACAACAGTAACTATACTTCTAAAGTACTTCATTGGCTGCAAAGCACTTTGGGACATCCTGAGGTTGTGAAAGATGCAATGGAAATGCATTCTTTCTTTTCCTCTGAGAGAGATTGCTAATTAGTGGTCAAATGGACTCATCTCAGACAACAGAGAGAGGTGTCTTTTACGCCATCATTGTGGGATGGATTCAGACTCAGGCCCCTGAGATATGACAATAGTATGCCAACATACTGTGCCACCCAGTCCCCGGATTTAAACTGGGAGCAATTTTTGGGTGGATGGGGGTTTGGGCAGAGGGAATGGGGTAGACATCAGTCCCTCAATGCCATGAATTTGATTTATTTTAATTCTCGGGCCTCATTTACATCCTGCCAACCAGCTGCCCACCCAAAACAGGTACCTTGCTGTGCGCTAATTAGTTGCCTACATTACAACAATGACAACACTTCAAAAGTATTTAATTGGCTGTAAAGCGCTTTGAGGCATCCTGGAAGTTGCTATATAAATGCAAGTCTTTTTCTTTCCTTCTTATACACCCTGGTGCTGAGATAGACCAATGAGTTATGCAGCACTTGAGCATACAGTTTATGCACACACCTCACAGTGTGGAGAGTGACTAGTGAAAATGTGCTCTATATGACTGTAAATCCACAATTCCATATGATTTGCATAAGAGCTTATTTCTTGTGTAAAAATCATAAATTGTTTTTAAAAGCCCAATGATGCGATATAGGATTTTTGAAGTGAATGGAATTTCCTAGAAGATGGAGGTATATTTTTATTCCTTTTCTTGCTGATTACATATCTTTGCAAAGGGGATTACAAAGGAATCTCGCCATTCTATAAACGGAAAGCATTATATTGCAGTTCATATGCAGAATTGAGATGTAAGAGTTGACGGACTGAAGCAGACAGCCCAGAGAAGATCAAAAGCAGTTTCAGAAGGGATATGTTAATTCTTCTCTTGAGTTAATTTTGTAATAAGGCATTTCCAGTCTGGTAATCGCTAAGGTTTTTTTTTGCCAAACCACCAGGTTGAATGGAAACTTTCCCCGGGTTTTTGACTAGAGGTTTCATTTTGAGTGGTGCATCCGTTAGTAAAAGCACCATAATGTGTAGACTTTTGCAAATGCACAGGAAGGTTCCATTTTAAGTTGCAAATTTTCTTCATATCTATATAATATCACAATGAGGCATATTGCTCAAGTAGCAAATCAGTGAAGATGATATCAATTCAGTCTTGTCATTTGGAACCAATTTTAAAAACCGAATAGTTTGTATAATTAACTTTAAATTTCTTTCTGTTGAGCTGTTTTAAAATCTTCATTTGAATTGGTTGGTAGTTACAGAGCTCAGTGATGTGAAAGAGCTGAATTAACACACATTCTGGCTAAAATAACAAGAGCATTTCAACATTCTGGGTTAATGACTGTACTCTGACTGGTAATAATTCAGCTCCCTCACAACGCCAGGTTCTGTAGTAAGCTACTTCCACCAAAGTTTTTGACTGCACTTAGTCAAAACAAATATGTTCCCAAAAAAAGGTAGGTATAAAATCTTATATGATTTATGAGATCCACTGCCCCTCTCACCAATCACAAAAGTGGATCTGGCATTCAAACCCCCTCATTAAAGTGTGTCTTTAAAGCATGAACCTTCTTTAATAAGGATCTGATGGTGAGGCACCCACCTTAGAAAGAAATAACTTGGATTTTTATAGCACCTTTGATGAAGTCAGGACATCCCAAACACTTTACAGCCAATGAACTAGTTTTGAAATGTTGTCATTGCTGCAATGTAGCAAATCTAACAGGTAATTTGGGCACAACAAGTTCCCACAAACAGCAATGAAATAAACATGCTACTTTAGGAATATATATTGGCCTGGTTACCAAGAGAATCTCCTTCCAGTTCTTTGCATAGTGTCACTGGATCGTTTATATCCAGCTGAGACAGCAAACAGTGACTCAGATTAGCATCTAAACCAAAAGACTAGACTATTTGCTTGAGTCAGGTGGGGGGGGGAGGGAGAGAGGTGGTGGTGTTTGAACATATGCCTTTCTGGCTCAGAAGCAAGAGTGCGATCACTGAGCCAAAGCCGATACTTAATGCATGTCCAACTATTTACATGCAGTAAAACAATTGGATGTTTAGGTTGGGTTAAAACTTTAACAGTCCCCAGATCTCAATGATTTTCTTAATAATTTGAAGGCTGCTACTTCAGGTTAATTTTGACACTGGGAAATAGATTGCATAGGGTAATGGATGACTAGTATGTAGCTTTGATGGTGAAATAAATTTAGTTAAATTAAATTTAAATCAAACATAGCATCAGACATCACATGCAAGCAGGTAGTTGATTGATTTGGGAAGGAGCTACCAGTTTGGTCAGTATCTGGTAAGTGATTAAGGTCCATTCTAATCCTAACGCTCAAAATAGTAATAGTGGTAAGCTTAATAAAATATATAAAAAAGGAAATAAAATAAAACATTGAATAAAATAATTAAGTAGTTAATTAAAACACAATAAGGATGGCAGGACAGCTGCTATGTCACGACAGCAGCATGTGGGAGCTCCTGGATGCCAGTGTGATCCAGGGCAAACACGTCTGCAGTAAGTGTTTGCGGCTTGAGGAACTTCGGCTCAGAGTCATTGAACTGGAGTCCGAGCTGCAGACACTGCAACACATCAGGGAGGGAAAGTTATCTGGACATTTTGCACCAGAAGACGGTCACACCTCTTAGGATAGGGTCTTCTGCTTTGGTCAGGGACAGAAGAGTATGGCTGCAGCTGAGGCAGGTAAGGGGACCCAGAGGGCAGGAGTGCAGGAGCCTCAGCCTTTGCGATTGTCCAACAGGTCTGAGGTTCTTTCAGCTAGTTTGGATGAGCGTGGAGGCTGCAGGGTGGATGAGTAACCTGACCATGGCACCATGGTACAGGAAGCTATTCAAGTGGAGGGAGAAAAAAGGAATGTAGTGGTAGCAGGGGACAGTATAGTTAGGGGGATTGACACTGTTCTCTGCAGCAAAGAGCAAGAGTCCAGATGACTGTGTTGCCTGTCTGGTGCCAGGGTTTGGGACGTCTGCTCAGGGCTGGAGAGGAACTTACAGTGGGAGTGGGAGGGGGAGGATCCAGTCGTCGTGGTCCATGTAGGTACCAATGACATAGGCAGGACAAGGAAAGAGGTAGTGCATAGTCAGTATAAGGAACTAGGCGCCAAATTGAGAAGCAGAACCTCAAAGGTAATAATCTCTGGATTATTCCTGAGCCACGTGCAAATTGGCATAGGGCAAATAAGATTAGAGAAATTAATGCATGGTTCAAAGACTGGTGTAATAGAAGTGGGTTCCGGTTTGTGGGGCACTGGCACCAGTACTGGGGAAAGTGGTGGCTGTATCGTTGGGACGGTCTACACCTGAACCGTGCTGGGGCCAGTGTTCTAGCGAGCCGCAAAACGAGGGAAGTAGAGAGGGTTTTAAACTGAATAGTGGGAGCAAGGGATCAAATTTGGCAAGATATGGTAAATCAAGGAGTAGAGACAAGGCAAGAGAGAAAGGTATATATGGGAAATGATAAACAAACTGTGACAGGAAGGGACAGAGCATACAAATCTAAGAGTAAATCAACAGATAAGGCTAGAGGTTACAAAAATAATAAAAGGACAAAACTAAAGGCTCTGTACCTGAATGCACGTAGCATTTGAAGCAGAACAGATGAACTGAGAGTGCAGATAGAAATAAATAAGTACAATCTGATAGCCATTACAGAGACATGGCTGCAGGACGACATTGATTGAGACCTAAATAATGAAGGGCACATGGCATTTAGGAAGGACAGGAAGCTAGGAAATGGTGGAGGGGTAGCTCTGTCAATTAATGATGGTGTTAGCGCAATAGAGGGGATGACCTAAGTTCAGGAGACCAGGATGTAGAAGCAGTTTGGGTAAAGATGAGAAATCATAAAGGCAAGAAGTCAGTTGTGGGAGTGGTGTACAGGCCACCTAACATTAACCACACTGTAGGACGGGGTATAAATCAAGAAATAATGGCAGCCTGTCAGAAAGGTACAGCGATAATTATGGGGGATTTTAACCTACATATAGACTGGAAAAATCAGATGAGGAGTACATAGAATATTTTCAGGATAACTTCTTGGAACAGTACATTCTGTAGCCAACCTGAGAGCAGGCTATACTAGACCTGGTATTGTGCAACATGATAAGATTAATTAATGACCTCAAAGTTAAGGTGCCCCTAGGTAGCAGTGATCATAATATGATTGAATTTTACATTCAGTTTGAGGGAGAGAAGAGTGGGTCCAAGACTAGTATTCTAAACTTAAATAAGGGCATGAAAGCAGAGCTAGCTAAAGTGAACTGGCAAATCAGGTTAAGGGATAGGCAAATCAGGTTAAGAGATGCAGTGGCAGACATTTGAGGGGATATTTCAGAATACACAGAATAGATACATTTCAACGAGAAAGAAAAATTCCAAGGGTGTGTTCCGCCATCCGTGGTTAACTAAAACAGTTAAAGATAGTATCAAACTTATAGAAAAAGCCTATAATTGCGCAAAGGTGGGAGGCAGGTAGGAAGATTGGATAGAATATAAAAAAAAGCAAAGAATGACTAAAAGATTGATAAGGAGGGTAAAATTAGAGTATGAAAGAAAGCTAGCTAGAAATATAAATACAGATAGTAAGAGTTTCTATAGATATTTTAAAAAGAAAAGTTAAAGTGAGCATTGGTCCTATAGAAAGTGAGTCTGGGGAATTAGTAATGGATAGTAAGGAGATGGCAGATAAATTGAACTGTTATTTTGTATCAGTCTTCACTATTGAGGATACAAGTAACATCCCATTAGCTGTAAGTCAGGAAATGGAAGGGAGGGAGGAACTCAAGAAAATTACAATCACTATGGAAGTGGTACTGAACAAATTGTTGGAACTGCAGGCTGACAAGTCCCCGGGTCCTGATGGACGTCATCCTTGGGTGTTAAAAGAAGTGTCTAGTGAGATAGTTGATGAGTTAGTTTTAATTTTCCAAAATTCCCTAGATTCAGGGAAGGTTCCATTTGATTGGAAAATAGCGAATTTAACTATTTTATTCAAAAAAGGAGGGAGACAGAAAGCAGGAAACTACAGGCCAGTTAGCTTAACATCTGTCTTAGAGAAAATGGCAGAAGCTATTATAAAAGGCATTATGGCAGGGCATTTAGAAAGATTGAAGGTAATCAGGCAGAGTCAACATAGTTTTGTGAAAGGGAAATCATGTTTAACCAATTTATTGGAGTTCTTTAAGGGAGTTACATGTGCTGTGGATAAAGGGGAACCGGTGGATGTATTGTACTTAGATTTCCAGAAGTCATTTGATAAGGTGCCACATCAAAGGTTATTGCAAAAAAATAAAAGCTCAAGGTGTAGGGGGTAACATATTGGCATGGATAGAGGATTGGCTGGCTAACAGGAAACAGAGAGTAGGCATAAATGAATCATTTTCTGGTTGGCAAGATGTAATGAGTGGTGTGCCACAGGGATCTGTGCTGGGGCCTCAACTTTTTGTAGTTTATATAAATGACTTAGCTGAAGGAACCAGAGGTATAATTTGCTGATTACACAAAGATAGGTAGGAAAGTAACTTGTGAAGAGGACATAAGGAGGCTACAAAGGGATATAGATAGGTTAAGTGAGTGGGCAAAGACCTGGGAAATGGAGCATAATATGGGAAAGTGGGAAATTGTCTACTTTGGCAGGAAGAATAAAAAAGAAGCATATTATCTAAATGGTGTGAGATTGTAGAGCTCTGAAATGCAGAGGGATCTGGGTGTCCTAATGCATGAATCGCAAAAGGTTAGTAAACAGATACAGCAAGTGATTAGGAAAGTTAATAAAATGTTATTGTTCTTCGTGAGGGAAATTGAATACAAAAGTAGGGAGCTTATGCTTCAGCTTTACAGGGCATTGGTGAAACCACATCTGGAGTACTGTGTACAGTACTGGTCTCCTTATTTAAGGAAGGATGTAAATGCGTTGGAGGCAGTACAGAGAAGATTTACTGGACTAATACCTGGAATGGGTGGGCTGCCTTACAAGGAAAGATTGGACAGGCTAGGCTTGTATCCGCTGGAATTTAGAAGAGTAAGGTGTGACTTGATTGAAACATATAAGATCCTGAGGGGTCTTGACAGGGTGGATGTGGAAAGGATGTTTTCCCTTGTGGGAAAATCTAGAACTAGGGGTCACTGTTTAAAAATAAGGGCTTGCCCATTTAAGACAGAGATGAGGAGAATTTTTTTCTCTCAGAGGTTCGTGAGTCTTTGGAATTCTCTTCCTGAAAAGGCGGTGGTAGCAGAGTCTTTGAATATTTTTAAGGCCAAGGTAGATAGATTCTTGATAAGCAAGGAGGTGGAAGGTTATTGGGGGTAGGTGGAAATGTGGAGTAATCAGTTCAGCCATGAGCTTACTGAATGGCGGAGCAGGCTCGAGGGGCCGATTGGCCTACTCCTGCTCCTAATTTGTATGTTCGTATGAATGTTCATAAATTAATTCTGCAACTTCTAAGGGGATCATATACGATGAGAGCAAATCTTCATTATAGTGTGTTCCTTCTGAGTGTTGTTTGGTGGATTATACATCTCCACCTCTCACAGTCCTTGGCTGTCTTCATGCTGAGAGAGTCTCTATATTCTGAGATCAGCTTTAAAGATCAAGTGCCAGATGCTGCTTGGCCATCTTCAGAAGAAAAGCCCTGAGTGCTCTGAAGATGTCACGTGACCAGTTGAGCCTGGCCATGTGCCCAAACAGTGATAACTGCCTTTTGGCAATTATGAAACACAGGGGAGGCTGGGTGGTCATCTTTCTGACCTGAGTATTGGCGACTCGGTCACAGCACTAAATGCTACAAATGCAATGAAAACACCAGTGGTCCACTGTATCAATTTGTGCCCAGTCTATTTGTGAGACATTTCACATTACAGCAGAAACCATGAGAAATGTACAATTTCATTTTCAGGAATTAGTTTTTGTGTTTTGTCTTTATGAATGAACATTGTAAAGACAAATAATTATAATGGCAATGACCTTTTAAATTAAATCTTCTTGGAGTGTGGCAATTTCCCCTTTACCCATGTTTTTTTCCTGTTGAGCAAACCTTATGAGCTTCCTGACAAATGAATAAACAAGACATCCCACTTATGAGTGCTATTAATTGTCACACAATGGGCAATATTTCAGAAGCTGCCAATTTGTCTGTCTCTCAAAAGTTCAACAGTTTTAGGAACTAGAACAGTTCCATCGAGTCAGGTTCTGTTGAGTGATCTCTACCCTCCTTCCATCTCTCCATATCCATTAAGCCCTTTTCTCTCCTCAACCACAGCCAGTTATCCGATTGTGTTAATAACAATTACGAACACTGTTAAGGACCACAACATCTCTGTGGATCATATGTAAAGGGATTGGACTTGATTGTCCAAATGACCATTTCTTGTTCCGTGCTTATGATTAATCTATACAATGGTCATTCAAGGATTCACTTAAGACCCATAAGGACTATATTGCACTGCCTAGAACCGTGTACAGTATTCAATCAAACCTTATTTCTACATATTGATTTAAATTGCATAATTAGTTCTTCACATTGGGAAGGGGTTAGGGTTTAGTCATCTTTTCAAGTCTCATACCATCTATCAAATGCTGCAGAACATTAACTGGAACCAGGGAGGCTGCCTGTGTTAAGGAGAGACTTACTGGAGGTGAAATTACTTTGTGGGCAGCTTGCTTTACAGTACACCCAATTCTCTTTTCCATTAGTTTCAATGGACTGTCAATTTGCTATAACCCATTTTGTGCTACCATACAAGACTAATTTCACTCCCATTGTTTTCAGCAATCATGAGATATAACAATGCAAATCTATTATGGAGCGTTGCAGGTGCACATCATTGTTTACAGCTGAGGAATTTTTTTACCCCTGTGTTACTTTCCAAATTAACTTGCTTTTATTCTCCCTTTATCTAAAGGGTTTATTCTGTATACTGAACAAACTTACACACCTTACACTGACCAAAAGTGCAAAAGGACCCAATACATCAACTGAAGCAAACTTTTCAGAGTGCATTTTTAGTCTCACTGCTGACTAACTACTGCAATAATATTGCTGATGAAAGGTCACAGACCTGAAACATTAACTTTGCTTCTCTCTCCACAGATGCTGCCAGATCTGTTGAGTATTTCCAGCACTTTTTGTTTTTATTTCAGATTTCCAGCATCTGCAGTATTATGTTTTTATGATAATATTGCTTCTTAGTATACAGATTGTAAATCCCATTTGACAGTTTAATGTGCAATCCTTGGGATGCTTATTTGGTAGAGATCTCATTTCTGCACTAGAACCTTGTGGGTTCAATTCCCTCTCCAGAGACTTGAGTACATAATTCGGATGGACACTTCAATGCAGCTCTAAGGAAGTGCTGTATTGTCGAATGTGCCATCTTTTGCATGAGATGTTCAATCAAGGTCTTGTCTACTCTTTCAGATAGCTGTAAAAGATCCTATGGCACTATTTCAAAGAAGAATAGGGGAGATTCCCCCAGTGTTCTTGATAATATTTATCCCACAACCGCTAACAAAAACAGATTATCTGGTCATGTCACATTTCTTTTTGTGGGACATTGTGAATTGGGTGCCACATTTCCTACATTTCAACAGTGACTAATTGGCTATAAAACACTTTGGAGTGTCTTGAGGTTATGAAAGGCACTATAAAGATGCAAGTCTGTCTTTCTTTATTACTACATCACTACATTCATTTGATGACAAAATTCACAAAAGCAGCCAACAAACTCTCAGTGTGCAGTAAGAAACAAAAGGCATAGCACCCAGCAATATATTTGTGGTTCTATTCACCTATATAATGAAAACTTAACTGCAAACTTAAAAATGTCAAATTTTGTCCATTGCCAAGGTGTTGCTGACTTACAAGCCAGACTATAATAAAATGAATAATGTTGAATTTTATGCTGTAGTCACAAGACAATTGATGCTAATTAAGATGGCAAAGACAAATTTGCTGGTCTGTTTCTAAAACAGTCCAATTTTTTGGAGGGATGTGGGTGATGTTATTGTTTGTTTCCTTTCTCACCTAACGCCGCGTGGGTATGTGCTTTGATCTCAAAACACTCCTAAGCTGACAAAGACCAAACATGAGAGTATAGCTTCTAATGTGTCCCCCTTCTTTTGTTCCCTGTTTCTGCCAAGAAGAGGCATTTCCTATGCAAAAGCATGGAGAAAAACATGCAGATAGTGGCAAGGAGAGGCCAAATGAAGTGAGAAAACACATTAAAAATGAAGAGGAGAGAAAGTTGAAATAAGTCTACTTTTCACCTTGACATGCAGCACAATGTATAGCATGCAAGCATGCTCAAAGGGTTAATAGCTGAAAATCGGGCAGCTATGGAGTGGTTAGAGTTTAGATTTTTTTTGATAAGCGTATTGAGAGCTCCAAAACTGAAATAGAGAGTGGGCCCATTCTTGGTCTTTCTCTGTTTTCGAAATTATGGGTTCCACAGTGTGGGTAGCTTGAAAGTGAGATGACTCATTCGGCCTCACCACTAATTGCTGCTAAGGTTATCCCACAGATCAAGTGATGCTAAACCACACCAGAGATCACTGTTGATGGGGCGATACAAAGCGGAGCTGTTGGCAAAAATATGTACAGTATATGGTTAGTGACAGTGAGAGCCCAGTCATTTCCATACGGTGGTGGGCTGGCTCCCAATTTGTCTCCAGGTGATAGTTGTGATGTGAATACTTCTAAAAGGTATATTGAAATTATTTGTTTCAATAACCTCTGGTTGATTCAGTTTTAGTCAGTTCAGTGGGAGGTCTACATCGTGTCAAAAATATCAAAATATTGCATTAACAGCATCAATATGTATCAGTCTTTTCAGTAATTTATCACTTTCTGTTTACTTCAGTAGTTTCATTGGAGACATAAAGGTCCTTGTAGATGTGTGGGAATTCATGGTTAGTGAAATATGTAGAGGACAAATATAGAAAATTGCATGATAACTCAATTAAGGAGCTAAGATTTCAAAATTAAAGTAACTGAAGGGGTACGATTTGTGAATGTTAAGAAACGTTGATAATATTCATGGGGCACTGACCGCAAGAGTTACTATCTCCCTTAACAGCTAAAATTGTGATCTAGAGAGTGACTATTACCTTCAAAATATGTCAATGTCTGGATTCCCACACAGAGAATGGCCACTTGTGTGATGTCTCAGTGGGTTGCCAGTGTCTGGGGAATAGCAGTCAGCAAGAGTTGGCACCCTCAAGAAAGGAAAGGAAAGAAACTTTGAAAACTAAACAAAAGGTCTGAGTAGGGAAAGGATTATGTTTTGGTAGGGTCGGCTGGTAACTGCTTCTGTCTAGAACCTATAATCTTTTTGTATTGTGGCATCGTCTAGCATCTAGTAAAATTATTAAACAGAAGATTTTGAGCTCTGTTTATCCTTGCTCTGCTGAAATTAAAACTGCACAGGATCAAAACTTTCTTTCCCCAAGACCTTACAACTGTGGAACTCCTTATTTCCCACAGTTTTTCTTTCCTGCTGCAACCTTCCGGTTTTTAAAACCCCAGCTTGGCATCACCTACTCACTACTTCCTGATTTACATAGACTTCTCTTGTATAGTTTCCAACCTCAGTGGCGTGTTGCCTTAAGAACCTTGGCTTCTTGACTTGGTTTCTTAAGATCAAAATATGAAATATTATTATTTTATCCGTGCTCTCACAGTGCAACCTGCACCACAAATATTATCAAAACATGCAACAGTGGAAATGACCGTAGCTCTTGCAGGGTTGAGCAATTATTGTACCTCTGGTAAATTGCTTACAGTTCCCTTTTACTAATCTCTGTTCAGCACAATGTAATTTAATATTCCTGAGCATTCATGGGTGTGTAAAGTAAGCCAAATGTGTTGGATTAAAGACGATGATTTTCTTTTTGTTTATAAGACCCTATTAAAGCCTTTTGGAGATACAAAGGAAATTATAGTGGAGAGACCTTGGTTTGGCCCCAGGGATGTAAATTATGTCCTCTCCTCCATCCAAAATCACAGGTGTTGACTGATGGTTCGTACGGGTATTAAGAAACAAGCTAGTTGATAAACAGAGTAACCACTTCTGGAAGGAATCTAGTACTAATATTCACTTGGTAGTACAGAACTTGACTATTGCTGAAAAAAGAGACATGCTTTTCATCTTGTACTCATCAGAACAGAAGCAAGAATGACAAATTTCAAAGGGAGCAGCAATTTATACTGCATGAGAAAAGGGGTGCTAATTGGTTGGCAAGTCAACTGTGATTGGTCGAGTCTTGCCATGGAGAATGCACCAGGGAACTATTGTCCCCCATGCTTTAATTCAAAAAAGGCACAACGCCTGGACATGTTCCTTTTGCCTGCAGAGGACAGGTCCCTGCATATGAATATATGTAGCTTCCAGCACGCGTAAGTGAGCCATATTGCGAGCCCAACTGATGATCTTAAATTGGTTGCTAGTGGAATTCTTAGCACATTTGGGATTGTTCAGTAAGTGCTGTCCAATTGCAGAATCACATCTAATGTTAGACTGTGGAATACAGCACTGTGGAAGATTTTATCTTCTGTTCAGTGCAACTTCTAAGTCGAGTGGCTGTGTCAGCAAAAGTCTCTCCATTGAAACAGGTTAATTCTTGGGAAAAAGTTAGAACTTTAAAAACAATTCTGTTGAACAGTTTATGATAAAGTGATTTTGTAGCAAGGAAAGGGAATTCAGGAGCAGGAAAGTTTATAATAGCTCACTTGATTTAAGATAATGGGGGTTGTGTCAAGAACTAAAGTTAGGTATTTAGTACAGAAGCGGATTGCTCTTCACTTACTGAATTTAAGCTCCTTCAAAGCTACTTCCTGTCCACTGATCATTTTGTTTTCTTTAAGTCACATTTCCTCTTTTGCCTATAAAATAATCTTCAGTTCTCAGAGTTCCCTTTATAGGACACCTTTTTTTTGCCTCTTCCTTCTGTTCCTTTCTGCACACGTGCTGGTTTTGGTTTCTTCCTTTGAATGGTTTTGATTATATATTGAATCCAGTGCATAAATTAAAGGGGATCTCTTATATTACTGGGGAAGGAAAAGCATCTTGTTTCAATCCATCATTGTGCAGATAATCAATGCAATGATTTGATCAACAAATTGATGAATAAATTGAAACAATTTACATTGTTGTTTTGTGCGGTTGAAAAGAAGTGTTTTGTTGAACACTTTCCATACGATGGTGCTCCATTAAACATGTAAATGAACAAACATACTGTTGGATTGGACCCTGACAGGGTTGCAATTTTATGCCTTGGTCTGCTCTAGTCACCCAACCTTTTGGGAGGAGGGAAACTGAAATATGGGCCTGAGCTTCTCGCTTGTCGGACAGGAGACGTCCACCGATCGAAAAGTCGGTGGCGATCCCGCCTCCGCCGGGTCTGGGGATCCAGACTGGATTTTACGGACCCTTAATTGGTGTGAGGCGGGACTTCCACCTCATCGAGGCAGGATGTCCCGCCTAATGGAGCTGCCGGTCAATCAGCGGGCCAGCAACTCTTAGTCCCAGCAGCGCCACCAGGAGCAGTGGCCACTGCTGGGACTGCACCCAGCTTCTTGATCAAATGATGGAGAGCATTAAAAGAGGTAAGTTTTTGGAGCCTTGCCGGGGGTAATCGGACAGGCCCTGGCTAGGCAAGAGGAGGTCGATTGGGGGGGGGGGGTAGGGACATGTTGGGCGTTGGGGGTGGTTGGCGCATTGGGGGTGGCCTTCGGTCGGGCATATTTTGCCCAATCAGGAGGGCTCCCCCCCCCCTCCCCAGGCTGTCAGAAGGCTGCCTACATTTTACAGGCAGCTTTTCTCAGGCCTGGGCATCCCGCCTGCCAACGGTAAAATCCCGGTGGTGGCGGGTGGAGGCCCTTAAATGGCCACTTAAGGGCCTTGATTGGCCAGGGGTGGGCCATTTCTTGCCGCCCCACGTAAAATGGCAGCGGAGACGGGAGTGGGTTAGGAAGGGCCCCTTGAGCCTCCCACTTCATTTTTCATTTTTGGCCCCCCACCTCACCCCCACCATCAGCCCACTCTTTACCTGGGGGCAGAGCGGAGCGGCGGCTGCCGGACCTGGAAGGAAGCTGATCCGGAGCAGCGGCAGACTTCCTGTCTCTCTCTGTGCTGGTGCACACTGATACTCGAAAAAGGGAAAACAATGACTGACAGTGACATCACAGGAAATCTGCAAGGTGATTGGTTAGGGAAGTAACAGCTGGTAGTCAATTTAAATAGCTTTAAAAAATAAGGGGAAAGTTGTTTTTTTTCAAAACCCCCAAGTAATAAAGTGAGTACTACTAAATTGTGTTTTTTTAAATTAGTGTAATTTAGATTGTAGTGGGTAGTGTTTGGAGTAGAACAAGGCCCCTACTGTAATTAGTATTTTATAAAGGGAGTAACTAATTAATCTAAAGATAAGTCATGGCAGGAGAGCTCGCACTCGTGATATGCTCCTCCTGCGCTATGTGGGAAATCAGGGACGCTTCCAGTGTCCCTGACGACCATGTGTGCAGGAAGTGTATTCAACTGCAGCTACTGGCTACCTGCATTACGGAGCTGGAGCTGTGGGTGGATTCACTGTGGAGCATCTACGATGCTGAGGACGTCGTGGATAGCATGTTTAGCGAGGTGGTCACACCACAGGTAATGGGTGCACAGGCAGAAAAGGGATGGGTGACCACCTGGTGGAGTAGTAGGCACAGGCAGGTAGTGCAGGAGTCCCCTGTGGCCATGCCCCTCTCAAACAAATATACCCCTTTGGGCACTGTTGGGGGGGATGGCCTCCCAGAGGAAAGCAGCAACAGCCAAGTTCATGCACCACGGATGGCTCTGCTGCACAGCAGGGAAGGAAAAGGAGTGGAAGAGCTATAGTGATAGGGGATTCTATCGTAAGGGGTACAGATAGGCGTTTCTGTGGCCGCAAACGTGACTCCAGGATAGTATGTTGCCTCCCTGGTGCTAGGGTCAATGATCAGACTGGTGTGAGTTGGAGAAATATCTTTGTGTCATTTTTTTTGTTGCAACATTCTTAAACTGAAATGTCAATTTAAAGCATTCTTCTTATTTCTTTATCAGTCTGAAATGGGGGCAGCAAGCTGCCCAATGGTGCAATTCACTTTCATGCCTTGGGGCAAGGAAGGGGAAGATCACTCAGGGTCGCACTCCTGTTCGCCATCAAGTGAGCATTGGTGGAATGATCTTTTACCGCAGTGCCTCACATTATTGAAGAGCTGGCTGACGCTCACTGTTGCAACACATACTCGAAGAATGGTTATAATGGTGGAGTTACTGGAAGGTGGCTGGCATCCCAGAACCATGCCCAGAAAAGAGTCAGCATCTTTAAGGGAGGAGAGACGGAAGTAATAAACAAAACCGAGCTAAAGTAGAACAAAAACAACATTCTTAGCAATAATATCCAAGGGCATACCCGATGCATTAGGCGCCATTTAACAGCATCCTCCAAGATTTGCAATTATTGAGATAAAAGTCACTGGTCATGCAGCATGGAGGGCAAAATCACCAGGACCGGGAGTTCTGATCCAGAAGTGCCAGTGAGTCCTATGGAATGTGGGGATGCTGTGGGAAGGTGGAGTTGAGGTCGAAGATCATCCGTTTATTTTTCTATGTTTCTATTTCTCTACCACAGAAAGCAGTTGAGGCCAAATCATTAAATATAATCAAGAAAGAGTTAGATATAGTTCTTAGGGCTAATGGGATCAAGTGATAACGGGAGAAAGCGGGAACAGGTTACTGAGTTTGGATGATCAGTCATTATCGTATTGAATGACAGAGCAGGCTCCAAGGGCCAAATGGCCTACTCCTGCTCCTGTTTTTCTATGTTTCTATGTTTTCTATCTCACGGAGCGGCTGCAGGACATTCTGAAGGGGGAGGGTGAGCAGTCAGAGGTCGTGGTATACATTGGTACCAATGACAAAGGTAAAAAGAGGGATGAGATCCTGCAACAATAATTTAGGGAGCTAGGTAGCAAATTAAAAAGCAGGACCTCAAAGGTTGTAATCTCTGGATTACTCCCGGTGCCAAGTGCTAGTGAGTATAGGAATAGGAGGATAAAGCAGATGAATGCGTAGCTGAAGAGATGGTGCAGGAGAGAGGGCTTTAGTTTCCTGGATCACTGGGTCTGTTTCTGGTGAAGGTGGGACCTGTACAAGTTGGATGGATTGCACCTGAACCGGAACGGGACCAACATCTTTGCTGGGAGGTTTGCTAGTGCTGCTGCGGGGGGGGTTTAAACTAATTTGGCAGGGAATGGGATACAGAGTGGAGGTACAATATGGGGGTGATGCATAGTCAAATATAGAAGAGAAACTGAGTCAGTCTGGAAGGCAGAGCAAATATAGACCTGTTAAGGCACAAGTGAAAAATGCAAGGCTGAATTGCATTTGTTTTAACGCAAGGAATCTTATTAGTAAGGCAAATGAATTGAGGGAATAAAAGCAAAATACTGCGGATGCTGGAAATCTGAAACAAAAACAAGAAATGCTGGAATCACTCAGCAGGTCTGGCAGCATCTGTGGAAAGAGAAGCAGAGTTAACGTTTCGGGTCAGTGACCCTTCTTCGGAAATGAATTGAGGGCGTTGATTAGCTGATGGGATTATGATATTGTTGCTATCACAGAGACATGGTTGAGAGAGGGGCAGGACTGGCAGCTCAATATTCCATGGTATAGAATCTTCAGGCATGACAGGGGAGGGGATAAAAGAGGAGGTGGCATTGCACTGTTGATCAAGGAGTCAACTACTGCAGTAAGGAGGAATGATATCTTAGAAGGTTCCTCAAATGAGGACATATGGGTAGAACTTAAAAACAAAAAGGGGGCAATCACTTGGCTGGGAGTGTACTTCAGGCCTGCAAACAGTTAGGGAGAGATAGAAGAGCAGATATGTAGGCAAATCTCAGAGAGGTGTAAAAATAATAGCGTAATAATAGTATGGGATTTCAACTTACCTAACATCAACTGGGATAGTCTTAGTGTCAAAGGCTTAAAGGGGGTGGAATTCTTAAAATGCATACAGGAGAGCTTTTTGAGCCAGCTCGTAGAAAGTCCTAGAAGAGAAAGGGCAATACTGGACCTAATCCTAGGGAATGAAGCTGGACAAGTGGTAGAAGTATCAGTGGGGGAGCATTTCGGGGATAGTGACCATAACTCTGTAAGAGTTAAGGTAGTTATGGAAAAGGACAAAGACGGGACGGAAATAAAGGTACTGAATTGGGGAAAGGCTGATTTCAATATGATAAAACAGGATCTGGCCAAAGTGGACTGAGTGCAGCTACTTGTAGGAAAGTCTACATCAGACCAGTGGGAGTTATTCAAAGAGGAAATAGTGAGGGGTCAGCGCCAACATGTACCTGTTAAGGTGAAGGGTAGGACCAACAAGTCCAGGGAACCCTGGATGTCAAGGGATATAGAGGATTGAATCAGGAAAAAAAAAGAGGCTTATGGCAGATTCAGAAGGCTGAAAATAGTGGAGGCACTAGAGGAGTGTAGAAAGTGTAGTGGGGGGGGGGGGGGGGTACTAAAAAATGTAATTAGGAGAGCGAAGAGGGGACATGAAAAACACTGGCGGGCAAGATAAAGGAAAATCCTAAGGCATTTTATAAGTATATTAAGGGCAAGAGGATAACCAGGGAAAGAGTGAGGCCCATTAGGGACCAAAGTGGCAATCTGTGTGTGGAGCTGGAGGACATAGGTGAGGTTTTAAATGATTACTTTTCATCTGTGTTCACTATGGAGAAGGACGATGTAGATGTAGAGATCAGGGAGGGGAATTGTGATATACTTGAACATATTAGCGTTGAAAGAGAGGAAGTATTAGCGGATTTGGCGGGCTTAAAAGTGAATAAATTCCCAGGCCCAGATGAGATGTATCCCAGGCTGTTATGCGAGGCAAGGGAGGAGATAGCAGGGGATCAGACACAAATCTTCAAATCCTCTCTGGCCACAGGAGAGGTACCAGAGGACTGAAGGACAGCAAATGTGGTACCATTATTCAAGAAGGGTAGCAGGGATAAACCAGGTAATTACAGGCCGGTGAGTCTAACATCAGTGGTTGGGAAACTATTGGAAAAAATTCTGAGGGACAAGATTAATCTCCACTTGGAGAGTCAGGGATTAATCAGGGATAGTTAGCATGGCTTTGTCAGGGGGCGATCATGTCTAACTAACTTGATTGAATCTTTCGAGGTGGTGACTGGCTGTGTAGATGAGGGTAAAGCAGTTGATGTAGTCTACATGGACTTCAGTAACGCTTTTGATAAAGTCCCACATGGGAGATTGGTTAAGAAGGTAAGAGCCCATGGGATCCAGGGCAATTTGGCAAATTGGATCTAAAATTGGCTTAGTGGCAGGAGGCAGGGGGTAATGGTCAAGGGTTGTTTTTGCGAATGGAGGCCTGTGACCAGTGGGGTACCACAGGGATCGTTGCTGGAACCCTTACTGTTTGTACTGTACATTAATGATTTAGACATGAATAGAGGAGGTATGATAAGTAAGTTCACAGATGACACGAAAATTGTTGCCGTTGTAAATAGTGAGGAGGAAAGCCTTAGATTACAGGACGATATAGATGGGCTGGTAAGATGGGCGGAGCAGTGGCAAATGGAATTTAATCCTGAGAAGTGTGAGGTAATGCATTTTGGGAGGACTAACAAGGCAAGGAAATATACAATGGATGGTAGGACCCTAGGAAGTACAGAAGGTCAGCGGGACCTTAGTGTACTTGTCCATAGAATACTGAAGGCAGCAGCACAGGTCGATAAGGTGGTTAGGAAGGCATATGGGATATAACACTAGTTAGGCCACAGCTGGAGTATCACAGAATCACAGAATAATACAGTGCAGAAGAGGCCCATCGAGTCTGTACCGATGCATTAAAGACACCTGACCTGTCTACCTAATCCCATTTGCCTGCACTTGGCCCATAGCCTTGAATGTTATGACATGCCAAGTGCTACTGTGTACAGTTCTGGCCACCACACTATAGGAAGGATGTGATTGCACTGGAGAGGGTGCAGAGGAGGTTCACCAGGATGTTGCCTGGGCTGGAGCATTTCAGCTATGAAGAAAGACTGAAAAGGCTAACGTTTTCCTTAGAGCAGAGAAGGCTGAGGGGGGACATGATTGAGGTATACAAAATTATGAGGGGCATTGATAGGTTAGAGAGGAAGAAACTTTTTCCCTTAGCGGGGGTTCAATAACCAGGAGGCATAGATTTAAGGTAAGAGTCAGGAGGTTCAGAGGGGATTTGAGGATAAAAATTTTCACCCAGAGGGTGGTTGGAATCTGGAACACACTGCCTGAAGAGCTGGTAAAGGCAGGAACCCTCACAACATTTAAGAAGTATTTAGATGAGCACTTGAAACGCCATAGCATACAAGGCTACGGGCCAAGTGCTGGAAAATGGGATTAGAATAGTTAGGTGCTTGATGGCTGGCACGGATACGATGGGCCGAAGGGCCTGTTTCTGTGATGTATAACTCTATGACTCTTTGGGGGGGCATAAAATTTTGGCCATGTTTATTATTTAAATTGAGTTTTGTGGAAATTCTGTAAATATAAGGGAAATTGAACTACCTAATTTTTTTTGCTGATGCAAGAACAGACAGTACTTCAGACAACACTGGTTTGGTGTGTCATATAACTCAGATCCCCTTGAAAGCAAATCATTTTTCTTTCTGTCACCCCAACCTGCAAATTACCAAATAATGTACAATAAGTAATTAGGGTTAAGTCATTTCTCAGCTGCTTTCAGTTTTAAAAAGCAACATCTGAAACCCAGTACAGTCTATTTTATGAATCTAAAGCAAAGATATTTTCCTATGTGCTATTTAAGCATTATTTCTATTGTTGGTGCCAGGAAAGATTTGGATTTCTAGAAGGAAGGTAAAAATGCAAAATTGCCAAGATTTCTACATTGAAATGTCAACATGATGTTGACTTCAAGTTGTGTTTGCATAAGCATGGCACAAACATAGAGTATACTCATGCAATCATGGAAAATTACCTGTCGAGCTAAGAAACTGTACAAAGGAGATGATGGCAAACATATATTTTGTCCAGGCATTCCATTTTGAAAAGTTTAAAATAAATCAAAAAACATTGGCATATTCTCGATTTTTTTTTACATTTGCCTAGGAAAGAGATTATTGATTCATGTTTTTCTGCTGTCCAGTTTTGAGTGCTGGTTTGCCACATTGGTTATCCAGAATCAGCAGCAAACACTCTAGGTCAGCCTTGGTACAGTCAAATGCAAAGTAATGTTCCTTCTACTCTCTTCCACCATTATTCCTTTGGCCCCAGCTTCTGCTACAAAATTTTCTGTTTCCTACCAGCTGACCTGTGACCTTGCCAACCTATTAATTGCATCTGAATTTTGGACCATTTTGTGTTATGGGGTCTTGCCTGCTAGGAACTGAGTTGAGACTGTCTTAAAGTCATTTCAAATAGGCTTGATTAAAGAAAGCTTTCTTCTCATCTAAGCGCACAAGGCAATTACGAATGAGAAAGGTCCTTTGGTCCATCTTAATTTATCCATACAGAAAAATCTTACAATTCCCTTATTTCAACATCCAATTATTTTTAATTGATCCCATGGTTTTTAACAGTCACTATCTAGAACTCCATTCTGGAATTTCATTCCAAGTGTTGATCATTTGCTGTTATGAAGTACTTCTGATTTATTTATTTAGAGATACAGCACTGAAACAGGCCCTTCGGCCCACCGAGTCTGTGCCGACCAACAACCACCCATTTATAGTAACCCTACAGTAATCCCATATTCCCTACCACCTACCTACACTAGGGGCAATTTACAACAGCCAATTTACCTATCACCTGCAAGTCTTTGGCAGTGGGAGGAAACCAGAGCACCCGGCAAAAATCCACACAGGCACAGGGAGAACTTGCAAACTCTGCACAGGCAGTACCCAGAATCGAACCCAGGTTCCTGGAGCTGTGAGGCTGCAGTGCTAACCACTGTGCCACCCTGATATCAGTCATAAATTTGCCTTTGGCTAGAGTGAATCGGTATCCTCTTGGCCTTCTTTCACAATTCAGTTTAAATATTCTGGATTTACCTTTTCACATTCCCTTAACTATCTTCTACATTTCCACAAGATCATCTCCCAGATGCTTTTTGGACTGAAAATGCTAGGTCTCACCAGTTTTTCCTCAGAGCTCAGCCCTCTGAGATTAGGAAGCAGCCTTGTGGCTCTTCTCTCCACTGCTTCAACACTTGAATGTCAGCTTTGTTTCTCAGTGTCCAGAACTGAAAACAGTATTTTCGGTGTGGTCTAACCAGAGCACCGCATTCGCTTACTGTCAAGTGTCAGATCTCCTAAGACTCATTGCTCTCTTTCAGCTTCATTCTTAGCACTTCCAGCATTTTTCATAAAGAATGTGTGTTAACCATTTCTACTTCCTATTGGTAATACTTTACACTCATAAGCAGTAAATTTTGCCTGCCATTGTTCTGCCCATTTACATATTTCTTCCAACTGACTCAGTAATTTCCTCCTTCATCTCCATTGTACCTCCTAGTTTGGAATCTAAAAAATTGTGTTTATGTATTCAAGTCTTTAATATACATGTTATTAATATGTGCTGCTTCCTAATCTCAGAGGGCTGAGTTCTGAGAAAAAAAATGGCAAGATTTAGAATGAAATTTGGGCGAGTTTTATAATGGGTAGGCAATTGTTCCCCCAGATTACTGTCCCAGCAGTAAAGACAAAAATTCCCTCACATCTCTTCTATTGTCAATATATGGCATTTCCAATCCAAGGATGCTTAATTATTAAAACTTGGAAAAACCTGATTATTTGTGATTAAGTGTTCATATTTTCAACATACCTATTTTGATGTGACTGATTTGAATGATAGGTTGTGGTATACAGATTTATGAACAGCTCTTAATATCTGAATTTTATAAACAAATCTTTTTCACACTTCTTCTCATTATATGTAGTTCTATAATTCTCATACCTTTTTGTCTGTCCTAATAAATAGGATTTCTTTGTAGAATTCTGCACTATTCTATTGTACAGTAACATATTTTGGGGAGTATTTAGTAATATCTCCTGTGTAAGCTACATTTTCATACCTGTAATTATATTCTCTAAATATGCACAGGTGAAAACTAATCCAGTTTTTAAAGTAAATGTACAGCATTAAAATGAAGAAGCTTTTACTGTTTTCAAAATCCTAGGTCTTTTGTTTCTGTAATATTGTATAACTTTATTTCCACGGGATGTAAAATGATAACATTGCAACATAGAAAATCACAGATCCAAAGAATGTTATGTGTCCTTGAAATCAGAATTGGATTTGTGATATAATCATGATTTTGGTGTTAACATTTGAGCAGTTACAAAGAATGCTGCAAAAGTATTATTCATCACTGGAATTTAGTGAATGTGATTATTCCAGGGTTTCATACAGTGGGCAATTGTCGGTTTGCTCCCTCACCACGTTTTCAGCCAAACAGGAAACTAAGTTTTACTCTTGTGACCACATTAGGGCAACCTTCTCTTTTATCACCGGACACTGAATTGATAATGAGCACACACTATTGTCCATCCTTGACAATAACCTTTGTTGCAAGTGCTTAATCTAGTTACTGAACTCACCCAACTTCTTAGTTCAAAATTAAATCTGTCACTACTAAGGAAACTCAGTCAAATAATTATATACCAAGTCGGCATGCGTTAAATAATGACCTAATTAAAATCACCATTCTCCCTATGCTAAATAATGGCATAATTAAAATCATCATAATCAGTTATTGGATGTCCAGATGTTCCTGAACAATCTGGGCAGGAATTTCTAATTTTGTGGAATCATGGTGCATCTTCGATGAGATGGGAGTTTCACCTGCCACAAGATTGCACCCTAACCCCACTCAATTTTCCAGGCTCATGGATTTATTTTTGGTGTTTTTTTTTGAGTGAGCTCCCTGATATTTGCCAGAGAGTCTGTTTGGAGGAGAGAGCGGTGATTGGCTGAAGTAGACCTCAGACACCTCCTGAAATCTAGATTGGCTGGTAGCCTCTGTGCTAGCCAAAGAAGTGGAAGCATTTTCTTTAGATTTTGAAAAAAGTGTGCTTGAGATTGTTCAATTGATCAGCCTGCAATGGATTGAACCCTGCAAAGAATGAGAAATATGTCATATAACTTTTCCCATCATTTGTATGTAATTACAATATACCCACCCATATTTGGAATGACATATTATAAACCTGAAATCACTTCCATTGAAAAATACCAGAAGTAGAGGGCCAGAGGGAAGGTGGTAGAATAGTTCCCGAAGAAGTTTCCTACTGTTCTTGAATTATGCCATATGATTTTATTTTCACCTAGAGACCAATTGATAGGTTCTCTGTTTGATGTCTGATTCAAAAAATGGCACTTCCTATAATGCAGTCTCCCTTAGTATTGCACTGAAGTGTCAGTTGAGACTAATATTTTTAAGTTACACCCATAACCTTTTGCCATACAGACAAGAAGGGGAAAGGAAGAAAGAAACTTGATTTTACATAGAAATTTTCATGACCTCAGGACATTCCAAAGAGCTTTACAACCAATGAAGTACTTTTGAAGTGTAGTCATTGTTATAATGTAGGAAACATCACAGCTGTACTGCGGGAGGACACCTCAGAGGGGTCATGCAGCGAGGCAATATGGGTGGAGCTCAGGAATAGGAAGGGTGCAATCACGATGTTGGGGGTTTACTACAGGCCTCCCAACAGCCAGTGGGAGGTAGAGGAGCAGATGTGTAGACAGATTTTGGAAAGATGTAAAGGTAACAGGGTTGTGGTGGTGGGTGATTTTAACTTCCCCTATATTGACTGGGACTCACTTAGTGCTAGGGGCTTGGATGGGGCAGAATTTGTGAGGAGCATCCAGGAGGGCTTCTTGAAACAGTATGTAGATAGTCCAACTAGGGATGGGGCCATTCTGGACCTGGTATTGGGAATGAACCTGGCCAGGTGGTCGAAGTTTCAGTGGGGGAGCATTTCGGGAGCAGTGACCATAATTCCATAAGTTTTAAGGTACTTGTGGATAAGGATAAGAGTAGTCCTCGGGTGAACGTGCTAAATTGGGGGAAGGCTAATTATAACAATGTTAGGCAGGAACTGAAAAATTTAGATTGGGGGCGGCTGTTTGAGGGTAAATCAACATCTAACATGTGGGAGTCTTTCAAACATCAGCTGATTAGAATCCAGGACCAGCATGTTCCTGTGAGGAAGAAAGACAGGTTTGGCAGGTTTCGGGAAGCTCGGATAACGCGGGATATTGTGAGCCTGGTCAAAAAGAAAAAGGAAGCATTTGTAAAGGCTGGAAGGCTAGGAACAGACGAAGCACTTGAGGAATATAAAGACAGTAGGAAGGAATTTAAGCAAGGAGTTAGGAGGGCTAAAAGGGGTCGTGAAAAGTCATTGGCAAACAGGATTAAGGAAAATCCCAAGGCTTTTTATACGTATATAAAGAGCAAGAGGGTAACCAGGGAAACGGTTGGCCCACTCAAGGACAGAGATGGAAATCTATGTGTGGAGCCAGAGGAAATGGGCGAGGTACTAAATGAGTACTTTGCATCAGTATTCACCAAAGAGAAGGACTTGGTGGATGATGAGCCTAGGGAAGGGAGTGCAGATAGTCTCAGTCATCTCATTATCAACAAGGAGGAGGTGTTGGGTGTCTTGCAAAGCATTAAGGTAGATAGGTCCCCAGTGCCTGATGGGATCTACCCTAGAATACTGAGAGAGGCAAGGGAGGAAATTGCTGGGGCCTTGACAGAAATCTTTGCATCCTCATTGGCTACAGGTGAGGTCCCAGAGGACTGGAGAATAGCCAATGTTGTTCCTTTGTTTAAGAAGGGTGGCAAGGATAATCCAGGAAATTATAGGCCGGTGAGCCTTATGTCAGTGGTAGGGAAACTATTAGAGAGGATTATTCGGGACAGGATTTACTCCCATTTGGAAACAAACGAACTTATTAGCGAGAGACAGCATGGTTTTGTGAAGGGGAGGTCGTGTCTTACTAATTTGATTGAGATTTTTGAGGAAGTGACGAAGATGATTGATGAAGGTAGGGCAGTGGATGTTATCTATATGGACTTTAGTAAAGCCTTTGACAAGGTCCCTCATGGCAGACTGGTACAAAAGGTGAAGTCACACGGGATCAGAGGTGAGCTGGCAAGATGGATACAGAACTGGCTCGGTCATAGAAGACAGAGGGCATCAGTGGCTGGGTGTATTTCTGAATGGAGGGATGTGACTAGTGGTGTTCCGCAAGGATCAGTGCTGGGACCTTTGCTGTTTGTAGTATATATAAATGATTTGGAGGAAAATGTAGCTGGTCTGATTAGTAAGTTTGCGGATGACACAAAGGTTGGTGGAGTTGCGGATAATGATGAGGATTGTCAGAGGATACAGCAGGATATAGATCGGTTGGAGACGTGGGCGGAGAAATGGCAGATGGAGTTTAATCCGGACAAATGTGAGGTAATGCATTTTGGAAGGTCTATTGCAGGTGGGAGGTATACAGTAAATGGCAGAACCCTTAGGAGTATTGACAGGCAGAGAGATCTGGGTGCACAGGTCCACAGGTCACTGAAAGTGGCAACGTAGGTGGATAAGGTAGTCAAGAAGGCATACGGCATGCTTGCCTTCATCGGTCAGGGCATAGAGTATAAAAATTGGCAAGTCATGTTGCAGCTGTACAGAACCTTAGTTAGGCCACTCTTAGAATATTGCGTGCAATTCTGGTCGCCACACTACCAGAAGGACGTGGAGGCTTTGGAGAGGGTACAGAGGAGGTTTACCAGGATGTTGCCTCGTCTGGAGGGCATTAGCTATGAGGAGAGGTTGGAAAAACTCGGATTGTTTTCGCTGGAACAACGGAGGTGGAGGGGCGACATGATAGTGGTTTACAAAGTTATGAGCGGCATGGACAGAGTGTATAATCAGAAGCTTTTTCCCAGAGTGGAAGAGTCAGTTACTAGGGGACATAGGTTTAAGGTGCGAGGGGCAAAGTTTAGAGGGGATGTGCGAGGCAAGTTTTTTACACGGAGGGTGGTGAGTGCCTGGAACTTGCTGCCAGGGGAGGTGGTGGAAGCAGATACGATAGCAACGTTTAAGAGACATCTTGACAAATACATGAATAGGATCGGAATAGAGGGATATGGGCCCCGGAAGTGCAGGAGGTTTTAGTTTAGGCAGGCATCAAGATCGGCGCAGGTTTGGAGGGCTGAATGGCCTGTTACTGTGCCGTACTGTTCTTTGTTCTTTGTTCTTTGTTGTTCAATTTGCGCACTGCAAGGTCCCATAAAAGCAATGAAATAAATCATCAGATCATTTGATTTTAGGTGTGGGTTGAGGGATAAATGTTGGCCAGGATACTGGGGCAATGACATCTTTTACATCCATTTGAGAGGACGGACAGGTTTAACGTCTCATCCGAAAGATGTTACCTCTGACATTGCAGCAGTTCCTCACACTGAACTAAAATGCCAGCCTAGATTATGTGCTGAAGTCTGCTACCACAGAGCCAAACTGATATTTTTAGAAGAAACATTTAAAAATGGTACTCCTTACTCGCCATAGTTTTATTGCAATTGCTGTTATGCACTGCCATTGTAAGATCATCTCATAATCGTGATCTCAGTACCAGCATCAAACATCTAATTTCTTTAAACTGAGTAGCATTCAACTTCATGTTTGTCATCAGTGCAGTGAAATGCATCAATGTAAAAATCGAATGTGATTATAGATACATTTTATCGACTGTTTACTGCCTAATATTGCAATTACCACTATTTTGAAATTGGGACTCTGTGGCAATACTAACCCATTCAGGATTTAGTATAGCACTTGTTCACTAGAGTGTTGTTAGATCATTACCAAGTGTTCTCAATATAATACAACATTAGAACATAAGAATAGGGGATAAAAAGCAGACATGCAGCCCATCCAACTTGCCTGACAGTTGACTGGGATTTTGTGTGGTTCTCTGAGATGGGGTCAGAGGCTGGGGGGCATGGGATATCATCACGGGTGTCAGCGGGGAGCAGCGAGGCGGAGAGCCCATCATCTCCCCGTCGCTAAGCAATCTTCCCGGGAGAGGGATAGGCCGATGACGGTTTCCCGCCCAGAGGCCAATAGAGCCCTTAAGTGGCCTATTAACGATCAATTACAAGCTTCTTCCCACTGCCTCTGGGAACTTACCAGCTGTGTGGGGGGTGGGGGGGGTGCTCTGCCACGTGGAGAGGTCGCCTTGTAACACAAGATGACCTCCCTGTGGGCTTGGGAGACCCTCCTTCATGGGCAATTTGTGCCCCCCCCCCCACTAGGAACAACTTTACCTCCCAGGACCTCCCTCTGCCTGGACTGCACAACCACTCCCCCATTCCCCCCCCCCCCCCCCCATCCCCTCACCCGGGCCTCCTGGACTGGCCCTGGCAACCCGCCTCACCTATCTTTGGTCCGGAGTTCCAGTGCTGGACCTGTGTCCGAGGCCTCTGTAGTACCGGCAGTCTTTAAAGGGATCCGGCTCCTAAAACTTTGATATACAAAGGTTGGAGGATCACTCCAGGGGCATGGGCGGCACAAAAAGCAGAGGCAGGTTCCCCACACCTTTTCGGCCCAGTGCTGGGTGCCCCGCCTCCAGCACAAAATCCAGCCCTTTGTTTCAGGCCTGTAAATTCAGTAATTCCATGCTTTCCGTAGGGAGCCATGCTTAAAGAAATGTGCATCAGGTATAGGGCTTTAGCATCAGTTCCCTCATCTGTGCTCCTTTCAAGCATGGCTCCTCACTGAAATCTCAGGATCATTGAATTTATCCTATTGTCACTGAAGCAAAGAATTTTTTCTGGAGTATGAAAACACTGTTAACTCAAAGTTTCTCTTTTTGGATGCTAACAGATCAGCTGTGCATTTCCAGCATTTCCCAAAATCTTTTGGACAATACTATTATTTCATATATGATGGTTTATATTGAGATTGGAAGGTTTGTTCTTCGTCAGTCACTCAGAGCAGGATCAGTATTGTCGGCTCTACGAGTTGATGTTTCTTAGCACTATCCAGGGATCTTCCCCTCTGTCCCTCACATGCATTGGACATGTCGCATTGTAATGCCGCACAGTCAAGCAAGTTGCCGACATTTACCGTGTAGGGCGACACATGAAAAATGGACACTTGAATTTTTAAAAACTGCATTAGACAGAATGCTCAAGAATAGGTTTTGCACAGTGGAGTATTCCTTTAATAATTTTATCCAATGCTGTCTCAGAAAGCAAATAGGAGATTAGAAAGTGGTCTTGGCACCCTTATTGGCACATTGTAGCAGTTAGCTGCTGCTCCACAATAAAGCTATAAGGTTTGGATTTCTGGCCATTTCCACTGAATTCTGATTTGAGGCAGTTTGTCTTCAGAGAATACCAGAGCAGCACAGCCAAGATAGGGAATTCAAAGCTATGAGAGTTCATGGGTGGCAGCCACATTCGGCATACCACCATCTGCAGCATCACATAACACAAACTGGAAATGGGAACAGACTGCCACCTACTGAATGATGGCCCAGCTGAAGCCTCTGAAAGGAAATTGGATCAATTCCTATTTCAATATGAGACTATGGACTTAAGTGGAAAAACGATGAAAACTGGTCAGCCTGGTTTCTGACCAAAGCCTCAGTAATAGGATGAACTGAATTTATTTCACTTGCTTATGATAGTACAGATGCGTATTTAAGAAATGAACATAGGAAAAGCATTAAAAATTAGGTTGTTGATTTTGGCTAATGGCATACTGTACAGATGGTAAAGATTGTGAAATGATTGTACAACTTAGTCATCCTGAGAGGAAGCTTAATTTGAAAGGGATGTTAGAAAGCTGTAACTTTATTCACTTGTAAAATCACTTCCCTAACAAATGGGCATGTACAGATACATGAAATAAGATTTATCTTGGATCACAGTAAAGTGTTGGCTCAGCCACTGAGGTTCTGATAAAAGCCTCCAAGACCCTGCTGCTGATGTTTTTGTGCTGTTTTTCAGCTGGAGGAAGGTCATTTCCGTTATTCACAATGTAGCTTTCACTCATCTTGGCCAGGTCATCTGGCAGAGGGAATGAAAACTGACAACCTCAGAGGGTGGAAGGGATTTATTCTGGTGAGTTGGTAGAGATGCGTTCGTGCTATTTGACATATGCTAGACTGTCGCATTCTCCTCACTGTGGTGCAGGGGAGGAGAAAGCTAATACTGGAAGTGATAGCTTTTTCCAAAATGTGAGGAAATTAATTATACCTTTCTTTAAATATATATTAACTCCAATTTTACAAGTCAGGCAAAAATAAGATTGTGCTGGCTCAGCTGTTCAAGAGTCAGGTGCACTGAATTTTGAAATGGAACAGAAAAAAGTTTGCTCAGAGGGTATACCTGGCAGGTGAGCATGACATCCAATGAAGCAGCAGCTTTTATAGGACTGCAGGTCACCGTAAATGGGGTAGTTATGGTGGTGCACTAGTAGTTTACAGTGACATAATGGGTAACAATCATTGGATACTGAGTAATTGAAAATCCTGTTGCAAAAGCTGCAGCAAAGGAGTGTGGCCTTATTTGGAGCTTGTTCAAACTCTTTGCTGTTCTTTCCAATGATTTGTTGCAGCAAGTATCTTGATATCACTCAGAACCACTCAGAAGGTGACATTTTACTGTCTCTGGGAATTTTGTATGCAGATTGCAGTAAATTAATTACATTGCTTGTGGTAAGTATTGAAATTCATGGGGTTTATCATGGGCTGTCACATCACAACAAAATCTCTTGACCAATTTATAAATTATGATTAACAGTGTTAAAATATGCCACACAATAGAGTGCTGCTCTTTAGGTGATGGTTTCTATATTGTTCTGTTACTGACTGCAAGCTTTCAATTCAGATTTTATTTCGAGTCAATTTTCTCAATGTGCATTCCTATCGCAAAGCCTCACCTGCCAGGAGTGCATCTCAGGAAATTGCAGGCTCGTTCCGCACAGTTATGATGTCCAATTAAGGGATGGAATATCATAGGAAATGTACCCACAATTTCCCAAAGTGAGCTCCCGGTCAGCAAAGCTGTGCTCCAGGAGTGTGAATTCAGAAAGCATTCCCGTTTTGTGTCATTAGGTGCACAGCCACATAGCAATATTATATAGGTACCTCAGCTTTTCAATCCTTGGGTATTTAAATTCAGAGTTAATTTAATGGAATTAAAAAAGATGTTTAAATCAAAAAATGGATAAAGTTAAGAATTAAGGACCTAGAAGTTAGACCTCTTTGTGCTCATTTTACAAGCATAAACTGGAAGAATAAAGGCCAATTTTGGGGACCAATGTCCTGTGCCAAAACGATGCCTGAAAGACACTTGACCTAATATTGGGGAAGGCCATTTTCAGGTGTCCACTTAAAGCAGGCTTTAGGCCCCTTACATATGTAAGTGGGGGGCTTAATGTCTGTTTTAGACCTGTCCCTGGGAAATTGGACATCGCAGAGCAGAAAGCTAGCTTGCTCCACTCCAGATTCTTCAGTGGCTGCTTTTAAGTACTTTTTTAAAGTATTTTTTTAATGTTCCTGTGCAGTCAAGAGGAGGAGGAGTGCTCCACCCACTTCACAGTATCTCCATCACTGTTCCCCATTCCCCAAACCTTCAGGCTGCTACTGGCGAGGCAAGTGAGCCAAAACTTGTCTTCTTAAAATAGGCAGGGTTGCAACAGACACCAGCAGCTTGTCCAGATAATGTTAATGAAGCCCAAGACCCAATTTCAGGACAGCGCTATGCCTCCTGACTGGGGTTCACCCCACATTATGTGCCTGAAAATGAGCCATAGTGCTGTCGCCTCTGAGTCAAAAGGTATTGGGTTGAAGTCCTATTCCAGAGAATTGAGCACTGTAGTGCAGTATTCAGCAAATGCGGCACTGTCAGAGGTGCCATCTTTCAGATGAGACAATAAACTGAGGTCTCTTTCAAGTGGACATGAAAGACCCTTGGCACTCTTTTGAAGAACAGTGGCGTTCTGCCTTGTGATCTGCCCAATATTTATCCCTTAACTGACACCAAAAAAACAGATGATTTGGCCATTTCCTTATTGGTGTTTGTGAAACCTTATTGTGCGCAAATTGGCTGCTGCATTTCCTACATTATAACAGCGGCTACACTTCAAAAAGTATTTCATTGACTGTGAACCGCTTTGGGATGTTTTGAGGTCATCTAAAGTGCTATACAAATGTAATTATTTCCAGGTCACAGTCTCAACAACAACACCTTATATTTATATAGTGTCTTTAACATAGTAAAACATCCCAGGTAGTTCACAGGAGCGAACAGGAGGACACTGAGCCACATAAGGAGATATCAGAACAAATGACCAAAAGCATGGCCAAAGAGGAGCATATTAAAGGAGGAAAGAGATGTAGAGAGGCTGGGAGGTTTACGGTGCAAATGCCAGTGCTTAGGCATGGACAGTTGAAGGTACAGCTGTCAATGGTGGAGTGATTAAAATCAGGAATGCACAAGTGAACAGAGTTGGCTGAACACAGATATCAATAGTAATATCTAGAATTACTGTCTGTGGAAGCCATAGAATTCTTTTGTCTATTTCTATCCATGTTTTGTTGAGTTTTTAAAATATCTATTTGTTTAATCAATGAGTTTGCTGATAACATTGTTGTGGAAACTTGCTTGGAGCAGCTGTAGCACTAGAGAACTGAATTGATACAGTGAATTGAAACGATAGTCACTGTAGCTTTTAGAGTGATAGGGAGAGGGGAATGTGAGTCCATAGATTGGCAAGTAGTGACAATGGCAATTACATTTCAAAAAGTAATTTGTTGCATGAAGAGCTTTGAGGTGTTTTGGTGCAATATATAAGGCACAGTACAAGTGTAAGTATATTTGTTTGCAATGGTTTGATTTTTAAAAGGAAACTTGATTTTGAAACTGCTTTAAAAATTGCTCTGGTGGTGAGACTTGTTTTTAAAAGGCACCCTAATAGTAAGGCTTCCCATTTAATAGGGGTGTTAACAAGCAGACTTTTTAAAGAGGGCCTCAGTGTTTACACAGCTATACAATTACTGTGAAATGGGGAGAACACAGACATTTTACAGGATTAAATTAACACGTTTAAAAAAAACATCAAAAACAAAGAAACCAACACCTTTTTTCTCTACACAAATAATTTCCAGAATATTTGATTGCACCACAAAAGTCAGAATCTTCACTCCTTGAGGAAAACCATTAAGAGTTTTCTCTTTTATCACAATTTACACATGTTAAATTCTGTCATTTTGTGGGATTTGAATTTTGCCATCTTGACAGAAAGAGGGTGCTTGCTGATAGCAATTCTAATGCTATTCTCTGTGTTATTAATGGTTCACTTTCGTTTTCACGAGACTTAATTTGGAGTGACTTTCTCTTTGGTAAAGTGAGATCATTCTACAAATTAGCATTAGGATATTTTGAGGTGAGCCTCTGATCCCACTGAAGAGTTTCCAAATCTTCAAGAGCCAAGCACTGCAGCATCTATAGTATTTAGTGTTTTTATTCACCTGAACTAAAACTTCCAGCCTGACTTCTTCCTGGTCTTTACACTTTAGTACATGAAAGCAGTGCAACTTTAAACAGGCCATTCATCTTACTGCTTAAACATATACTTGTATTTGATCATTCTAATGGAGCTAATGGAGACAATAGTCTGTAACAAAAGCAAAATACTGCAGATGCTGGAAACCTGAAATAAAAACAGAAAATGCTGGAAACACTCAGCAGGTCTGGCAGCATCAGTGAAGAGAGAGAAACAAAGTTAATGTTTTAGCTCAATGATCCACTCATCAGAACTCTCTATAACAGTTTTTTCTGAAGCTAAATAATAAGTGTTAATTGTTAGGGCTGCTATTCATTAAATAATACTTTGGATTGCTGGAGCTTTGAATGCAAATGCTATAGGTTTGCTTTTAGTTGAATTTGTCCCTATTTGATGTCCCAATGAATGAAACAAGAAACGTATCGCTGAGGAGGCAAGGGGAAAATAAATGCAGCAATCCACCATATTCCACAAAACTGAGAGTATCTTAAAAAACCCATATTGGACATGTTAAAATATAATGCAACTATACGAGTCATTTAAATTATAGGTTTTATCATACTTCATACTCTCTGTTTTCACTATAGTCCCAGAATAAGATCAGCACTATTCTTTACATGGAAACCACTGGAACAATTACTTTTTCCAATCCAGCTAAGGTTTTGTACTTCTTAGGCTCTGTACCCACTAATATTTCCAGGCTAATTCATAACAAGCTGTACAAACCCAGCACAAAACCATTTCAAAATGATCTATTTTAAAATAGTCTCTTGAAGTGGTTTCAAATGGATAATTAAAGCATGAGCCAATTGCTTTCATGTGAGCACTTGGGAAAAACTCATTGAAGTCAGTTCCAAAGTACATAAAAAGCAAGCAGGCTGCAAACTGAAACCAAAAGCTATCGCTGTTGACTGAGGTATATTAAGATAGTGATCCCATTAATTGAAAAATTAGCTTCCTGCCTTAAGCAAACCTATTTTTTCTTGATTGGTGGCATAACAACATGGTTCTTTTTAATCATTAGAAGTGGGTGACCTGCAAGAAGTGTTCTAAAGTTGTTCCTTAACATGGTAAAACATGACTTTGAGCAGATGAAGCTCTTACTCACTGAGTTACACATTTCAAGTCATTTCATTGTAAGTAATGTTCTGAGTGAAACACTAGGTGTTCCATAGAATCATAGAAAGTTACTGCACAGAAGGAGGCCATTCAGCCTGTCAGTGCTGACTTAGTCCCACATCCCCACTTTTTATCCATAACCCTCATCCTCATCCTCAAGTACTTGTCCAACTCTCTTTTAAAATTAATTATGGAATCAGCTTCCACCACCTTCAAGTAGAGTTCCAGATCCTGACAGCTCTCTGAAAAAAACTCTCCTCATCTCCTTCTTGATTTTTTGCTAATAATTTTAATCCACCCCTACATCTGTGGGCAGGCAATTTGAAACTTTTTTCAGAGTCTTCCCTGATTAACTCTTTGATGGTCAACTACAGCGCAGTGATAATATGGAAGGTCCGAGAGCAGGTCCTCCACTTGACCCCATTCAGTAATATGGCTCATGTAGGAACAACCACCAGAGAGAGGAATTAGAAAACAGAAGAGACAAAATACAGAATGGTCCACTCAGTGCCTTTACTAAAGTTCTATCTGTCTTTCAGATGATAACACATTAAACTCAAGATCCCATCTGCCATAGACGGTTATAAAATAGATTCGGGGCGGCATAGTGGCGCAGTGGTTAGCATCGCAGCCTCACAGCTCCAGGGACCCGGGTTCGATTCCGGGTACTGCCTGTGTGGAGTTTGCAAGTTCTCCCTGTGTCTGCGTGGGTTTTCTCCGGGTGCTCCGGTTTCCTCCCACAAGCCAAAAGACTTGCAGGTTGATAGGTAAATTGGCCATTATAAATTGTCACTAGTATAGGTAGGTGGTAGGGAAATATAGGAACAGGTGGGGATGTTTGGTAGGAATATGGGATTAGTGTAGGATTACTATAAATGGGTGGTTGATGTTCGGCACAGACTCGGTGGGCCGAAGGGCCTGTTTCAGTGCTGGATCTCTAATCTAATCTAATATTCAGTGAACAGCAGGGTTACTCTGGTGTCTTGAACAACATTTATCATTCAATCAACACCACTAAAACAGATTATCTGATCATTTATTCCTTAATGTGGGAGGTGTTATGTGAAAATTGTTGCTGTGTTTGCCTACCTTACAACAGTGACTACACTTCAAAGGTACTCCATTGGGTGTGAAGGAGTTTAAACATCCTGAGGACATAAAAGACACTATATAATGCAAGTTTTTTTTTCTGATTTATGCTGAGTTAGTTGCTCAGCCAGGAATGCAGTACATGCATTACAGTAGACTCCTGCACTCCAGGTTAGAAAGCGGAAAATTAATTGGAGTATCAGCTGTTGAACACAATACAGTGACACCACTGGAAGTTCATAATTAAACTCAGTTCTGATGCCCGTTATGATCAATAGCACTCAGGACTGGGTCTCCTGTTTGTGGCAGAGTAGGTGAGGCACAGGACATCCATCCACCCTGCTGATCTCTCCATTTTCCTGGGTCGGGGGTCATTTGTAATGTACGGTTGGGTTCCCTTGGGATCCTTGCACCAAAGAGCCTGCTGCTGCTGAAGAGGAACATCCTCGTGGTGCCTGCCAATGAAGCACCAAAAGAAGCTGCCAGGAATTTAAAAGGGATAAAAGAAATCTGATAAGGAAGCATAGGGTAAGGTTTGAATGCTCTCCCTACCCCTCTCTGCCTTTCTACCTCATTTTCCTCCTTTAAGATGCTCCTTAAATCCTACCTCTTTGACCAAGGCTTTGGTCATCTGATCGCCAAATATCTCCTTATGTAGCTTGGTGTCATATTATGATTTATAATGTTCCTGTGAAGCTCCCTGGGACGTTTTATTACGTTAAAAACACTATATAAATGCAGGTTGTTTGGGGAGAGAGGAGGTTTTAATTAAGTCTTCTGTGTGCATTGAAAAAATTCAGGGTCTTGCTGCCACTGAATCAGAGCCTCCCCATGGCATACCACGGCCTTTCTTCAGGCAGTCCTAGAGAGTGGTGGTAAGAAGACAGAATGGCAGGAAAATAAGCCAGGCAGCCAGACCCCACATCCCCACCAGCATTTACATGTGGTGATTGAAGTATGAGTGGCCAGCAACAGTTTCTACTGGGAAAGGGAGAGGGAGTACGCTGACCAGCAATGGTTGCTGCTGTGGAAGGGGGAAGAAGATCAAACCTGATTTTACCCCCTTTTCCGCCACTTCCCACACAATTTCAAGTTTCACACATGAGCAATAAACACTTCGGTAAAGTTCCTGAGTGCTAAGTGGGCCCATGGAACTCTACACAACAGGGGGTCAACAGGGTGGAGCACAAAACAGGTGATAGCAAATCAGCAACTCATTATACATCCCAAATGATTTCCTTTTCCCTTGACACCAATCGAAAATGTAATCGGGTTGGTTGTCAAACGGCCTGTCTTTTTGCAATCGCCCAAGGCCAACATCACCCTCAACACTTTCAGGAGAAGCGGGGAGGGGAGAAAATTGTCAGGAAAAAGAAATAAAGAAAGGCATGTTAAAAAGGAACACGGATCAAGGAAAGCATCAGAGCTGAGTGAGCATCAGCGTACCGACAGTTTGATGTTAAAATTGGGGATTGATAGCAACATACTGAAAATCATCTGCTTAATTTTGTTCTAACTTGGTCTTATTAAAACCAGAAGAAGCATTAACAGAACCATGGGAAGATTATCAACTGCAAACCATCCTATTTAAACTGGAAAAAACAGCAGGCAGGGCACAAAAATGGGGGAAAGAAAATCCCGATATCCCCAAGAGCCTGCAAATGGGGCGGGGGCCGGGGAGGTTGCTTTGGGGCATCGGCATTCCCACCTGAAGGAGGCAAAAGTCTAAGTGCCTATGCAAATTCGAGCTATATGCCAGTAGGACCCCATTTTCAATTCACGGTACCAATGTGTGCCCTTCAATAGTGCTAGATGTTGAGCAGCCTACCCAGCAATCCTTAAAGGGACCACTGCAAAAGCCACACAAAAACAGATAACATTCAGATTTAAAGATGATTTTTGTGGGGTCAGGAGTAATGCTCCTCCAAAAATCAATCCTTATGATGCTGACCCTCTGCAGTCAACCCCTAGAAACCTCTCCCTCCCCTCCAGTCCCCATCAATCTGTATCAGCCAAAGTCTGCTTTGGAGCCACCAGATTTTCCAGAAGGCAAATTTTTTGGCCAGCTTATGAAAGGTCAGTTTTGTGACATGTTTTTGGCAGGGTCCTGGTACTCGCCCAACAAAACTGGTGGGCATTTGAGATTGCTGCTAGTGGCATGGATGCGTGCCAGGATTACTTAAATGAGGGAACCTCCCCCAACCCAGGAAAGTCCAGCAGGGCTGTTGACAGAGGTTCCCAGCAGGCAGATGTTGGTACTTATGCTAGGATGAAAGATTTGCAGATTTTTGAGCCCTTTGTGTTGTCTGTTTGCAAGCAAGGGGGAAATAACTTTCTGTGATGCCTGTCAGTGGTGACACTAAAGATTACAGGATCTCCCTTGAAATGTTTGTTTCAAATCAGTTTCACAAATTTAATTATCAATGAATTCAGTGTTTATACCCAAACAGTAAATCAAAGCAATAGATTTGTATTTAAACAAAATAGCAGAAAGAATGACTTTGATACAAAAACTACAGCAGCCGAGAGAAATACTGCAAACAAACTATAATTTGGTTTTCAGCCAAATCCTCTCAAAAGGAAAGATGAATATAAATATCCCTCTCCACCAAAAGGGATAGTTTTTTTATGGTTATGACTGAATTTTGATATACAGTTAGTGACTTAATGATTAGTGACATCAGTCCGTCTTGAAATCTTTCTGTGCATGCATAAACTTTGGAATCACATTGAAAGCCATCTGAGCAGAATCACAGCTTTTTGCTTCAGATGTGATTCTCCCTCCAAATTTCTTGCCCTTTCTATGGTCAAACATTGGTCTCCTCTCAACATTTTCCCACAACAGCAATGCTTGAGACCAGGAACTCAACATGCGAAGGGATTGTGGCTGCGAACCCACTTCCAAGCATTCTGAGCTACTGGACCATAAAGCACCTCCCACTGCAATTGTCCCATTATATTTTTTAACTTTATCAAGTAGCCCACACGTAAACACTGTCCCTACTCAGAATGAAAAACAATTGGGCAAGGAACCAGAGGCCTGTCAACCACCCCAGCATTGCCCCTCCCCAAAGCCAGTGGAAGTATATCCCAGCATGCATCATTATCTTCAGAACAGGATGGCAAAGATGATGGACTCAGTTAATTATAAGGCAAATTAGCTAACTGGGTGGAAAAGTGGCTAAGTAAAGCAGAAGAAGATGATAAGAAGATGATTGGGGGGGGAAGGCCTGACTGGGAGAAGGGGCAGTGACTAGTGAAGTTTTGCAGAGAACGGTTCTGAATGGCCTGCTTACATGCTGATATAGAGAAATGCATTTCTTGTATAGTAATAATGAGTGTTATAAAATTTGCTGATGGCATTAAGCTAAGTAACTAGGTAATGGGTATGAAGAGATTGATAGTATTTAAAGGGATCTGGACCAATTAAGCAGATTGCCCAAGATGGATTTTAATGGAGATGAATGTAAGTTTATGTGGAGGGGAAGAGGAAACATGAAATGTGTATATGATGAAGGGATGTCCATTAGCTAAGATGAAACAGGAAAAGGATTTGGATCTGATTATTGAGCATTCACTGAAAGTTTCCAGTCAATGTGAAGCGGCTGTGAACAAAGTTAATCACATATTAAAATGCATCTCAAGGGCAGGCATTTTTTTCTTCTTTTGCCAATTTCCTTCTCTTGTCTTATCTTTTTCTCTTTGACTCCTTGCTGGGATACAGTCACACAGGCATTGGTCACCCTCTGGTATCTCACTGAATGACACTTTGACATATGTAAACCTAAACAGTGTTACAAACTATTTAACTTTTGGGGCCCACAGCTGAAGCCTATCCTGTCTTCCTCCAACATCCAATCACATGTACACCAACAACAAAACAAGAACAACCTGTATTTAGATAGCATTTTTAACTTAATAAAACACCCCAAGGCGCTTCACAAAAGCATTATGAGCAAAATTTGACACCAAACCCCAAAAGGAGATAATAGGGTAGTGGGCCAAAAAGCTTGGTCAAAAAAGGAGGTTTTAAGGAGGGTCTTAAAGAAGGAGAGAGAAGTAGAGAGGCAGAGAGGTTTAGAGAGGGAATTTCAGAACTTAGAGGCTAGGCAGCTGAAGGCATAGCCACTAGTGGTGGTGCAGTTAAAATCGGGATGTTCAACGAGCCAGAATTAGATGAGCGCAGATACCTGGAAGAGATTAGAGATAAAGAGGAGCAAGGCCTTTGAGGGATTTGAAAACCAGAAGGAGAATTTTAAACCTGAGGCATTGCTTAATCAAGGGTCAGTGTAGATCAGCGAGCACAGTGGGAACAAAACTTTGGCCTACTTCCTAATTCAGAACACTGTGGCTTTCCTACCACCACCTTTCTCCACATTCACTCAAGATTCAACCCAGGACTTTCATAGTGTATATGGCTCAGTTACTCACTGCCATAACCAAGAGACTATTGAATCAGCTGTACTCTAATAAAGAACATTAAAGAACGCATTTGGAATACTATGGGCAGTTTGAACACTCTACCTTTAAAAGAATTATGATGCATTTGAGAGCATTCAAAAAAGCAACAAATGGACTTTGGGCTCTTATGAAGACAGAGTTACATACTAAGCTTGTTTTCATTGGAAGAATGCAAAGGGGCCATGATTCAGATTTCTTAAACACTGAGAGCAAAAGAAACTGGACTTGATCTGGACATTCTGATGTTCAGATTATATTTGTTGCTGAATTTGAGTCCAAAAACTGAGAGAAATCAACTGAAGCAAGCATGGTTTTTGGGACTGACATGTTTGTAGCTAGAAAACCTCAGGTTTAATATGCAAGGCACCTTTGGAAGGAACAAATATACAGTAAGTATTAAACACAAAATTAAATAACTGTTCAACGCAAATTATTAAACACAAATTAAGGAACTACAAACACAAGTGCATTCACAAGGTATATTGCTAAAAGAAATTGATGTGCATCTGCAACCTCAGTATGTCTTTCCTTGCAGAACTCTGGTCAGCTCTCCAGACGTGACATAGACAACAGAAAGGATGTTCTGTGTTTGCCCATCCATTCAGAGGGTAGATGACAAGCCCCCTGCTCCAAAAATGATAAGTGACTGCATGCCTCACATCAGAATTGGAGCAAGCTGATGTTAAAATTTTGCAGTTTAATTGGGCTGAACCTTAAAACTCACTGATTGGATTGGAACATTGAAAAGTTCATTTTCACTTCTGGGTTTGAATTAAGCCAATACTGTTTTCTGTGTGAAATAAGTTTGGACAGTCTCAGACTAGTCCTCGGCAAGTACAATCCACTGCATTATCCTACACCTCTAAAATTAGGGTTAAGGAATTATATTAGGATAAAGTGGAGGAATTTTTGCTGTTGTCTAGGAGTTTTTATAGGGCAGAGCATTACATCGAAATTGCTGCACAGAAGCAGACCATTCTGCCCAACATGTCTATGTTGGTATTTATGTGAGCTTCCTCCCACCTTATTTTGTCTAACCGCATCTCAATGTAGAGGGAACTTTCTACTGCATCTAATCCATGTCATGTCACCTGGGAGTATTTGACAAGGCAGAGTAGAAAAAGCAGCTTAAAAACAAAATCTAGTGCCAAGTAAATAATATATATCAGTGTAATGGCAATGAGCATGATAATGTTCATAAATCACTGAGGTGTTAGGTGCGTTAAAATAGTATTCACCTTCACAGTCCCAATGAAATAATGAATTTCTAAATCTTTAATTTTTTTTTGTCTTTCAGTCAAACAAGGTTCCTGTGGTGCAGCCATCCCATGCAGTCCATCCCCTCACGCCTCTCATCTCCTACAGCAATGAGCACTTTGCCCCCAGTTCCCACTCACCGCACCTTCCAGCTGAAATCAACCAGAAAACAGGTAAGAGGACCAATACTTCTGAATGTTATTGTGTCAGTAAATTCCAGCATTTTGAAGCTGGGGATAAAACAACAGCTGCAATGGTAACATATTTAAAACTTAAACGTAAGAGAGCCAAGTTCAGATCCAAATCTCACATTTCAGTTGAGAGAGGTACCTTGTAATCTTTAGCAAGATTACAGAGGATTCAGCGGAGGAAGGCAAGAGTCAGAGGACTGCAAGGAAGCCAGGTAAGAAAATTAGGAAAATAATTACAAAATAGCATTTTGTGCACACATATGCACAAAGTTCAAGCCAACGTATCCCAATTCTCAATAAACCTAAGAGGCTACAATCCATGGTTATATTGTGGAGCTGGTGGGACATAGTGGTACTGAACCTTGGAGCACTAAGGTTTAGTACCGTGGAGTGCGGACAATTGCAGTTTCAATCCACTCCATATGGTTCCCAGTTGAAGCTGTATCTTAGTTTCCTCCCCAGCAAAGCAAAGAGAAAATTGGAAGTGAATGTCACTACTGGACAGCCCCCGGCATTTTGTTGCAGCTGGCTACAGATGGCACTGGCAGCAGTCTGTAAGATGCCACACACCCTCACACACAAGACAGCAGTCGTGACAAAATCGAAATGGGCAATAAATTGCAAGAAAAAGAAACGTCTAAACTTCTACGCTAGTATGCTTCAATGAATAGAAGTACATCCATTCAGAGAGGTCCATGGATGAACTGTCAAATTATCCTGACTCAAGCAAACTTTTTTAATTAAAACTCTGTATGCTGGGTTCGCAAAGAGCATCCTGCGACAACTCCTACAACCTTCTCCCAAAATTTTTCCTGCTTTAAAGGAGCTTCACATTGCTGTAAAAGCTTTTGAAAATCATTCCAGCCATTTTGTCAGTGATCTGCTTCCAAGAAGAAGTCAAACCAAAAGTGAAGACGGAAAATGAAAGACACATTGGGAAAAGATGGCAATGAAGGTACCAGTCTACTGGAGCATGCCCATCAGCATCTTCCAGGAAAGTTAACTCTAGTTTTTGCACTAACTGAGCCCCTTTCTTCCAACCCTTGCTGAAAATTCCTCAGTGAAGCCCCTTTAATAGTCAATGAATAAAATCTCCCTTGAGTACTTAATAAGTGCATTGCAGTGTCCTGCCCAGCCATACAAATCAGAAGGTTTCATCCTTGGCAATTGCTGAGCTAACTGATCTCAGCCAGATTGCCAGTGATTGATCCTAAAGTTCTCAGGCTGGGAAGAAGAAAAGTTTTCCAGATTGTCATCTAGGATTTCCTATTGGAAAGTGCATGTGTGGAAAGCATCAGACCCATGATACAATAGCCTAAAATTCACACTAGCCTCACGTGTAGAAGGACCAATCAACATTTAAAACAAAAACTCAATGAGGGCCATGGCAGACCTTGCTCAGAAATGATTTTTCCAAATTAACCTTAACAAAGATAAATGCCAGCATCTTTATACATGAAACCAGCATTGGGTGTCAGACAGTGGTTTAACCTTTTCCTTCCCAAGCAAAGTAAAAGCATGTAAATTTATTAACGAAATATGTGTTTGTGGTATACTTGTGTCAGGGATTTGACCGGAGATAACAGTGAAAAGGCAAAGTGATCTTTACATTGTGAGTAATATCTAAATGTCAAGTCAGGTCAATGTGAGACTGAGCTTTGGAGTTTGTGCTACTTAAAAGAAGTTGTGTCATCACGTTTGGGAGCTTTGTGGTCAGATTTAGTTTGTGGTAGAACTTGGAGTTTGCTGTGAAAACTTAGTTGGAACATTGCTGCCACAGTTTGTATGAGGAAATGTTCATTCTGCACCCAATCCTACACTCACTGCATTGAGTCTTTCTCATTGCATTCCTTCATTATTTTGACATTCATTTTTAACATCAAACTTGTATAGCATGATTTTAATCCTGTCTACTTGGCAGAAACCTGGGCATGGGCAATTAAAATTGCCTGATAGACTTAACAACATCCCACTCCTTTCCAGATTTCTTCCACTGTAACGTGCTCTTCTGAGCTGGCGGGAAAGTCACCTGCCAAAAATAGGCGGTGGAGTGTGTGAGGGCTTGCGGGGATTTTGTGGGGAGCGGGGAGAACAATGGGAGATGTGGGGGTATTTCCTTCTTTGAATAAGCAGATTGAGCTCCAGTGATGTCATCGGGACCTGACTATTATTTCAAGCAGGGAAACCATTGTAGCTTTCCTGCCAATGGAACCTGGTGGAAAATGCTGGGGCCAGAAGAGGCCAAAGCAGGTGAGTTTTTAACTGTCTTTGGCCTTCCTTGTGAGATCAAGAGAAGCAGGAATGCTCCTACAGGCCCCTGCAGGAAAGTTTAGGATAAATCACCCGGACCTCACACTGCCAAGGTCAGAACGATTTGCCACCGACTTCAGCCCGCACCCACCTGATTCCTGTCCTGTGTGGAACCCAGGGGGTGGACTGTCAGCAGAAATTAGTGATTTGGTGGAAATTAATCACACTTTGTGTTCCTACGTGTGTAATATTACAATGGCAAAATCTCCCCTAAAGTGGATAGAGTTAGGATGCAGGTCAGCCATGATCTCACTGAATGGCGGAACAGGCTGGAGGGCTGAATAGCCGGCTCATGTTCCTATGTTTCTAACTGGAATATGCCTGTAGACAGAAAAACAGCAACCTTGAAATTTTTGTAACAGTTATGTGATAACTTGTAAAACAGTAAGACTCAGTGTGCACCTCAAAGACATTTTTGAAAAACATCTTATTGTGGCAGAGGGTTCCATTTGCCATTATCTTTGTTACTGGCTGCTCGTATACAGGAAATTTGTCTTGTGAGTCAAAAATTCCTGCAAGCACTCTTAAACTTATACAAAAGTAGCAATAAATTAGTCATACACTTAAAGGCACTGAGTGTTGAAAGGTCAGCAGAACTGACTGCTAGCCTTGTGCAACAACTAGATCCCGGTGTGGAGCAGCGAAGCCATATTGTGTTGGATTTGAATGGGCTAAATTGTTTCGTGTTCAGACACAGTTTGGAAGTTTAAGTGATTAAATGTCATTTAAATTTTAAAGCAAGTCCAGATAACAGTCATATTGTATATGGTTCTGCCTATCACAAAGAACAAGTAGGCCAAGGATGGCCATTAACTGACACAACAATGCTGAAAACATTGTCCTTTCATTATCTATTACACAGAGGACATGACATAATAATGGTCCATTCAGGAGTGAGGACACATAACTTAAGTTAAAAAAAAGATAATTTCCCGACCAGCAGCTGTTGAAGGAGGTGAAAGAAGCACCATTATACCCAGTGCTTCCATATTTCATCTATAATGATACAGGATAATTGGAAATGGTCCTGTTATAATCACCTGCCATTTGACGGATGTACATCCTGCCCAATGTCTGCTATGTGTGAGGAATACCTCACTGAATAGGAGGCTCTTTACATAAGTTATTTAGGAACATAGGAAGTGGAGTAGACCACTCAGTTCAGATTATGGCTCATCTGTACATCAACTGCATTTACTGTGTTTGATCCATATCCCTTGATACTGCTATGCCGGCCCCCACCTACCAAGAATGAGGCACACATTATTTTGCCACATGAGCATTAAAACTTAAAATTGCTGCTGGGAAGGAAAGAGGGCCCATCACAAGGAATTGCCAAGCCCCTCACCGGAAAGACTTTTTTTTGCATGCTAGCAGACAGTGTTGGAACAAAGGATGCAGTCCCTGCTTCCCCAATGCACAGAAGACATGGTCAGACCAGTTTAGTCACATGACTAACTGGTGGTTGGAGTTTTTTGAATTTGAACTTGCCACAGTGGTTTAAAACTGAGAAAGCTGTTTGCTGCTGGACTGAAAGAGACCTCTCTCCTGTCTGCTCTCATCTCGTTCTCACCAGCTTCGGAAACCATTGAAGACACATAAACTCAAAAAGAGAAAAGTCTCCTGTGTGAACAAGGTTTGAGAAGAATACTGGATCCCAACAAAAAGTAAGAGCTGTCTACATTCAAAGACTCTATGGCGAGCTAGAAACACAGAAACAGCATCAAGAAACCCTCTTCAGAGACTGCCTCAAACCTCTTTACTTTAATTTTCTTCTCTTTTCTGTCCCTATTTGCATGTGTGTATCGCATGTGCATGCTAGCATGGGTGCGTCGTATATCCGTAGGCGTTAAGCGAATTAGAGTTTAAGTAAGTTTTAATAAATTTCACTTTTCTTCTTTAAACCTAAGAAAGCCTGTTTATGCTCATTTCTTTGCATTATAATTGGAAAGTGGTGAACAAGGATTCACAAAGGGGGAGCTCAAAACACAGTGTGTTTAAAATTAAACCCTGTTACAATAAGACCAGGTGAAGGCTGAAAAGACCCCTTTCTCATCTGGTCATAACAATACCCTTACCTAATAAAAATCTGTCCATCTCAGTCTTCCAAAATTTCAATTGACCCAGCATCCTCAGCCTCTAGGGGAAGAGAATTCCAGATTTCCAGTACCCTTTGTGTGAAAAAGTGCTCTCTGATTTCACTCCTGAATAGCCTACCTCTAATTGTAAGGTTGTGCTTCCTTCTTCTGGATTCTCCCACCAGAGGAAATAGTTTCTCAGTATTGAATCCTTTTACCATTTTAAGCACCTCAATTAGATCACCCCTCAAATTTATAATCTCAAGGGAATACAAGATAAACCCAGTGTGCGCTGCTGATGGCCCAATCAAATTCAGCAGCTTGTCATGGAGAAATGCAGTGGTTGATGTTTTCTACAAGTATGTGTTATGTGAAGGAGTTACATACATGATAAAGAAGTCAAAAAATGTATGGTAATCTTCCATTGCAGGGATGTAATGAAATTAAAGAGAAAAATGTGTAAGGAAACTGGTTTGCCCAGTAGATTATTATAACAGAGATTATGCCAAGCTCTTTTCAAACGGTGAGTAGGTCACAACACTTTCGTTCTGATTCCACAACCCGTTGTGCACAGCTTCCCACTGGACTTGCAGAGTCACCTTTAAGGTCTGAGTTTGAATTAAACATGAACAAATGGAAGGAGGTTTTCCAACTGACATAGCCTACCTATATATCCTATCCGAAATGAATATGAATACTTGCAATTTCACAGGGAATTCTATCATTTCTGAGAAGGAGGGCCGGAATTTTACCAGCATTAAACGTGTCTCTTTGGAGGCGTCCGGATGGTAAAATGAAGCGCGATGACGTTGGGCTGTGTCCCCGGCGTCATTACGCGCAGACGTCATTTTACCAATGTCGGAAGTCAGGCGTGAGCGAGTCTGTGCTCGCCGCCCGACTACAAGTAATTGAAAGGTAATTGAGGTAGTTTAGAAAGCAATTGACTACAATTTTACGTCTGAGGTCTGATTTAACGTCCATGAATTGGCTCGTGGGGCATGTCGGACAACCGGCAGGTTCATAAGGGCGGCAGGCATTGATTCAGGAGGGAGTTGGAAGTACAATTTTCAGTTTTACTCTGAAATAATTCTAATGCTATTTGAATATCCTGACAAGGTGTGTGACTTGCAACTAGTGCTAAAAGATTCATCTGAATGTTCTGCACTGCTGATGGGGACCCATCAACTTTGATTTATGTGGTGAAAGGAAGGGGATCTCGTGAGCCAGTCCTAACTGCTGGAAGCTAATACCTGTGGTCAGAGCATCTGATGAGCAGTACAGCAATGGGAATTGTTCAATGTGGAGGTGAATTATCAGATGAGGAGGACCTTGCCCAATGAGGGACAGAAGGACAAATGGGCAGGGGACTGCGCAACAAGCTGACCCAGTGCACCATCGTGATGTGGGAGGGAGAGCAGGTGGCAGAGTCACCCGGGAGCGAACACATGTCAGGAGACGTGCCTACCCAGCAGGAAGGGCAGACCGGCTGCATCTCAGCTACCTGCAGCTGTCAGAACGCCAGTGCAGAAGAAGACTGCAGCTGTCACGGGGGACTGTCACATCTCTTTGTGAGATGTTGGCAGTGGATGTTGCCTCAAACTGTATCGGAGGCCATCCAATGCCAGTCGCTCTAAAGGTTACAATAGCTCTTAACTTCTATGCGTATGGCTCATTCCAAGCCTCAGCAGCAGACTTGTGCGGAGTCTCACAAGCAGCAGCGCACCACTGCATAAAGGTTGTGACTGATGCATTGTTCCAATGTGCTAACCATTTCATCACGTTCAAGACGGACAACATTAGTCAGGCTGAGAGAGCCAGAGACTTCAGCACTATATCTGAGTTTCTAATGGAACAGGGTGTGATAGACTGTACTCATGTGGTCCTTAGAGCCCCAGCAGGTCAGTTGGAGGCATTCATTAACCACAAGGGATACCATTCAATGAACGTTCAGCTCGTCTGTGATCATCGTAAGAGAATCATGCAGGTGTGTGCACGTTACCCTAGGATTTGTCATGATGTCTTCATTCTCCGAAACTCCCAGGTGCCTGCACTTTTCAGCCCTCCTGACAGAATGGAGGGATAGATATTTGGTGACAGGGGTTATCCTCTGAAGACATGGCTCATGACACCAGTGAGAAATCCAAGGGGTCATGCGGAGGAACGATACAATGAGAGCCATGCGGCCACCAGAGTGACCATCAAACAAACTGTAGGCTTAAGATGAGGTTTAGGTGTCTTGACTGCTCAGGTGGAGCAGTGCAGTACGCACCATCAAGGGTTTCAAACATAATTGTCATCTGCTGTGCCTTGCATAACCTGGCGACTGAAAATGGAGAGGCACTGGAGGAGGATCAATGTCAGCGCGATGTGTCATCAGATGACGATGATGTTTCTGATGATGAAGCTGGACATCACTCACTTGATGGTCATGGAGAGGAAGCTGAATGTAATTTGGCTCTAACTGCTCGAGAGACCAGGGAGTCTTTAATAGGCAGACGTTTCCATTGAGAGTGTGTAAATTTTTGCACAATTGGGATTACCGTATGACAAGACTAATAGTGAGGCTCTGAAAGGGCAAATTCACTCACCTTCATGGGGAGAGAGAATGCAATGATGCAATCCTTTACATCATGAGGAAAGCAACCCAAGTGTGTGACCTCACATGTTGAACTACTTTTGTTGAGCAACGATGTTGGATTTGACTTGAGGAAAGCCTGACAAAATCTCAGAGAACCCAATTTATTACAATATTTTATAACACATTCAAATAAAAAACCTTCCAATTAACCCTGTGAACCATTAGTGATGTTAAAGTGATTTCTTAATTCTTTTCCGAGTGCTCTTTCGGGTGCATGATCCCTCGCTACCAGACACACCAGAGGCAACTGTTTGCCGCCCTGCTTGTGATGACTTTGGCGGACGTCCTCTGCTTGCTCGTGGCCGTGAGGGCCCCGGCATCTCAGGGTTCTCCTGAGAAATATCATGAGTACCCTGTAACACCCTGGGATTTTGCTGATCACATGTCCCTGGCAGAGGGAGCAAGGAGCTGCAGGATGCATCAGAGGCACCCTGAGAGGAGCTCCCATATGCGATCTGCTGCCCCTGTGCCCCCGTGAGGCTCGAACGATCCTCATTGGTGACATCAGATGGATGAGCGGCCTCGACCTGGCACCAGCGCATCAGATTCTGCTCTCTGATGCTCTGGTCCAGGGAAGCCACACTTGATCTGACGTCATGAAGTGCATGCAGAACTGGCCCCTCCACTGCAGTCGCCAATCTGTCAACGGAGGAAGCCAGATGTTCAATTTCCTGAGAGTTAGCAGCACTCATACTCTGGATGGATGTAGCCAGAGTTTTATTAATTGCGTGCAGCGTCTCAGGCAACTCCGCCAGATTTCCAAGGACCGCTTGCTGCACCTGCAACATCTCCTGCCGAATGGATGTTCTCAAAGGCATGTCATCAGCTTGCTGCTCTGCACTGGCCTGGCCTCCCACACTCCTCTGACTGTGTGAGGCATCGGCCGATTCTGCCTCTGGTGGCTGGCCTGGCACCTGTGCTGTGCTGACACTTGGATGTGAAATCGAATCCACGGACACGCAAATCCCAACCGAGGTGTCTGTATCTGTGCTGGTGCTTGGTGCGTCGCGAGGATGTGACGGTGCGCCCTGTGAGGCGCCCTCCTCAACCTCAGAGGTGGATGGTGGTACAACGGAGACGCTTCCTGTTCCATGCTGTTGGTCACCTGCTAGGAAAATCATATTGATCAGTTTGATCAGAAAGCCAGAGTTGAGCACATGTATTTGACTCCATTATGATCACATCAGTGTGATGTGACATTTGAGGGCAAAATTAAGTTCATTAGTCAATCATCACAACATTGGCTCACCAACGCTCCCCCACCTTGCCCCCTCCCACCCTAAAAGCACTAATACACCACTTTCTGGATCACTCACTCTCATGGCCATGTCCACCGGCCTCGCCATCTGCTACGGCTCGTCCTCCTTCCTCCCCTGCTATCATCAATGCGTCCTCCTCCATTCGACTGAGGAATGCAGGACAGGCCACGCCACCACCTATCCGGGTGTTGTGTGCCCTCTTTTCCTAACTAAAGAAAAAAAATTAGTTCAAACATTTTTGTGGGCATGCCACGAAATCACCCAAATGGGTTGATGTGGCATTTAACTGCTGTGCCATTGCTGAGCGTGCCCTCAGCAATCCCTCCTCAACGTTCATCTCACATCTGCCCATCTTGCATCCCAATGCAAGGAGGCAGCCAGGCAATGATCACACAGGGGTTCCACATTGCATCATGAATACAAATACACCCTCCCTTGACAATTAGATGAATGAGGAATGCCCCTTACCTGGGCAGAGCGAAGCAGGTCATTGAGATGCTTGCGGCACTGTATCCGTGTGCACCTAACGACGCCACGGCTGCTGACCTCCTCCGTGACCTCCAGCCAGGCCCTCTTTGTCACTTTGGACGGTCGCCCTCTACCGTCTGGGTTGAACAGGATCTCACGCCTCTCCTCAACCACTTGAAGGAGGACCTGTAGTGATGCATCCGAAAAACGGGGGGCTGAGCGAGTGCTTCTCCCCTCCATGACTTCCTCAACCTGTCTTGAAATCTCTAAGTCCTTCTGCCCTAACAAAAGTGTAGCCTCTCAGTGCACCACAACTAATACAGCAGATTTGCAAACAATGAATGACTACCTGGTCAATTTCATTGAACTAAACCTTTTTCAAGGGCTTACGTCAGACATTCCCAGATGTGGCCCCACCCCCAATGATGTATATCTTCCCACCCGCATGAGCCGATTCAGGTCTCAGTTACGCCATGGGGCCGCTAATTGGCTGCCCCGCGTGTGATGCTGGTGGACAGGAGATGCAGCGCAGGATCAGAGGCCGCATCCATTTGAGTTCCACCCATGCCGGAGCCAGCGATTAAGGTAAAATTCCGGCGGAGAGGTCTGACAAATCAGTTTCATTGTAATGCTTTTGCAACATAATGATGCACTTTGTTGTGATTTATGACAGTGCAGTGAAAAAAATCTTTTTTCAAATACTTTTAACATGAAGGTGAACATGAAAACCCTGTAAAAGAAAATGAGTAGAGAGAAATCATCTAATGGGACCATCTAACAATTGAGTGGAATCGGTTTTCCTTTGATTCAGTTTTAAGTAGATCAGCCATGTTAATGATGCTAGTCTTAGATCTTAACATGATTCCTTCCAAGTCAACCGCTAAGCTTTTCTCCATTCCAAGGTAGGATCTGTTCAAGTAATGCTGCTAATCACAGTACCCCGCAATTGTACGCTCTCCTCCCTCCAAAAACAGTTCCTGTTTTCAAAATAAAAACAAGAAATGCTGGAAATACTCAGTAAGTCAGGCAGCATCTGTGGAGAGAGAAGCAAAGTTAACGTTTCAGGGCAGTGACCCTTCAGCAGCACTGATTTCCTGTTTTTGAATCCTTGTTTGGTGCTGGGAATCGATCAAATTTTACCCACAATTAGAATGCTTTTCTTCAACCTCATACTTTAATCAGTCATTATGAAGTTTATGATTTATTGCGTGTCCTTGTGTCGTAGTTGCTATGTGTGACACAAAAGGAAGAAAGATATTGATGCACCCCAATGTCTCAGTTTGTAATACACGATGTTGTTTATGAGTCATACAGACCAGGGAGCTCCCAGATTCAATTTATGGTTTGTGCAGGTTTAGTTGACCACACCCAGGGCAGCAATAGAGACATTACAAGCAGCCTCAGTGCCTTGGGAAAAATGACTGAGAACTCTTGTTTCTGCTCTTGGTCAGTTTCCAGTGACCGTTTCAAGAAAGGTTATATATGTGGATATCAACTCAGGACAGCATCAAGCTCCCTTGTAATGCCCGTCATGTTTGAATGGCATGCCGTTGTTCACTGTCTAGCATTATATGTGAAGAATGGTCAATTGGGTATAGCGCTGTCAGCATCTCTAGAACTGACTGCCTTCATGAGTCAGCACCTTCAAAAATTTGGAAATAGCATAGAAAAAACTCATAGGATGCAGTAAATGTCCAGATCACAAGATTACAGTTTCTCTAAGAGTCATCAGTCTCAGACAACTGGGAGAGAAGAAGACAGAGAGAGAAAACGAAGGAGAATAAGCGCGAATATTTGAATGAGGGATGAGAGAGAAGCATGCTACAAATACACAACAGGTCAGTCAGCATATGAAAAAGAGATAGTTTTGTGGAGTGCTTAATGAGAATTAGAGAACTTTTCTTGCATTGTAAGTTGACTAAGAAACACTGATGGTCCTAAAAATATCTATGGACTTGATTTCCGTGGCCTCCCACTCCTCCCATTGGAGGAGGATAATATTGTTAGATGAGGCTATTTTTGTGAAGTAGAGGCTAAGTATAAAAGAACTGAATGAGTTAATGTCCTTGTGTGGTTCCTGCTCGTACAGCATAGAAATTAAAAGTGCAATGCCAGAAGATGCTATTGGCTTCCAAGAAAACCGCAGCAAAGATCATCATACAACTGAAAATAAAACCACAATGTGTTCCACACGCTAATCTTTGAAAATATGGAGGATTGAGAGTGCTTTATAAACAGTTCAGAGTGATTCCATTTAAAAGCTAGCAGGCTGCTTCCTGGCTCCAGGATAGCTGGGGTGGTGAGGGGGGGGGGGGGTCTCTCGTTAAAAGGCAGCATTGGGAAGGGGGGGGGGGTCTGCTGAGCCCTTGCTGCCGAACCCCCCTCCCCCTGCCGCGACCCCCATGAATTTAACAATGCTTCTGATTGGCCAGCAGCTCTGCAAGGGCAGGACATTCGGCGATGGGGTCTTCAATCCTGTGGAAGGCCCGCTGCTGTCCATTTAAGTGCCTGATTGGCATTAAATTCGGCGGGCTTTCCAGAGAAGAGGCAACATAGGGATCTTGGCATCGGTTTCTCCAGAGGTCAAGACCCCGCCGCTAGGTTAATCCCCCCACAGTTTCCACCCTTGACCACTATACAGTGACCCCCCCCCTACTGGAAAGTGCATACATGCAGATATCAAGAGTAGTTATGATTCACTTAAGTTTGAATGTCCTTTTACAGTCAACTAACCTGCTAACATTCACTGCCTAAATCCTACACATGTAAAATATACCCTTGCATGAAGAACTGGAGAGCTGTTGAAAGTATTCAGGAGAGATGTGAACAATACTAAGGACACAATCACAGCAATATATACTGTGTGTACAAATGAGTGGATTTTTAAAATATAGCTAATTAATATAGTTTGATCAGACAGCATCTGTGGAGAGAGAAACCGAGTTAACGTTTCAGGTCAATAACAGTTCTGATGAAAGGTTCAAGGACGTCCAGGTCAAAAGTGCTCGGAGAAGTTAGCAAAGAGGACATTGATTTCTGAAAAGGTCTGGGAGATCCAATCCATTGCTACTGGGAGGAGTTTGGGACTTTTAACCGCAAAAGATTTTGCCATCAAAGAGGATTGTGCGCCATATAAGTGTGGTGTGAGGTTTTCAAGTATTTTAATAATTAAAGAAAATACCTTTCTTTGTAATTTTGGGTATCAGCTACTTACAAAGTACTATTTAGTTCATGAGGATTTCTTTTAGTTTAGTTGTTATAATAAAAGTCTTTAAAGGTGAAATCTTGTTGTGTAATTCTTTAAATTGGTCTGGGGGTTCCTATCTCGTATTTTAACATTAACAGCCTCACTGAGCTTGTAACACATGTTGCAGTAGAGATTTATATACCTGGCGTCCATTTTCCGGGTGTGCCCATTCTGTGCAGGCATTAGTCACATTGTTAGATTCATGGGCTCATTTTTTAGGTGTCAACAGGCAAAAGGCCCATTTAAAATGTTAATGAAGGACCTGGTGCATATTAAAAGTCCCTCTGCACAACTAGTTACCGATGAGCAGGGCAGGCCCAACATTTGCTAAGATCAGAAGTCTTCAGCAGCCCCCTGTGGCCAAATAAAGGTAAGCGTGATTAATACTTAAAATAAAATCTCCCTGTGCAGCCAGAAAAACCAGGAATTCTCCCCCCAACTCAGCAGTCGTGTTGATTGGCCAATTCAACCCGCCCCACTCTCCAGTGGTGCATTCCAACCTCCCGGAACTTGCTTGAGGATTGCTACTGGTGAAGTAAATGGTCCAAAATTGACTTATCTTGAGGGGTGAGCTGCCTGTGGAGGTGCAACCAGTGCCAGAATTTGTAGCTGAGACCTGAGGACCAATTTATGCCACAGACTAATTTCTACCACGTTACATGAAAAAATTATTACAGAGACATAGAAAAGAACATATTGCATGTAAATGGATGTTATAGGTGAGAAATAGTGTGACTGTATATGGAACACAAGTTTGATTTTTGTACAGAAGGTTGTAAGCTCTTGAGTGTATATGATGGGTAAAGCTTTCTAACTGTCTGTTTTTATGTTGTGCAGGTTTGCATCGGTCCCCTCAAGGTCCTGATCTGGCTGCTTTATATTCTCTGTCTCCTGGTAGTGTGGGACAGATCACTCCTACAGTGGGCTGGTAAGTGATACATCACAAAATCTGATCTGAAGATCCTTCATCAGAGTTATAAGAGAATACTGGGTGGTCCTTGTGCTTTGACCACCTGCTCAAAAACAATGTAACGAAAAGTTATGTGCCTACTGACCTCAATAATTTCTGACATTTTCAGTAATGCTGTCATTTTAGATTCTTTTGGATTTCATTGCTGACCTGCAGACTAATCCAGTTCTTTGAAAAGAGTTGTCACTTGTGGATTCAGAAGAAGATCAAATGAGGAATAGCACTGGGCTTTCCTCACATCCATAGGTGGCTGTGCTCTATAAGGAATGTATATCATTTGGGAGTTAGAGAAAGCCATTGTGGTAACAGTACCACTCACAATAATTTGGAACAAGAGCAGGGTCATTGATAAAATTATTATTCCATGCTTTCTATTGAATTCACTGATGATCTGTTGGTTGAAACTGTGTATGTTAATGTGCCTTTGGGAGCAGGTAACTTAGTTCAAAGAGTGATTATATTCTCTTGTTACCATTTATAATGTAAAGTTATTCATGGAGATGTCCAGTAAGGTCCACAAGACTAATGAAATAATGAACTCTGAAAGTGTATAGGTTTTGTCTAAATTTTCCTTCTTTAAAATTCAATTTAAAAAGATAATATTCCAAATAGTTTCTTCAAGGGCCATGGTGCATCTGCCAAGGTCTCTGCTCCCGATTGAATTTGATACATGGATTATATCATGATGGTGCCAATAAGGGCCTGATTTGAAATCAGAAATAGCCTTTGATTTGTTCCACCTGTCTTCAAACAACAGAATACACTTGGCTGGCTGTCTAAAGTTATTGCAGCAGTGTCTTGGTTCCAAACAGTCTTTGTGTAATACATGCCGTTAGTTATCAATAACATTTTTGTTTATTCCTTAATTTAAATATAACATTTCAGTTTACATATAGATGGGCATTATCTTGCTGTTATTTTCTTTCATTATATTCAGCACTGTGCTGACTCAGCTGCATCATTAATTTATTAATTTATAACTCTACAACAAATGCACAATAAGCAGCCTGTCATCTGAAGAAGGAACCTCTGAGATTTTGTTCGTCTATGCAACTTATGAAATCCAGCTCTTTGGATTATCGGAGTTGTTGTCATTATTCTATATATTAACTATTTTCAGTAAAATTAGTAATACTATTGAAAGAATGGGATGGAAAAACTTTTTTTTAAGATATTTTATTTTTCTCCCTTCCCTTGTGCTCTCTTCCTTCTTGGACCACATACAATCCCTAGCAAGGGTGGAGGTGGGCAAGATGGATCCTGGCTTTTGCCTATGCCACACTATGAATGGCTGGTAAGAGGTTATACAATAATGGCATGTTGGATGGCAGGAACCCACTCTGTAGAAAGACACCTGGCTTCAACTTGCATTTCCTCTGGGCAAATTGTTTGGTTTCGTTAACTTACCACATGAGAGAAACTACAGGTGTTATTTTGTGTCCTAGCACCTGGAAATGCTCTTTGGAAAAATAAATCTTAACTGGAGATACACCCCTGCCCCCCCCCCACAAAAAAACCCACATATCTCAAAAACATCTCAAAACACTGCACATACACTGAATTACCTTGACGTACACCAACTATTGGCATGCAGGCAATCTTGTGTAATCAGTTCTATTTGTGCATTTTGTGTGGGGCTCTCTTGCTCTGAGAAATATTCTGTATATTTAAATTACACTTTGTATCCTCAGCACATTCATATGTAACAAAGCAGGATTTATCCTGAGCAGTGAGAAAATTGGCCTAATTTGTTGCTCGGGTATAATCTGTAAAAGAGCTTTGGCTTCATGGGAAAGTGTTTGCTAAATGAAGTTTGTGTAATGACGTAGTAAAATTCTGTGCACAGCTGAAAAGTTTACTTGGATCCAATATTGCAAATCTTCCATAAATTTTAAACACTTTTATTATATCCCTTCTCCTTCTTCTCTGTTCATAATCATTCCCTTAAATTCTGGGATTATCTGTGGCAAGATGATTTTGAATTTGTGCACGTTGATTTTCATCATTTGTCAGTGTTCCCAATTTAATGTCATTTGAAAATTTGGGCACTTTGGACATAATTCCTTCCTCCAAATCATTAAAAATATTATAAACAACAGCAGCCCAAACGAACCTCTGGCACTCCACTGTTGAATGGCTATCAACTAGATACTTACTCATGCACTACTACTTGCTGTTGTCTACCACCCAACCATTTGCCAATCTATTTTAATACTTTTGCATCTATCCCATATTCGAATCATGCATATCACTCCTAAATGTATTGTTCTCCTTTGTTTCTGTTGTTCACTGGGTAAATGGACTGACTGGGGTACTGAACCAGGAAAGCCTAAATTTGCTCTCTGATTCATGCTGAGTCAGTTAATTTCTGAGTGCCCCTGAGGTAAGGAAAGGAAATCGCCATGTAATTCACCCCTACTTTAAAGTGTGCTCATATGGATGGTGGGTGAGGACAGTAGTTGTATCTGTGATACTTCAAGATTGAATCACCTGATGACACTCACTGATTAGCCCCACAGATGAAGAATCACCATTTGCGTCAGATAGCAGAGGGTCGTTGCCATCTATGGGATCTTACACCATCATAAGTCATTGCCTTCAACAGAGGAAGGGAGAAAGGGGAAGAAAAGGGGAACACTGCCTCAAACATTTTTTGAAATAGGGATCTTACAGCCAGAGAGAGAAGATTTTCACCCCGTCAGTCTGGGCTGAATTGGAACCCAGGTCCCAGAGGTGAAAGAACAGTGGACCAATTCACTGAACCATCCAGATTCCTTAAAGTCAAGTTTTTACATCCCAGTCTTTTCAAATCTATAAGGAAGCAAAGCAGCAATATCAACAATTTACAGAATGGATACCTGCATTGATGAAGTGCAGTCTGTCTTTGTTAAGCTCATAAGAAAAGGCTGTAAAGCCTAGCAGCTGATAGATCCTTTTTTCCCCCGATCCCAGGCAAGGTCAGTCTGTCTATCCAATTACATCATGTGGATTTAGACAACCTTACTCTTCACCGCTTCCACCCAGCACTTCCATAAGCAGGTAGGTACGGGCTGTGTGAGACTAGCGAGCGGCAAAGCCAGTCTCATAGCTTGCAGCTTCTGCCAAGATATGTCCAGTAGGCACCGCAGCAACAGTTGGTGATTTGATTCTCGGGATAGAACTAGCAAAATGCCAAACCTGGGCCTCAGTTCCAATCAGCACTCACCTATTTGTAATTGCTGTATCTCAACCAGTTTAAGGTGGTTGAGCTCTGATGAGCACTGAGCCCTAGGTATTGCTTTACATGTGCCCTCACTGTCTAATAACAGGATCGTTCCCCAGTATTGTGACACCAGAGCATTGTGCCTTTTGTTACATCCACAACAAGCTTCAAAACTTTTGAAAATTTTATTATTTTTCTAAATTAAATGTTAATGTTTATTTGCCATATGTGGATCACAATCGGAAGTATTATTGCACATGATCTTTCTACGCACCTGAATAATGTGCGCCTGATGATACCAAGCCTGTTGTGTGTGTTCATAAGAAGAACAGCAATATTGATGACTCATTGGTGGAGAACGACCCTATAAATGTAATTCTGTGATCATGTGTGTTTAAAATGAGATGCACCACACAGTAAAACCTGGTTGAAATTTTTTGGTCCTTAGTTTCACTGATCTGCCCAACCACACATGTTCATCAGCCAAGAACGAAGGGTGGGAGGGGTGAAAATGGCCTGGCCTGTTTCCAGGTCACTGTCAGTGCCACTCTGAGCAGTGGCTAGGAGACATGTAATAGTGGCCCCCTGAGAATAGTCCTCTGACGTTTTTTCTCACCCAGAGTAGCACAGCTGAGATCAGCACTGCTGAACTATGTAGGTTTAAATACGAAGCTCCACTACAGGTCGAGAGTGTAGTAGTCCAGTGCTTCCTGACACTGCTGCCTTACAAACACAGGTTAAATGCAATCCTTCCAACTTGAAGGGAGTGTAGGTCAGGGAATGTCGTAGCCCTAATCTCCAACCTGCACTGTTTTCGAGCACGGCTGCCAGCTGGGGGTGCGGGACTGGTGAGCACAGCCCTTCATATGTTGCTGAGTCCTCACACAGAAAGGAAATGCATTTATATTAAAAAAAAACTAATCAAAGGTCAAACCTTTTCTTGTTAGTTGTCAAATCTCTGATGAGATGATGTAAACCACTTTGAGAAAAAACATCACATTATTTGCTATTATCAGGATTGTTGTGTCACTTCTTCCTTCCTAAACCACGGATTTGCCAGGGTTCCCTTGCTAAAAACTGCACATAGCTTAGAATTTTGCCTAGACCAGGAAGATCCTATTTTCAGCATCTGGTTTGTGCTGAGTTAGCTGATCTTCAGCTGGGGTAGTGGTGGTGAATTATATTTGGTCTTAATGTTCCCAGACCGGGGTGGTAAAAATTAGCTAAGAGTCCCATAACTGATTGCTATGCAGTGACTGCTGCTGAAAAACCATATCTGTGTGGACATGGCTTAACTGTGCTTCCTCTATGATAGCTTGTTGATACTTACATCCAGGCTGACACAAAGAATGGCTACTGTGGTAAGGTATAGAGAAAACTAGTTGCTTGAAATCATATCCCAACACAAGTTAACGCCCTCAGGAGAGAAATGAAAATTGGAAAGACAAAAAATTTGAAGATTTTTTCCACAAAATAATATTTCATTGAAGAAAACGGTGTTCTTTAGATTTCCTTTTGGCAAAATTCTGTTATGTCAAGGAATATTCACTTTTCTAACAGTTGCCTTTAATTCGCAAATATAACTGAACCAATACAAAAGCAAAATACTGAAGAGACTGGAAACCTGAAATAAAAATAGAAAATGCTGGAAATACTCAGCATGTCAGGCAGCATCGGTGGAGAGAGAAACAGAGTTAACGTTGCAGGTCTGTGACCTTTTCATTAGTTTGAACTAGGAAAAAATTAGAGATGTAACAAGTTTTAAACAAGTACAAAGGGAGGGAAAGTGGGGAATGGAAGGGAAGGTCTGTGATAGGATGGAAGGCAGGAGAGATTAAATGACAAAAGGGAAGGCACCATCCAGACTTGCAAGGCTTAAGAATAACTGAACCAAAATAGTTTTCATTTTTCATAGATTTATCATGAAATGGGACTGCTCTCTGGTTAGTTAATTATTATCCAATTTTCCATCAGGATTCACTGTAACATTCCTTGGTGCTTTTATTTTTCTAAGATGTATCCACTGTGTTTTTGTCTGTGATTCTTAAGATTATGACTTGGGGTGCAAAACTTATCCATAACTAAGTCTTTATGGACAAGATGAGAGTCCCACTTAGTCCCTGTGGTATGTGTGTGTGTGGCAGTGATGTGTGCCCACCACTGACTTTCATTTCTGAAGTCTGGTTTTATTACAATTGGAATTAACTATGTCCAGTGTGCCAGTTTATATTGGCACGAGGGCTGAGACTGTGATAGCTACTCTGTTACAACATAAAGCGACACTGGTTAGAGACTATTCTTCTTAATGGGACAGATCTAAACCAAAATTTATGTGATCACTTTACATGCACAAGATACCTGTGTACGAAGGAGATATATTAAGGCAGAAATTGTGAGACTCCGCTGTTGGTACAGAGGGGTAAAAATTCTTCTTAGCTGGTAGAACAAAGTGGATCTTATGGCATTGATCTTGTGTTGTACACCACATTTGATATTGATATTCAGTTCGATTGAAGTCAGTGGGAGTCGGTGAAGGGTGGACCGTGTGATACCGTTCATTTTGCAGAACCATCCAAGACAAACTTCTTCCTCAAAGCCTCATTAGATTTGAATGTAGGATGCAGAATCAAGATTATAATGGCACGCTCCCATATTTGATCCATGTTTATCAAGGATCAGCACCAGCAGAAAAGCCTCACAATTTCTACCCTAATTTGCTTTCCTGATTTTTTCTTTTCTGTTTCTCCCCTCCTCACCTAAAGTCACTGACTCATGTGGAGCTACAGCTCCATGGTTATCAACCTTGCCCTAGTATCCATTCATCATGTTTGAGTCTAGGTGTGAGTGTTGGAAGGCTATTCAACTGTGGGGGCATCACAAACATGATCCTGTCCTTGTCTAATCTTCAAAATGCTTCATCTTCAAGCAGGAATCACCTGATAGCAATTGGGAGCAGGAGGCTTAGCTGTTACTTTTACCACTTCCTACCTTGGTGACACAGACAGGTTGTAATCAGTTACCTCAACACAGGCCATTGATTGAACCTGGAATTGGCCAGTATTGATGTGCTGAGTCATATTATTTTTGAAGCATTTATCTACTTTAGGCTTATTTAATCAACAAGGTTTGGGAACTGTAATTCCTTTGCCCATGTGTGCTAGTGCTATCCAATCACAATTTAAAAGACAACTCATTTTGAGCCGCACAAAAACAGTGTCACTGTGGAAGGTATAAAACCAAAATAACTACTGTGTGCTTTGCTTGTTTGCAGGTTTCCCCATCCTCTGGTGCTAGGCCCTCCAGGCATGCACTCTACAGGGATCCCCCATCCTGCCATTGTGAGCGCTTCAGGCAAACCAGAGATGAATCAGTATGACAGTGGGCTGAGATCGATGTAAGTAAAGAGTAAATCCACAGATGATGGCATTTCTCCAGTGCCTTGCCCAAGCAGCCATTACTCAGATGGGAGCCTAGTCAATAGTATCAGAAAATGATTTGACTTTGGAGGCCCATCCTTTAGCCATCTGATGATCACACATCGACATTTCCAGGAGGGGCACTGGATAGTGAAAAAAAAAGACTTGCACTTATATAGCGCTTTTCACTACCACTAAACATCTCAAAGTGTTTTACAGCCAATGAAGTACTTCTGAAGTGTAGTTGCTGTTGTAATGAAGAGGGAGAACCATATCTGATTTTCCCCTCCATCCAGCTATAGCACCTCTCACTGCCAGCCAGGCTGAAATCAGCTAACTCGGCACAAACCAGGAATTAAATGGGAGATCTGGTTTGTATGGCTCTGTAATAGGTAGTGATTCTATTCAGTAGGGCAACAAGAGAGCTCAGCAGACTGTATTTCTATGGGTAACACATACATTTTCAGAGGGAAGGAGACTAAGGCTTTAAATTATACACTTAAATAGCATTTAAATTATGTATGTATAAGGAAAATCTGATTCATAGTGCTAATGTGCTTCGTGAGGACAGACAGAAGATAAGGATGATTTTGATTTAATTTAGAGTCACAGGAAAGTGTGAACCTGGAAATAATTATCCTTTTGGCTATATGAAATGCTAAAGCAACTGTTACTTATAAATTACATAATTAAAGAGCGATGTTATATTTGGCACTGTATGAATCAGACTCCAATTTGGAATAGAAGTTACTAACAGATGCAACATATTAAACAGATAATATCCCTTTATGACTAGAATAAGCTACAAAAGCCAACATTCTCCATCTTTAAATATTAATGTGTAGTTAATCAAAGAAAATGGTAGTTGTGGTCTGGTGTATAAAGTCCACCTTTTCCACCATTTTTGCCATATTGGGGAGTTTTTAGTTAGGGTAGAAGAGAGGTTCAGTCCCGAGAATAGCTTGCTTTGCAAACTTCTTTCAAACGGCCACTGCTGTATTTCAGCCTTAACAGATCATGTGCCAAAGGTAGCATAAACTTTTCTTATGCTGCTTAACAATTTTTAAAATAAATTATAGCAGCAGCCACGATCATCTATTCAATAAGGTTGCTGTTACAGGTCAGGCTTTCTCCCAGAACTTTCAATGAATGTTTCCCGTAGAAAGGGGGTTTTGATAAGTGGACTAAGTTTATGAATCAAAATCTGCTTCTTTTTACTTATGATGGGCTGGATAGGGGGATAAGAATTACCCTCAATTACTGTATAATGTAATGGAGATTACAAGGGATGCTCACCATGTTCTTCTATTTTCTCTGAAGAGAGATAAATATCAGATTGTCAGATCATTACTTTTAGGCTAAACCAGCTACAGCTCAATATAGTTTGGCAGATTTCTCGGTTACTGTGCCTGATTGTATGGTATCATCTGGGTGCATTACATAGAAGAAAATTAAATAGAGAGGATCACACACCTGTAGGAGAACTCGCACAATTTATCATCCATTTAAGTTAATGGGTGTAAAATTAGATAGATTCCCTCTCAGTTGTGTGATCCTCATTCACTGATTTTCCATATGCTTCTCCTCAGGTGATCACTAGAGCCAGGCGCAGAAACAAGAAAATCTGTCCCAGTAAATTATTTAAATTAGAAATATTTAGAAACATTGCTTACATAGTCCAGCAATCTGCAAGACTTTTGGATGAAACACACTTTTGTCGGCTTTCTGATGCAATATCATATGTGATTCCTACTTTGACCTCAAAGACTTCAATTTAAACTGAAGTAATGATGCTGAAAGATGCCTCCAGCATGTAATGCAACATTTCAAGAGCTCTTAATCAAATTCAAAAAAGCCAAAGGAATTTACTATGCAGAAAATGACTTGACCAGCAAGCATTCCCAGCTCATCAGGTTTTGCATTATTATCTTTGACCATGTATAATTTGATTAGCACTTAGAACAAATCCTCTGTATTTTGACTAATTTACTGAGCCGTGTCCCTAAAATTTGACTCTGATCTCCAGTTTGATGTTTCCTGGTGAAGGATAGTTTCCAGTTGACTGCAAATTATTTCAAACCTGTAGGGGGTATTGTAACTCCCTGTGCCCTGTGGAAAACAGTTGGAATAAAAGTTAAAATTGAGCGGCTCCTCTTCTCACTCCAATACTGCCCCATAACGATTTTAATGCCAGGCATTTGAGGTGTTTCCTGAGTTAGTTATGCTAGTCAGGATCCTATCACTTGGATAGGATCCCAAGGCAATTTTAACAGCCTCTGGGCCAGGGGAAACACCACTCTTCTGGGTCTCACAGGACATGTCTGGGTCTCTGCCATCCCAAGCTCCCTCTTCCTACCTGCAAAAGCCTGCCAGATCACCGTGATGTATCTGAGTTATCTGGAACACCTGTTCTTCGCCTGTCGGCAGCAAACCCATTTCAGGTGGGCAGCTGACTGGTGGAATGTTAGCATGGCCTGGTCCTGAAAATAGGCCAGGCTTCCCACAGACTCCTAGGTGGAAAGTTCAACAAATTTCTCCTGGCTTTTCGCCCATGAGTTAAAACCTGTCAAATATTTCCCTATTTGATTTACAATGGAAACTCTGCTTTCATCATAGTTATCAGTCACGGAGTTACATCACCTTGGTTACAAGCCTAGTAAAGCACTCTTTACACCCCTTAGGAATGATACACAGCCTCATTACAATTTTAAAATGAAACGTTTTTTCATCATATATGTAGGTTAATATTTTTTGATAGGTTTGAATGAATTCAATATCAAAATACCTACTGTCCTGTGCCAGTATCCCTGATTATCAAGCATCTCCTGTTGTACTTGTTGATTAAAATGGTCCAAATGGGTCCATTGATTCTTATCTTCTTATTCTTGAGGCTTCTCAGGATGAGTTTGACAGATCAGTCATACTGAATATGGGGCAGTTTTGTTGCTCTGATGGATTGTCCACAACACTTGAGTTTAGCCTATCCACCAAACTCATTTCACTTCAGATGCTCAAACAAGAACTGAAAGTGAGAAAGGGAAATTTCCATCCTGTCCATCTCAGGATTGATTCAAACTCAATTTCTCAGAAAGACAATATTCTGTTCCATTTCATCATCCTGTGCCCATCACTGAACAATTCTGACATTTACATATTTCAATTTATTTTTAAACTATGTACTTTTTTGTCCTTTAGGAAACCTAATCCTGAACCAAAAAGGGAAAAAGAGAGTAAAAAGCCTACTATCAAAAAACCCCTCAATGCATTTATGCTTTACATGAAAGAAATGAGAGCAAAGGTCGTAGCTGAGTGCACTCTGAAAGAAAGTGCAGCCATCAATCAAATCTTGGGCAGAAGAGTAAGTGAAAATATATATCACTGTCAGCCATAAGTAAATAAATATCTGATCCTTATCATTTCTCACATGAAGAGAATAACGCATGCAAGTACACCTCAAGGGTGCCGACAGTCCTTTGGATGCTCAGCCAGATCCATTCTTCATCCCGGTTGAACATGGACAGTTGAGTTTTGCTGTACTATACAGTTAAAGGTCATAGGGCGGCACAGTGGCGCAGTGGTTAGCACCGCAGCCTCACAGCTCCAGCGACCTGGGTTCAATTCTGGGTCCTGCCTGTGTGGAGTTTGCAAGTTCTCCCTGTGTCTGCGTGGGTTTCCTCCGGGTGCTCCGGTTTCCTCCCACATGCCAAAGACTTGCAGGTTGATAGGCCATTATAGATTGCCCCTAGTATAGGTAGGTGGTAGGGAAATATAGGGACAGGTGGGGATGTGGTAGGGATATGGGATTAGTGCAGGATTAGTATAAATGGGTGGTTGATGGTCGGCACAGACTCGGTGGGCCGAAGGGCCTGTTTCAGTGCTGTATCTCTAAAAAAAAGAAAGCCAACCACAGGAAAAATGTTAGAAGCTATTATTAAAAGCATTATAGCAGGGCACTTAGAAAAGTTCAAGGTAATCAGGCAGAGTCAACATGGCTTTATGAAAGGGAAATCATGTTTAACCAATTTATTGGAGTTCTTTGAGGAAGTAACATGTGCTGTGGATAAAGGGGAACTGGTAGATGTACTGTACATAGATTTCCAGAAGGCATTTGATAAGGTGCCACATCAAAGATTGTTGTGGAAAATAAAAGCTCATAGTGTAGGGGGTAACATATTGGCATGGATAGAAGATTGGCTAGCTAACAGGAAACAGAGAGTAGGCATAAATGGATCATTTTCTGGTTGGTAAAATGTAATGGGTGGTGTACCGCAGGGATCAGTGCTGGGGCCTCAACTTTTTACATATTATATAAATGACTTGGATGAAGGTACCGATGGTATGGTTGCTAAATTTGCTGATGACACAAAGATAGGTAGGAAAGTAAGTTGTGAAGAGGACATAAGGAGGCTACAAAGGGATATAGATAGGTTAAGTGAGTGGGCAAAGATCTGGCAAATGAAGTATAATGTGGGAAAATGTGAAATTGTCCATTTTGGCAGGAAGAATAAAAAAGAAGCATATTATCTAAATGGTGAGAGATTGCAGAGCTCTGAGATGCAGAGGGATCTGGGTGTCCTAGTGCATGAACCACAAAAGGTTAGTATGCAGGTATAGCAAGTAATTAGGAAAGCTAATAAAATGTTATTGTTTATTGCGAGGGGAATTGAATACAAAAGTAGGGAAGTTATGCTTCAGTTGTATAGGGCATTGGTGAGATCGCATCTGGAGTACTGCGTACAGTATTGGTTTCCCTATTTAAGGAAGGATGTAAATGCATTGGAAGCAGTACAGAGAAGATTTACTCAACTAATACCTGGAATGGGTGGGTTGACTTTTATGAGGAAAGGTTGGACAGAATAGACTTGTATCTGCTGGAGTTTAGAAGAGTAAGAGGTAACTTGATTGAAACATAAGATCCTGAGGGAAATTGACAGGGTGAATGTGGAAAGGATGTTTCCTTTTTTGGGAGAATCCAGAACTAGGGGTCACTGTTTAAAAATAAGGGGTCACCCATTTAAGACAGAGATGAGGAGAATTTTTTTCTCTGAGAGTCGTGAGTCTTTGGAACTCTCTTCCTCAAAAGGCAGTAGAAGAATATTTTTAAGGCAGAGGTAAATAGATTCTTGATTACCAAGGGAGTGAAAGGTTACTGGGGGTAGGCGGGATATGGAGTCAATCCGATCAGCCATGATCTTATTGCATGGTGGAGCAGGGGCCGAGTGGCCTACTCCTGCTCCTAATTCAATAAAAAAAAGTCTCCCCACCTTTGCTCCCACAAATCAAAGGGACGCAGACGTGTGCATCTGTTATACAACTGGTTTAGGCATCCATCACCAGATCTGGTTCGATCGCATGAAGAGCTATTGAGCCTCACCCTTCTCTGCCATGATCATCCAGGAAGATCAAAGATAATCTCTTGCTTCTTTTCTCCACTACCAACCAGCTCCTTAAATCCCTCTCCCCTGCTGTCTCTACCCTCACCTTCAACAAGTGTGAAGAGCTCATGGACTTCTTTGATACTGAGGCCTCAATTTTCACAGAGGGACAGGAATGATGCAGGGAGCCCAGTACAAGCCAATGAACTCAGCAAGGCCAGCTGATCTTATTGGCAGGGCTTCATTTAAATAAAACTCTTCAGCCAGATTAACTACCTGACCGTCGGGCAGCAGTAGGCATCTGGTGGCAGGAGGCCACAGCCGGGAACCACTGTGGAAGGATTGGGAGGGGGGTTGTCAGACATGGATCAGAAGTGGGGAGAAGGATCTGGGCAGGCTTGGGACTGGGGACAGCTCCTGATGGGGATTTGGGATTGGGAAGAAAGCTCTGGGCAGGATCGAGAAGGAGGGAAGCTGTTGACAGGGATTTGGGAATGGGGAGAAGTTTCCGGACAGGATCACAAGGCAGGACAAGGTTCTAGGCAGGATTGAGAGGTAGGAAAGGCTGTCGACAGGGATTTGGGAGTAGGGAGAAGAGCCTGGCCAGGAATGGACGGGGTGGGGGGGGGGGGGGGGGGGAAAGGGTCTTGGCAGGATAGGGACAGAGGGAAACTGTCAAAGGGGATTCAGGAGTGGGGAGTGGATGAGACTCTGGCAATGGTCGGGAGGGTGGTAGCCCTGGGAAAGTAATGCCCAATGCTTCCTTGTGAGGACCTGAGAATGACTTCTGCTCCTCCTGGCCCGCAAGGAAACCTAAAATAGAGCTTTAACCTAACCTTTAGGCCTCTTCTGGTCCACGAACCCATCTGCCGACAGTTTTACCTGACAAGGAAGCTAACACTGCTCTCCAGTCAGGCCTTCAACTAAAATTCGAGATCAGATCCTGATGGCCTTCCTTCCTCCTCATAAGGCCAGATCAATATCAGGACAAGGCAAGACGACAGCTGTATCTAAATGCCTTATTTTAACTGCGCACCCCACCTCAACCCTGTTAAAATCGGGGCCAAGGATTGAGACTATCCATTCAGCTGCCTCTCCTACATCCCCCTTCCCCTTGTCCACCAAGCTAACCCCCTCACCCTGGCTCCCACCTGCCCTAGCCCTGAACCAGAGTCTTTTTCTAGTTTCTCTCTACCTTCTCTCTCCAGGTTCATCATGCCCATGAGACACACTACTTGCTACTTTGAGTCATAGAGTCATAATGCTGGATTTTGTGCTGGAGGCGGGGCTTCTGGCGCCAGGCCGAAAAGGCGCGGGAACCCCACCTCTGCCTCCCTCCCCGTGCCCGCGCCCCGGAGCTATCCTCCAGTCTTTTTGTGTTAGAGTTTTAGTAGGTGGGATCCCCGTCCCCTTAAAGACTTTAAGGGGAAGGGTTCCCACCTCCAAGAGCTGCCAGACAATCACAGGGCCGGCAGCTCAGCAGTTTGGCAGCGCCACTGGGAGCGGTGGCCGCTGCCGGTACTGCAGAGGCCTCATATCCAGGCACAGCACTGGAACCCTGGAGAAGAGGTATCTGAGGCGGAGTCATCTGGGCCAGTCCAGAAGGCCCCGGCGAGGGGTGGTGGGGGAGGGTGGTGTGTGATGGTGGTCATGCAGCCCGGGGGAGCAATGTCCCGGTGGGTAAAGTTGTCCCAGTGGGGGTGCCCCGTGAGCCACAAATTGCCCACGGAGGAAGGACGCCCGCTCCCCCAAGCCCACAGTGAGGGCACCTCGTTTTACAAGGCATCCTCCCTGTGTGGTGGAGGCCTGTCTGCCACTGGTAAAATCCCAGTGGCAGTGGGAAGAAGCCCTTAATTAGCTGTTTATAATCTACTTAAGGGTCTCAATTTGCCTCTGGGTGGAAGGCCATTGTCAGCCTATGCCGCCTCCGGGAAGATTGCTGGGCAACGGGGAGGCAATGGACCCTCCGCCCCACTGCCCCACTCAACACCCATAGTGATTCTCCACCCCCACCCCCTGCCTTCGATCCCACCTCGGAGGGGGTCCCTAAAATCCTGGCCATAGAGTCATTTACTGCACAGAAGGAGACCATTCGGCCCATCAAGTCCGTGACTTCAATCTCACTAAACTACTGACCATTGAACTCCCCTTCTTGCCTTCCATGCAGTGTGACATTGTAAATAGTTTTTCTTTTCTCAGATACTGTTCCCTTCACCAATGCACCCCTCCTCAAAAAATTCATGCTTAATTCTTCTGCCCTTGCAAACACCATCTCATCTCTAACCTTTTCATGTCCAAAAACCTGGATTGTGTTGTCAGTTCCTAAATCTGTGCCCATCTTCCCTGCAACTTCATGCTTGAATCTATCTAATCAGGTTTCTTCCTTTTTGTATTTAAGTCCCTTCATGGCCTTGTCCCTCCCTATCTCTGTAATCTCCTCCAAATCCACAACCTCCCCTTGAGCTCTCATTCTTCCAACTCAAAATTTCTGTACATCCCCCTCCCTTTGCTTTCAGCCAACCAGGCCTCAGGAAAGTCTGAAATTCTCTCCCTAAACCCCCTCCATATCTTCATATAGGCCCTCCTTAAACCCCACTTCAGTGATCAAGCCCTTCCTCATACCTTCGTTGTTCTAGCAACCATTTTTGTCTGATTACGTCTCTGTGCAACCCCTTGAGATGTTCTTCTATGTTAATAGCACTATTAAAATTCAAGTTGTTTTTGCTGCAGCTGCCATCACAGCACTGCAGGGACCCTGGCCAAAGTCACAAATGACCTCTACTGTTTCTCAGACTGTGATGAATCAGCCTGCCTTGAACTCCTCGACCTTTCTGCACTCTTTGATGTTGTTGACCATAATATCCTCCTTTAAAATGTCTTCTTCATTGTTCAGCTCAGAGACACTGCCCTCATATGGTTCACTCTTACCTATCTGATCAAAACCAAATCTCCATGCTATACCTTGGTGACATCATCTGCAGATATGGGTTTAGCTTATGTAGTTCAGCAGGAGTCAGCAGATCATAGTGAGGAACAGGAATGCAAACTGACTGAAACCAATATAGCAACACAGGCCCTCTATTGAGATCAGCTAAATCAGGGGTTGAAACTCGGACCTTCCCTGGTCTAGATGATGCAATCTCACATGGGGCAATTATATTCTAAGCCATTTGGGATGGTCCAGCAGGAGAAATGTATGTGTCACATTGGTTAAGTTTTTAAAAGCATTCTGCAGTCCTGATCCAAGCAGATTCCTGAATGAAGACTTCATAATTAGCTTCTCTTTCTCAGGATTCAGACATGTTGCTCAATACTTATGTCAGACTTCAAAGGATAGAGAGTATGAAGCAAGGAGCTAAAATTAGAATGCTTATTTCCTTCTGCTTTCTTACTTGAGATCAATAGGAGCCTAATTGTATTCGAATCAATATTAATATGTGCCCTCTGCGACGTCATAACTTTGTCAATGGAATGATTTTAGTTAACAGAGTGTTAGCATATTATCTCTGACAACCTTTGAAACAGCTCCTTTCCTGGAACTGCTGAAAGCTAGACTGAATGCCACCATGATAAGACAAGGGAATAGGGAGGGGAAGGAATTCCAATGTGGCCACATACAGTCCAAGATTTTCCATGTAGATTTTCTGAGGTATTATGCAGATGCCATCATGACACCTTGGGAAACACTTTATATATAGGACAATAGTCCTTTAATGCAAATATAACAGTTTTCTAAACCCTACATTGTTGTATTTTTATTTGCACAGTGGCATGCTCTCTCCCGTGAAGAACAGGCAAAGTACTATGAATTGGCAAGGAAAGAGCGACAACTACACATGCAGCTTTACCCAGGCTGGTCTGCCAGGGATAACTATGTAAGTTGATTTTTAAAAATCAATTGTTGTCAATATTTGTAGCAGAAAGCAGCTGATTCTAATCAGACTGGACAATGGAATTTTCTGGATTATACAGCACCATCTACATTTTCCCCAATTTTCTCCCCCTTTTCTCCTCCTCTGAAGGTGGTGACCCCACGGTTGTCGGGAGCCCTCAGTGCCTTACCAAGTGGCTATTCTTCACGTGAGGCAAGTCAGCAAGTTCAGCAGGTTATTTAACCATGGAGAGGGCATCATTTCTAAGCTTGCTCCTCTCTTCACCCATATACACTTTCTAACCAAGGGTCAACTAACTAACAATTAGAAATGTGAAACTGGCTGATTTTTCATCTTCTATCTTCAAGGCACTAAAGTTACTAGTATCGGCTACACTTGTAGGCACAATATTCAGATTGTTGACTGGGTGTCGATTCTTAGCTGGCTCTGCATTCCATAAATTCAGGACACATTCTGTTTGACAGATTCTGTGCTCTACATTGTTCCTGCCTTGCACTGCTATAATTTACAGGCAGTTCAAAATGCGGATCATTATCTATAATCAATATATGTTTTTCAAGTCCTTTCCCCCATTTTTTTTCCTGAAAGCACTACTTCATGCTCCAGTATAGTTCTAGAGATGCCACTGGCCTCGCAATACCTTGACCACGTAGCCATTCTGCATGAGTGAAACTAGATAGGGAGTTTTAGCAGGGTATTTGATTGAGGGGGACACCTCAGTCAATTCTATTTTCACCTAATGCCCACACAAGAACATTTTCCAGCAAGAAAGCTTTCAAGAGCAGAACCTCTGGTGAATTTTCCCCCTCCTTTAGCTAGGGATGCTGAGTTCAATCACAGCACCCCTTTACTGGCTCAATTGAAGTCAGCAAAGACCAGAGATGCAGCCTGGGACTTTCTGGTCCATACTCCCTATTGCTATAGAAGGCAGTGAAGTCCATATGCTTTTTGGCTAATTTTCATGGCATTTTGTTAAGTTTGTAAAACTTTCTAAGATGTGATAAGGATTAAAGCAGGGTGTTTATTTATCTTATGTAATACAACATGTAGCTATAATATGACTAGTGAGTAGCTGGGAAAAGGGAAAAACTCATGAAAACCTGAAAAGGGTTATTGGGAAGAATTACAAGAATAGACAATGAGTTATTATATAGAAGGTATTCAACAGCTATAAGACAAACTAGTATAAGAAGGGTATTTACATTAGTATGTCACTAACCAGTGATCTATGATAGTCAGGATTACCTGTAACTCCAATGAAATTTTCTCTGTTCACATCCTACCTAAATAAACACAAAGATTCCAATAAAGCTTCATAGTCAGTTTTAAGGGTTTCTCATAGTTTATGATGCCATCTAAACCTGTCAATGGTACTACATTTCTCTACACAACATATACACTGAAACCCTAGCAAAAGCTACCAGGCAATCACAAATCTTACTAAATTTATTCATCACAAAACATTAATAATCTTTTTTTAAGGGTTACTATGCAGCAAGAACACATATCATGCTGACAACACCACACATCGATGACATAAATCATATCAAAAAGAATGTCACACAAACAGGATAATAGGCAGAAAGACTGTGAGTTTAATCCCCAGCCTCTGCTGATATCATTCAGATTGCTACAGTACTCATCAGCACTCATGGGTTAGGAAGGAGAAAATCAGCCAGGGCACCCACTCCTGATTGCTAGCCAATGACCCCTTTTGGAGGTGTGTGCGTGCATGCATGGAAGCATGCATGTATGCATGTGTGTGTGCAGCTATTTGGTATGGACAGGATCGGGCTATGGTTTCATGCCCCATTCCTCTTTACTAGCCAGCCAAAGCTCATCATCAGGGTTCACACATGATTAATGGCTACTTGAGTGAGGTAGGAGAGAACAACAGACAATGAAGAAATTAATGACTTGAAGAGATGAAGGCCAGAAAGGGAAAATATTAGCAGGAAAAATAAAATTTAAAAAAATTCTAGAATAGGCAATGCCTCAAACCAATTGCAAGGGAATAATATTGAACAGTTCAGAGGATATCATAAATCACAACAGCAAAGCTTCTATTCATTATCTGAAACCCAAATTTGAAATTAAATTTTAGTATTTCATTCCTAAAAATTAACATCCTATAATCTGATCCTTTAGATGTCTCCCAACAGACTTGGCAAACTGTAAAATCCAATACACATATCTGTGGGAGTAAAAAAATTCAAAGAACAGGAAACAAAAGCAGAAAACTTATAGTTCTGTAGTCATTATCTCCTGATAGAAAATCTTATACAGGAAACCTGGCTGGACTTTCTATTCAGTTAGACAAATCCATCCTCGGTTTTGTGCTTTTTTGACTGTACTACAAAAAAGCAATGGGATTTTTAAGTTTTCTGCTTTTAGTTTGAATTCACTGACAGTTCTATCCACTGTAATGGTCTGACAGCATTGAGATCAAACACTTTCACTTGTTTGTTCTTTTAGAGTACAAAGCTGGCAACTAGCCTGCCTCCTTCCCTGTTCCATCCCCTACTCTGATGGGAATTTCTTCCTTGTCTTTGTAAATATTTGCAGGCTTCTGATATTTTGTTCCCAATGTTTTCTTTGTGCTGATGCCCCTGGCATCTAGTAAGACATGAATGAGAAACTGGAATCTAGGTCATGTTTCCTGGTCCTTACATTGGAAAGGAAGTACAGTGGGTCCTACACTAACAGAGCACATTGTGGTGATGAGATGTTCCGTCTTTGGAGAAACCACAAAGAACTCATGTTATAATTTCAAAGGTTAACTCCAAATACCAAAAGGCCATATTGTGTATAGATAGTCCTCACTTGCTCAGTCAGCTTTTCTTTAAAAAAACATATTTTGTTTCTTTAAAAAAAAATTTTAAAGTTGCTCTCATATTTACAGCATCTCTTCATCATCTGCAGTTTTCTGTCCGGGAGAGGGGCAGGCAGTTCACGCAATTGTGGCTTTTCAGTTGGAAGCTAAGAAGTGTACAACAGTGACATCGGTGATGTGCCCTTTCATTTTCCCTTCCTCCCTTGAGAAGGCCTTTCACCCTTCTGTGCCTCCTTGAGAGCATGGTCACATTTTCCGACTTATCATATTTCAGTGCATAGCTTTCTTTAGTGTTTTGATGAATAATTATGCTTCACTTAAAGGATATTTTTTATTGCTTTCTTTTGTTTTTTTCTTTAAATACTCACAACATTTAAATTTTTTATATATATTGTTACTCTACTGTAACCCTTTGGCTCAACTGGATGGTCCCTCCTCTCGCTTTATTAATCTGAGGCAGGTAGAGTGACAGACACATGATTGAGTCTATTGTATTCTGTTCTCGGGAGGGTCTCACGGGATTGAAGGGCTGGGGGGAGAATCCAGGTCAGGAGCATCTAAACTTTCCTGTGAACCTGGAGGAGCACACCTACAGAGTGGGAGTCTTGTCATCAATAAAAACATTGAGTAGTTTTTAAGAATGGCCAGAATACTGGAAATGCTTACTATCTGACAAAACCTGTCACTGAGAATGTAGATAGACTTGAATATCTTGTAAATTATATATTGTAGGGTAAAAAGAAAAGGAGGAAAAGAGAAAAGCAGCAGGACTCTGATCCAGGTATGGAGATTTTTCACCTCATAACTGTGCTCGTTGTTCACAATGGGAAACGGTGGTGTAATGCTAATGTCACTGGCTAGAAATCCAGAGGCCCAGGATAATGCCCTGGGGGCACGGGTTTAATTCCCACCATGGCAGCTGGTGGAACTTAGATTCAATTAATTAATAAAAAAATGTACAAGTGAAAGCTAGTCTCAATAAAGGGGCCATGAAACTATCATAGATTGTTGTAAAAACCCATCTGCTTCACTAATGTCCTTTAGGGAAATCAATCTGCTGTCATTACCTGGTCTGGCCTACGTGTGACTGCAGACCCACAGAAATGTGGTTGACTCTTAACTGGCCTAGCAAGCCAATCAGTTGTTGAGGGCAATTAGGGATGGGCAACAAATGCTGGCCTGTCAGCGACACCCGCATCCCATGAAAGAATTTTTAAAAAAGATTGTGCATCTCATTCAATTGCAGTGTGAAACCATATACATCCATGGGATGAAACTGCAATATTAGCAGGTCAATGTGTTATTGACATTTCTTAAGCCTCTGTTATATTAATCAAGTCAACCTTTTTACTAACGGTTAATGCCTTCATTAAAATAGCAGCCAGAAGAATTTCATACGAATGCACTAACACTTACCACGATTACACCCCAGCAGACATAAAATAAACTTGCTTAAATGCAGATAGTTACATGAAGCAGATAGTTAGGAGTATGCTACAGGGCTGTTAAATACAGTCAGGAGAGGAAGAGTTATCTGACGTCATTAATCACCAAAGAGAATTTCAGTTATTTGCAGATATTATGAACCCTTATCTATGTGACAGCCTTGAAACAAACTCTAAACTATTAGGTTCTATATAGTACTTACAAGATATTCATACCATGGTTTACAGGGCAAGCTTTTCAATTTGTTGCGAGGGCTGAACTATAAACCAGATGTGCCGTGGGGAATAAACCGTGGTTGCTGCCCGGGCATGATAGCGGGAAGGAGAATTGATATCATGACGTTGTAATATCATTAACTGTAGTGCTGGTTTATTACACAATTTATACTAAGGCATTAGATGCTTTTGAAGGAGGCAGAGGAGTAGGTTTGTGTCTTTATGCTTGGGCATAAAGTGTCACCTGGGCAGAGCACAGAGAGGAAAACTGGCTAAAGAGGATTGTCCGTCTATAACAGAGCCAACCCGATTTTCTCTCCGTTTCAAATAATGGAAGGGGATTCAGGTGGACTCGATTACAGCTATATGATGTTCTATGCTCAATTTTCCTCTGTACGTTCCAACCAGGCACGAAAAGTGAAAATCCAACCATACCCCCACCGCCACCTCCCTGCCTCCACACCACCCCCCCCCACCCAACCCCATAAGTATTTGGCTAACCTTTCTTGTTGTTTGAGAACGCAGAAAAGCCAGAGGAGCTGTGTGTCATCGTCACGATAAAGCATTTCAACATGATTTATGCCATTGGGTAGTGCATCTTTGAACAACGAAAAAAGGGCTTGTCAAATGCTTTTTCATGAAGTTGGTGCTCATTTAACTTGTGCTTTGACACAGAACTATTCAATGCCTTCCTTGTATTATATTATTATATACCCATGGGGAACAAATTTGACTGTCTTCTGTACTTCCCTCTCTTGTCAACATATTTGAGATATATTTGGTATTTGTAGCTTTAGAGGATGCCGGTTGTTTTATTTGGCAGTGGAGCAGGGAGTGGATGGTGGCGGGGGAGCTTCTTAAAATTATATGCGGAGTTTATTCAGAAATGTTGTGGGGCTTTTTCCAGAATAATAAAGTTATTGTAATGTCTTTTTAAACCGACTTTTCAAATAGAAAGGCTAAATTGAAAAAGAGACTCTGCCACTAAAATGAAAGAAAACTTCAAAGTGTATTGTGTGATGCTGATACATACCACAGTGTTAACACATGCACAGATGTACACACAATGACACAGGATAGACAGTTGCACAATACTCAAGACAGAAACACACATAAAAACGGGCACAAGCACAGATGCAAACTTCCAAGCGCACTGACACACATGTGTACATAGAAACAGACACATGGCAGGGAGATTTTAACTTTTTGACCCGCCAGGAGTGGGGGGGGGGGGGGTTGGTGTGCTGGTAGGTTGTGGGAAACCTGGAAGTCGTAGTTTTCCTGCACACTTCCACCTGGGATTTCAGCCATTTTGACAGGCTTGTCTCCCAGTCAGGTGGGAACCACTGCAGAAGAGGCACAGGAAACCTGGCAGATCAGAGTTAAATTTTAAATGGTACATAAAAATGAGACATGCAGCCTCATTATAATATTGAAGTTGGCACCCCGCCTCCTGGGAGTGGGTTGGGGGTCAGGATTCAGATTTTTAACACTTTAACTTCACAACTGACCCAAATCCACCTTTTTTGGGGGTTAAAACTCCCCCCATAGTACATGAACATGGACACACAGTTACATGGACACAGAAAGGCAAATACACACACAGGCAAGCACACAGTAAGTGGCAGATACCAATACCAACACAAGCAATTACACACAGACAGAGAGCAAAATCAATGCCAATTTTAAGCCCAGTTCCAAAAGAACTATCTTAGTGAAGAAAACACTCTCATGGAATTTTTTTTTAAAGCAAGTATCACTCACACATTTAATTCTGCCTTTTGAGATGATATAAGGTAGTTCTCCAAAATCGTTGATCAAAGTTTGATGGCTAAGAATTGATGACTATAGAAAATAACACTTCAAAAAATGAAGCAAGGTTGTGTTTGGCTTCTTTGGTATTTGTGGTTTGGCTCCCATTGTTATTTTATTATTTTATTTTTAGTCTCACAGGCATTTCCATTTATATAATTAGGCTGTATGTGCAAGTTTTCCACTCAGAATGAGCTGCATGTTCAAGCTATTCTTTCCTTCCAAGATGCTTTAAGATGTTAAATATCCTAATAAGAGATTGTGCAGCCTGAAATATGTTTTTAGCATGCAACAAGCCAAAGCTGGTGGAACTTTGCTTCTGGCCATTCACATGGATAATTAGACAATTAGGGTAAAAAAGGAAAAGTGCACAGGATGATTTTTAAAACACTCACTTTCCTTCCCTGAGGTTCTAGCGGGTTCAGCGTACAATGGACAACAGGGAATTCTGCAGCTGTCATTTTGAATGGGTTTTAGGTCACAAGCAGAATGAATGGAAAGACAGAACTTCACTGGTGTTGGAAGTGTTGGCTAGGCAATGATCTTGCCAGTGAAAGCTACTTTCACATTTTGAATAACGAAGGAGACTCCCCTTTGTTTCCTGACAGAACCATATTTTGCAAGAAATAGAACTCCATTTCACTGGCGTTACTCATTTTATCCCCCCCCCCAACTTTTTCTCTTCTCCCAAAGGAATGACCCATGAGTATTACAATGCCAAAGTAATTGATGTCTCACTCAAGTGGCAATTCCTTGTGTTAACCCAGATGTTGCATTTCGTCAAGCTATTGGATCATAGAGTGCTGTGTTGGTATCTCAGCTGAGCTGACCCCTCCCTACCTGATGTCCATAAATACTTATTTTCCATCTAGATAGTGCAGCTGGACATAATTTTTGCTTCTCTGTCCTGTTAAGCCAATTGTAGCACTACGTTTACCGCCCCAGCTGGGATCAGCTAAATCAACACGGACCAGCAATCAAACCCAAGATATTTCTGCTTTGTATGAGTTAGGATTCTCCACGCATTTACTCAATGAGCCATCAGGACACCCATCTATTTTAACACCTTCTTGCAGGAGTGGGGAGGGTGGAAAGGTCTGCTGTGTTAGTTTTGCATTCCTTGTAATGTGCTATATTTCAGCTTTGAGTGATTTACTTCATTCTTACAAAACTTTGCTTTATCTGAATGCTGTAGCATCCTCTTTTTGCAAACATATCTAGGTTTTTCGCTTTTGCTCTTTTTTAATATATAACTTCATAACACATTTTGTATTTAATTCAACACCTTTAAATGCGGTAAAAGGCATATACGCTCTGCTTATAAGTAAAATGTTTGGCTTACTAAAACAACCTTCAAATTGACTCTTTGTAGTGTCAAATAACTTTGTTCAATGATTGTAACAGTTGCTATAACATCTATTGCTTTTCTTTGCTTTTTTTCTCTTTTTGTTCATGCCTTCCCTGCCCATCCTTGCCACATGTTTTGCTTTTTTTTTTGTTTCTTTTGTTTTTTTTGTTCAGATCCAAGCTCTCCTAAGAAATGCCGGGCACGCTTTGGCCTTGACCAACGGACAGACTGGTGCGGCCCTTGCAGGTGTGTATTTTGTTGCCTAACAGTCTGCGTTAGCCAATCTTGTCGCCAGGTGCCTCTACTTTCAGTCTTGCAGGACTTGCAGATAGCGCACAGCTGATACCAAACTGTGTTCAGATATTTCAAAGAGGTAGCATTACTCTGGCCTGACCTGGCCTGGGTTGTGGATGATAATCTTACACGTCTTTAAATTTACTGCACCACTTCTAAGCATTTTAAGGAAATTGTGTTCAAAAGAAAGAGCTAAGAACCACAGTATCTCAGAACTCTGCCGCCATCTTGATTTTGTGGCCATAATATTGAATGTTATTTCAATTTGTCTCTCGCACAGTGCTGTGCTAGGAACCTTCTTTAGGGCAGAGTCTCTTGTTCAAAAGGTATAATAGTTTTGAAGTACAGTCTGAAAAGGCCTGCAACATATGAAAAAAATGCAATCTCTTTAAAGCCCAAATTCTCTTTCCTGGTTGAATATTCTGTGTGGAGCCTGCTGTTGCTTCTCTGGCTGACCTGGATTGCATACTAACTCCATTTTTTTACAACTTGTGTTCCTCTATTGTTGTTTTTGTTTACTTCACACTAACAGATGCAAACACCGCAATGATGTGTCGCCCATTGTTCGAGCTTGATCTGCAATAGATGCGGTGCCTCCCCTGCAGGTACCCATAATTACTCTACCTTTAACCTGCTTGTGTTTTTTTTAATTATAATTTTTTGACGAAACTTTTCTTACCTGTTCCCTAGAAGCTTCATTGAAGGAGGTCACCTTTATGGAGAAAGCATTTGGCACAACCTTTTTTTGCTTAGGTGGGAGAAGTGACGAGAGTTAGAAGAGCTACATGTCATTTCCATCACTGTGACATTGTGCTCGTTTGGTATCATGATGTTGATAACAAATTATGTCACTGCACCTGTTCTTGCAAACAAGCAGGAGAAAAAAAGGTATGCCAAAGATTTTTTCATGAAGGTGATCTTCCTTTATTGCAACTGTAGACAGTCTCACCATGGAGTCACATGGCACTGATCAGGAGCAGTGTGAAGATGGAAGGGAAAATGGCATTTGTAAATAAATAAATCTGTAGCAATAGAATGAAAGGTATAAGATGGGAAGAACGTGACATGTGAGGAGTGTATTTAGCACCCTCTAAATACCTCCACATAAAATGCAATTTTATTTTCATAAAAAATCTATTGCAGCTACAATAGAAATTGTGTTTTATGTGGAGTGAAAGATGATATACTGTTGATGGCATTCACTCTTTTCTCATTTCAGATATCTATTCGTACCATTTTTAAATGCAGGAGAAAGTTTTTTTCAATAGTCAGGTGATGTTGCTGTAAACTTTGTGATGTAACAGCTTTAAATGTACCAAAAACGTTTCTACAGTTGTTGCCCCACTCAGGTTGTGTGAGTGCATACATTTTTGTCTATGATTAGATGCAAGCATTTTTTAATATAATTGTAAGTGAGGAGGGACATCAGTGCTGAATCTTTGCACGCTCATTGCATTATATCAGCTGAAACCAGATGGCTAGGATGTCAGAGATCAATTGCCAGTGGCACAATGTATGGTCACTTATAGGTACAACCCATTAAGCCTTTTGTACCATTCAATTAGATCATGGCTTTATCTGTCAATCTCAGTCTTGAAAATTTTGGGGGAGAGAATTCCAGATTTTTCTGTACCCTTTTGTGAAAAAATGCTTCCTGATTTCACTCCTGAATGGTTAAGCTCTAATTTGTTCTGGATTCTCCCACCAGTGGAAAAAGTTTCTCTCTACTTACTCTAGTGAATCCTTTTATCATTTCAAACACCTCAGTTAGATCACCCTTCAACCCTCTAAACTCGAAGGAATGCAAGCCAAAGTTACACAACCTGTCCTCATAATTTAACCATGTAATCCCTGGTATAATTCTAGTGAATCTCTGCTGTATCCCATCCAAAACCAATAAGTCTTTCCTGGGATGGGGCGTCCAAAACTGAACACAATACTCCAGATGGGGTCTGATCAAGGCTTTGTACAACTGAAACTTCTTCACTTTTGTACTGCAACCCCTGTGAGATAAAGGAATAAAATCCATTAGCCTTTTTGAATACTTTTTGTAACTTTGCACTAGCTTTTATTGATTTGTGTGCATGACTCTCAAATCCCTTTGCTCCTCCACAATTCCTAGTCTCTCATCTTTGAGGAAATAGTCCGATTTGTGTCTCATGGATACTAAGAGGGGAATTTTATACTGTCTGCGGGGGTCTCGGCATCGGGGGTAACCGATGCCAAGATCCCTGTGTCGCCTCTTTTCTGGAAGGCCCGCCGAATTTAGTGCTACTCAGGCACTTAAGTGGACGGCAGCAGGCCTTCCGTGGGATTTAGGACCTCGTTACCGGAAGTCCCGCCCTTGGAGAGCTGCCAGCCAATTAGAGGCCAGGAGCTGCAGCGCCATCGGGTGGCTACTGCTGGGGATGACCAACCTGGAGGCCGAGTATCATTGCTGGACCCAGGCCTCAGGTAGATCAGGGCGGAGGAGTCTCGCAGGAAGGGGATCGCTGACAGGGATCAACATCATGTCCATACATGGACACCAGTGTCCGTGGTAAAATTTTGATGTCTGTAGCTGGAAATTTCTGGAATGAGAAATTTCTCATTGATTTCTTCTTCAGATCATTTCGACTTTTAAAAAAAATGCAGCTGTCAGTTTCACAGCTGACAGGAGCAGGAACAGCAGCTTCCGAATTCAGGACAAGTTCGGGGTTTTCCAGCAGGTTCCGATTCTTTTTTTAAGAAGCTCACCGAAAACCCCAAACGTCCTGAGTTCGGACGCCGCTGTTCCCGCTCCAAGCAGCTGTCATCTGTAAAACTACCGGCTGTGATGTTTTTAAAAAACTAACCAACCACAAAGCTGCTCTGGGGAGAGTTCCCATTCTCTACAACTGTCACAGAAAGAGAGAAAGGAGAGGGGGAGAGAGGGAGAGGAGAGAGAGAGGTGGGGTGAAGAGAGAGAGAGAGGGGAGGGGGAGTGAAAGATGGACAGAGAGAGAGGGGAGGGGGGGAGAGATGGACACAGGGGAGAGAGAGGGGTGAGAGAAGGACACAGAGAGGGGATAGGGATTGACACCAAAAGGGAGAGAGAGAGCGAGAGGGAGAGAAAGAGATCAGGATCACACCTGATGGACATCTATCTGGATTCTTCGCATCGCTACGTTAAGTGTGTAGGCAAATATTGACTACTTGTGCACGCAAAAACAATGCCAGGTATCTCACTAAATAAGGAGAAATGCTTTTTAAATCAGACTGTGTTTTCATGGCATTAGATTGGTTATACACTTTATATACAAATTGATTGCCCCCATGTCTGTGGCTGAGTCAATAATTTGTCAAATGTCCTTGGTGCAACATGTTGGTGCCTGTCCCTGGTCGCTGGGGTGGTATGGGAGGGGCGTCGGCAGCAAGGACAGGGTTGTGGCCATCAGCGGGCTCCCCCCTTCCCGGTGCCAGGTTCCTCCTTCAGGCACTCAGTGACTTTGAACAAGGGGCCTTCTCCCTCCAGAGCCCGCAGTTTTCGTTCTGTGCTTCCCGTGCGGCGATAGGGACACCCGCCACATGGGTAATTGCGGCTGTGGCACGAAGAGGCGGTTAATTGGGGGTTAATTACACAGTTAAGGGCCTCAATTGATGGTGGGGCAGGAAGGCCGTTCACAGGACTAAATTTCAGCCAAGGCGGGATGGTGGCAGAAACCACCCACCTCCCCTCACCATTGCACCTGATTTTATGTTCTCCCCGCCTCCAAACCCACCACGGGGAGAGCATAAAATTCCACCCTAAGTATATGAACTCACACTTACTCACATCAAATTCCATCTGACACTCACTTAATCTATGTCCTTTAGTAACTTCCTGCTCCCATCTGTACAATTTACTGTGCCTCCTAACTTAGTGTCATCCGCAGACTTGGATATACAATTCTCTATTTCTTCCTCCAAGTCATTAATACTTATGGTGAAAAGTTGAGGCCCCAGTCACATAACAACATACACAAGCCCTGAATGAGAAGATTTAGAGCTGGATTTTAAGAGCCCGCCGTTGCTTTCGGCGGCGAGCTCAAAATATGGCGGCCCGCACACCTTAGAGCCGCTGCAATTTCCCGCACGCTGGCTCATTTAAATGGCCGGGCAACCCACATTCCCCACCCCCCCACCCCCCCCAATAACATGGAGGGAGCAGGCTATCCGATGCCAACAATGGTGTCAGCTGCCTGTGCGCAGGCACTGCCGCCATTTTTAAGGGCATAAATATGCCCTGCCGGCATATTTAAATTTTTAAAGATATGCCTCCCCCCAAAAAATTTATCAAATAAAATTCTAACGCCCTTTCCCCCCCCCCCCAATAACTATTACATTAACTATTTGCCCTTCCCCCCCCACCCCGCTACCTAAACACTTACCTTTTAAATCTCACCTTTCCCCACCCTCCCCGCCACACCTAGACTGCACCAAGTTTGAAGTTCACCTCTTCCCACCATCCCTTACACTCATTACAATTATTTGACCCCGTTCCCCCCCACCCCTGCGCCAAGTTCATTTACATTTATTCATCTCATTAATTTAAATATTAAAATTGATGTCCCGTTGCCCAGCGGCGGTGGGGCTGCAACGGAGCCTCACCACTGCCGAGAGGATCGGGCCAGGCCTTCCCGGCATCGAGCTCCATGGTGGGCCTTTACCGCAACCATCTTCTGGTCGCACCCGTCACGGAGCCCGACGTCGTGAGCTTGGTAAAATCCAGCCCTTGGTATTAATTCAGAAGAAAGCAATAATTGGAATCCTAACTACAGCAGGGCCATCACGCCATTCTAAAGTCATGCAAAATGATGATAGCAGCCAAACAGACCAGGAAGAACCAAGGTTTGATGACCAGGCTTTGCAAAGTTAGCAGAGCGCAGTCAAGGCAACAATAGACCATGTAATCAGCATCAGCGATTCTCTTGGAAAGCGAGCATGTGCAGACAAGCCAAGTGTGCAGCCTATTACTATTCATTGTCCAGAATCAGGCATGAAGAATGTCTACTTCTGTGAAGTACTAGAAGCTGGCAGGAAACATGGAACTGTACCTCAGTGTGTGTCAACACCTTCAAGAGAGGCAGTTACAACCCAAAGGTCATGAGTTCAAATCCTAACATGAATTCAATAAATCTGCTCATTTATGGACTTGCACCAGAAAATAAAATGTATCATTATAAAACCTCAACTGGGTCAACAACGTATTTCAGGGAAGGGAATCTGTTGTTCCTTCCTGGTCTAGCCTACATATGACTCTGGTCCACATGGGCGGCACAGTGATGCAGTGGTTAGCACCGCAGCCTCACAGCTCCAGCGACCCGGGTTCAATTCTGGGTACTGCCTGTGTGGAGTTTGCAAGTTCTCCCTGTGTCTGCGTGGGTTTTCTCCGGGTGCTCCGGTTTCCTCCCACAAGCCAAAAGACTTGCAGGTTGGTAGGTAAATTGGCCATTATAAATTGCCCCTAGTATAGGTAGGTGGTAGGGAAATATAGGGACAGGTGGGGATGTGGTAGGAATATGGGATGAGTGTAGGATTAGTATAAATGGGTGGTTGATGGTCGGCACAGACTAGGTGGGCCGAAGGGCCTGTTTCAGTGCTGTATTTCTAAACTAAACTAAACATTACGTGATTGATGATAGGCCCCGATTTTGCACTCAGCAGTGAAGCAACAGTGCTCGTGCTGACCTCAAAGAAAGCTGCCCACAAATATCTAGCAATCTCTGTGGTGCAGATTTCCCCTTTCCTAACGTCAGTTTAAAACTAGCACCAAGTCAAGGGATCTCCAGGCATCCTGCTGCAGTGATGTCAGTTAGCAGGGTAAGCAGCCAGTCACATTGAAGTATTCTCAGAAACAGCAAACCAGGAAGTTAAAAGCACTGGGCTGATCAAAAACGGGGTGGCACAAGCGTGAGATGTGCCGCTGAGATTTGTATGGCAGCTCATTTACATGGAGGAGGCGGAATGCCACCCCCGATGTAGAGGGGGTGGGTGCTCCATCCCCGGCAACGGCATCCGGCGCCACCGTGCAGGCATCGGCACCATTTTTAAAGGGCTTCAAGCCCTTACAAGTAATTTAAATTTTTAAGAGAAATGGATGTTATAGTTACTTTTGAAATTTAATAAAAGATTGAAGGCCCTCTCCCCCCATCAATGACCCAACAATTTGTTTATTGCCCTCTTCCCCCAAAAAAACTTTTCTTCCCATCTCGAACTTTCCCCCCGAACTTTATTAACTTTGCCTATCAACCCCTTCCCACCATCCCCTCAGCCAACAGTAAGTGTTTTCCCCGCGCAACCCCCCCCCCCCCCCCCCTCCCCTGTATTTGAAAACTTCATTCCTCTCCCCTCCCCACCAGAGATCCGAAGGTGCAGGACTTCCGGCAGCCAGCCGGAATATCGGCATGGGACAGCCATCGTGTAAAGGTGAGTAATCATTCAGTAATTAACATTTATTTAAATTCAGTTTCCGTCGCCGAGCGGCAGTACGGGTGTTGGGGGGAGCCGCCACGAGGCCTCTCTGCCGCCGGTTAAATGGGGCGGGGCCTTCCCGGCATCAAGGCCTATGGCGGGCCTCTCCCCGAAGTATTTCCCGGCCCCCCCACCCCGCCACGACCCTCAACGTCAGGGGGCTTGTAAAACCCAGCCCACTGAATCCCTTTACTTTTAATTTAAAATTTCAGACAGTGAAAATAACTTATGATTGGATTATGATAGAAGCTAAAATAAAGATAAACAAACTTTAAAATAATTATTTCTTTAAAATATGTGGAATTTTTATCATTATGGAGAAACAGTTTGATAGGATAGACTTGAAGAAGATGCTTATCTTGTGGGTGAGACCAAAACTAGAGGCCATAAATATAAGATCACTAATAAATCCAATCGGGAATTCAGGAGAAACTTCTTTCCCAAAAGAGTGTTTAGAGTGTGGAACTTGCTACCACAGGGAGTAGTTGAGGCAAATAGCATGAATGCATTTAAGAGGAAGCTAAGTAAGCACATGAGGGAGAAAGGAGTAGGAAGATTATATTGTTTCGGTTAGATGAAGAGGGGAAGGAGTAGGCTCATGTGGAGCATAAACATTAGCAGGGACCTTTTGAATCAAATGGTCCTGATCCCTTAAATAAGCAGAAAAACCATGCAGATCAAATTAGAACTTCAAATCAGATATTACATGAAAGGAACATAAACCAACAGGTAACAGCCATACAGTACGTAATTTAAATCACTATTCTAAACTGTTTTCAAAAATAAAACAATAAGTGTTTGAATTCTTAGAGTACTTTTCAGATTTCTTTATCCATGGAGCATGCTTGTTCTCTCTGTTGTGACACAGCGAATGGTTAATGAATGAACAGAACAATGCAGCGCTGCTCCTGGGTAATCTAGGTAAGTTCCTCAATTCCTTTGAATTGAAAATCAACTTCTCTGAAGGATACTCCCAATTCATTCTCAACAGGTTGTTAATTATAATATTAATTATTTCTATCACCAAAGTAGATGGGGATGTGGATAAGGACCCATTGCTGTCCGGAGAGACATTTACTAAGTCACGTCTGAAACAAAACTTTTCATAATCACCACTTTAATCATTACAGTGATTCAGACAGAGCTATGTTGCTCCTCATAGTTTTAAAGTTGCAGACAATATTATTTCACAACTGAAGGTGTTAACTAAACAAAGCAGATCCTTTCAAAGTACAACTCAGAGACTTACATTTAAAATACATTGACCTAACTAAAATTCCACAAGAAAAGCTGCAATACAGAGCTATATTGGGATATGGTATAGGATGGGGCCTCATGTTTGTCACAGAGAAAATCAGAGGAAAATTGGAGCAGAAAAAGATGTCAGATATGGGAGCTGCCTTTTTTCTGGCTGCGCGATGCAAACTCACCCTTTATGCAGTCAATTCATGATTGATGGCGAAAGAAATGGCGGCCTGCACGCTGTGAACGCGTCAGCTGTCTCTGTGCAGACGCTGCTGCCATTTCTAAAGGGCTGCCAGCCCTGCTCTGAGAATGCAGAGATGCCCCCGTCTCCCCCCCACCCCCACTCCTACGACACTAAAAATAAATGTTTGGCCCGTTCCCCCCACCTCCCCAATACACTGACCCCTTCTCCCCCCAACTGCCCAAAGTGCAGAGTTGACCCCTCTCCCCCACCCCCCACTACAACTGCACAAAGTGCAGAGGTCACCCCTTCTCCCCCCCTCCACCCCTACACACACTAAAAATGCTCTGATCGCCTCTTCCCCACCTCAGTGGCACCAGCTTTCCCTGGATGGGAAAGTGAAGGCGCATGAGTGCTGCCCGTCACACTGAAGATCCGGATCTAACAGTAAGGTCGTGGGGAATTGACCTAAATGTATGCAAATTTCAATATTTAAAGTCGGGTCCTGTCACCGAGAAGATCGAGCCCGGCCATCCTAGCGTCGGGCTCTGTGGCGGGCTGCTGCCACTCTTATTTTCTGCCCCCCCCCCCCCCCCTCACCTCAACGCCACAGAGCGCAACGTCAGGAGCTCAACAAAATTCAGCCCATGAAGTGCGGTGACTGCCCACAAAATAGGACAAAGGGCCCATATAAGACTGAGATCATCCATGCAACAGATAACAGGAAAGGTTTTCCAAACTTATCAAACCTCTAAATTCATCTGATGACTATAAACTGCAACTTTGCTGTCTCCGTTTGAGGTCATATGGCATTAATTATATTCTGACTTGGTACCCCTTCCATTTGAATCTGCCATTCTGTATACAAACCACTTGAGTTCTTTCATTAGATTACAGCTTATGATTCACCCCCAGTTATCTTTTATTCATTCGTTTTCCAATTTTCTCCAATTCTCACCTAAAGGTTGTGACTCATGATGTTGGCCTCACAGAAAGAGGGAGTTTGTCCAAATTATTATTCTTAAAATATGAAACCAGATAATGAATGTTGGCAGGCCAATCAATCACTGAGAGCATCACAGACTAGCTCAGTCCTTTCCTCACCTGATCTTCATACATAGATACTTTCCAGCTGTGATCACTCGATAGTGATCTCCAGTCCATAAATATTGAGGTCAGTTGTCCCACATCCACCATTAAGCCAGCCAAGATCCACAAACCCAGCATTAATCAGGGCTTGAACCCACGTCCTTCCTAGTTGGTATGGCTCAGTACTATAGTACTGTGGTACATTTACCTACTGAACCTTCGTAGGTCACACACACACATATATATATATGTGTATGATATAGCAATCTGATTGTCTATTACCTTCTTTCTACTATTAGCAGGTTCTTCTTAACTGTAAGTTATTGTATAATGTTTTATTGTTCCTTATAGAAATTATTGTAAATCATAACAATTATAATGACTTTACAGTCATAATAAGGATTTGGTAGAGTCATAATAAGGTTTCTGGAGCTCAGAGGACATGTTAGGTGACATGGCTGGGAACTCAACATTCTGTAGAACCCTGAGTCTTTGTATTAACTTGACTCTTTTTAGAATCATATATAAAGTCTCTGATTACTAACCAGTGGTAGCTACAATACAGTTAAGTGTGCTGTTTCATCTATATTAGACCTATTAATTGTGAAAGTATTCTATCTTAGAAAATCATTCCAAATTTTATTTCAGAATGAGAATGATGGTAAGTACAGTTACTTGTGCAACTGCCTAGGAAATGTATTTCTCTTTCTTTGAACTCAAACTATATTGAGGTATAGTATTTCCTTTCGACTCTATTATCTGGGCTGAAATCCAGCCTAGGTAGATGGGATGAATGTTCCCTTTCTCTGGTGACTGCAAGTGGTCTGCGATGATTTTGAGGTGGTCACAACCCCGTTCCTACTGGCATGAGCTAAAGAGAAATGGGTATTAAATTGGCAGACTCACTCAGAGATCATGAGGTTATATGTGATTACTGGAAGGAGTGGGTTTGAGGGGTAAACTGATACTTGCTGTTTCAATGCTTTCCTATGTTCTCAAATGTGACTGGTATGAGAAATGGATACATCACATTGATACTGAATGAGGTGGGCTTTCAGCATTGGGATTGAGGCACATTGTTGAGGCAGATGCCCTGAAATTGTGAAACAGAAGTACAAAATTAACTTTCACAGCTGCAAAATCTGACACAAAAGCAAAATACTGCAGATGCTGGAAATCTGAATTAAAAACAGAAAACATTGGAAATACTCAGCAGGCCTGGCAGCATCTGTAAACAGAGAAACAGAGTTAACAGGCTATATTTTATCAGCCCTCTCGGGACAGGCAGGGTGGTATGGTGGCCCTTAAAATTGTGAGGAAAGGCAGGGGGTGGAGTCCCCGTCACCTTCTTGAGACTATTCAATTTAGTCAGGGGTGGGAACATCGAGGACAGTCTTCTTGCCCGGAGGCCAATTGAGACCCTTAAGTGGCCAATTAGTGGCCACTTATGGGCCTCATCCCGACACCGCTGGCATTTTACTAGCGACGAGGGTCCTCCACCATTTGCGGAGGCCACCCAGTAACACCAGGCACCCTCTATGTGGGCTGGTGGGGTAGGGAGACCCTCCTGCTTAGGCATTCTGTGGCCTGTGGACGGCCCCCAGCAGCAAAGGCCGCTCCTGTGCCACCACCCACCCCCCTGCCCTCAACAGCCCACCCCCCATTCCCCACCAGTCAGGCAGGCCCCAGCGAGCTAGCCCCCACTTACCTCCTCTCTGAGGCTCCTTGACTGTTCCTGGTCCAGTGACTGCTGCAGTTCCAGCAGCGGCCACTGCTCCCGTTGGCGCTGCTGGAACTGCTCAGCTGCCGACTCTCTGTTTGGCCGGCAGCTCTTGGAGGCGGGATCTCCATCCTTAAAGGGATGGGGACCTTGGTGCTGGGCAGTTAATTGCCTGAACACCGTAAATTGCAGCCTGAGGTCCCCAAAACGGCCGAGGCGGTATCCCCCTCGCCTTTTAGACCTAGGGTCAGGGCCCCTGCCAGCTGCATAAAATTCAGCCAAATATTTCAGATCGATGACCCTTCATCAGATGAAGTGTCAACGACCTGAAACGTTAACTCTGTTTCTGAGTCCACAGATGCTGCTGGACCTGCTGAGTATTTCTAGCATTTTCTGATTTTATTGATGCGACTACATGGGTGTGCTGATGCCTGTGATCATTCAGGTTAAGTAGATTCATTGCCAAGAGTCGAGCCTCACAATTTTAGCGTCTAACCAATCATGTACCTAACTCAGAAATTCTTGCCGGTACCACTGGTGAATGGTAAAAATATGTTCTATTATAAGCATTGACATCCCTCACTTCGTCAAATACAAAACAAAAATCACCAAAAAATATCAATTTGAAAATCGCAGCATTCATCATAAAATTTTGGAGAGTTATGATGATTTTTAAAACTACCCTCTACCTACTCATGAATTATTACCTTTTGATTAGTTTTAAAGCTGAAAAGCCATCGTGAGAAAATGTGGCCTTCCAGTACTGTGCATTATGAAGGGGTACAAGTAATAAATCCAATAAAAACACCAAAGAGTAACAGTCACATGCACATGCCAAACATTAGAGCTTTAACATGTAACACTAAATTGGTGGGATACAGGTTTCTTTGTCTCTCACATAGTTCTCCACTCATTGAATTGCCTCATTAATCTCAGAGGCAAGTCCTTCCCAAGAGAAATCAAGACAGGAAAATTTGGATGGTAAGTCATTCTCCAAGGGCTGTCTTGCAAAACCTTCTAGTGGTTGGTTTCAAAGTAACACTGCTGACAGCCTGAAATCAGGTTTCCTGCCTACATTCTTGGCTGTAAGTGGGACAAGGAAACCCTACCAAAGAAGAAGGGTGACATCTGGTTTAGAAAGTATTACTTTACCAAATAAAAACTCTATTAATGTCCTTTTTATCATTACGAGCTTATGTTGGCTTCACGTTTCAAAACTTTGTTTTAACAGTCCTAAATTTCATACTTCTATGTTATTATTTTAAGATTTGGTGCCACACAAGTATAGAATCTTTTGTTAAAAGCAACCTTCCCCATTTAATTTTCAGGACTATGGGGAAAAGGCAGGGGAGTGGGACTAGGTGAGTTGCTCTTGCAGAGAGCCAGCATGGAGATGACAGATTGAATGGCCTCCTTCTGTATTGTAACCATTCTATGATTTTGCATCTTTCCTTCCCCCTCCACACCACTGCCAGACTTACAGGAAAGAAAATAACTTATATCCTTCTTGCTGTCGATTCAGCCTCAAGCCAAACAATAGGAAGTTCATGAGCATGAAGTTGAATGTCCCTTCATTCAATTTTTCTCTCCCATAAAGAAGTGTCTCACCTGAATGGACTGACTGGCATTGGGAATTCACCATTTGAGAAAATTGTAGGAAAAAACTTGCATCTCCTACTTCTGTGTCACGGATTATTTATTAATACAGTTCTGTGCTATGTCACCAGGTACCTTCTTAAGTGGTCAAACGAATCTAAGTTGTGAGACATCAATCCTAACATGCTTTTTAGTGATGAAAATCCACTATTTACTTACATATACCAGAACTCTTTTCACTGTTCCTAGGAAGAAAAAGAAGTGCATTCGATACATGCAAGGAGAAGCCAGGTGCACCAGCCCAATTTCTTCAGATGGAAGTGTGATGGACTGTCCTTCCTCTCCTCCTAATGCACTCCAGCCTCCAGCAGAAACTTCAGCCAAGCTTGCTAACTCTGCAGACGTAGCGCAACAAGCACAGCCAAACCCAGTTTCTTTCTCCGCTCAGCCCCAGCCTAACACAAATCTAACTGGACTTTCTATACTGTCTACACTGGACTCTCAACTATATAAAAGTACTTTACTGAACATCCCACATCAACATACAATGTCAAGATAATAGTCAACTTCTACCATGATCACTAATTGAATAGTAGCATCCCAGTGCATGAGTATGGAAATTTCATGATGCCTTTAACCAGGCCCAACCAGTGTAGTGCACATTCAAAGAATGAGTGGCTCTGAAGTGTACTTAAACTTTGGCATCCTATCAAGACACAAAACAAATTCTGATTCTACTCTTTCAAGATTTTCCAATAAGGAACATTGGACAATTGAAACAATATGCAAGTTTCATTTAAAATGTTCTTGGCAGTCTTTATCTTGATTGTTCCATATATGAAGGCGTTCTAAAATATCCAATTAGTTTATTTATGGTCATTTAACCAACAAAACCAGGCTATTTCCTAGTTAGTGCTTTTATCTGGGGTCCTGTTTATCTTTGTATATGCAAGTATATATAAATACATTCCTCATTCCCACAGTTCTGTGGCAGAGCAAGTTGTTTCCTTTCTACACCTGTAGCAATGGAAGCAATTCTGACGGTTGGAGTTTATGAATTCATCCAATCTTGGATATTTTACAATATTTACTACCCAAAGAAAATTTCCAGGTCTTCTTCCTTAAATCAAGAGCATTCTGATTTGGTGTTTTCAGCACTAACTGGATTAGTTTAATAAGCATTAGTTTATATCAATCCTGTGGCCAATCAAATCTTATGTAGCTGTATTTAATTTGTCTAGGAAGCATTATTTCTTCATAGACCTGGCCTATTAATTATACCTTTTTAAAAAAAGGTGAACATAGATCGTTATTCTTTCCAAATGGTTTTGTTAGTTAGGGTTTGACCCCATTCCTCATCTTCACTCAGCAGGTGGGCATATTTATCCTCCAGATATGATCAGTTTTGAATGAGGCAACAATGTGTTTCAGGTGTTGTAGTGGATGAGACTGTATCTCATTTCTCCTGCCCCAATCCCTCCTCCAAGAGATCTTAGTCAGGCCTAGATTAGAGATAAACAAAGTCTAGTTTGAATACTTTTATATTTTCTAATCTGCTTCAAATTCTTTACATTTAAAAGTTGACTATTGAAATTTGATGCAATTTGATAGACCTACAAGTATGGGGTTTTTTTTAGCTTCAGTTTCTAATTTTTAATTAAGTTGCATTACATGGCGAATAGATTACATTTTGATTTTTTGGGTGCATTACTTCCACAGCTATGTATTGTCCCTTTAAATTTGTAAATCTTGGTTGTGTGGCAAACTTGAAAAATCAACAGTGGATGGAGCCTGGAAGCTTAAAATGAGAGGGGTAGTGGGAGGGAAAGGACTCATTTCAGATGACCCAGTAAATCAATATGTATGGTTCTCATTCCGGGCATTACATTTAGCAAAATTACTGTGGAATAGCCCCCAGCCTGCTAACTTCACCCTTCTAGATAAAATTCATACATTTAGTCCTCAACAGTTATATTCCATTTTTGAATGCTCTGTGTTAAAAAATCAAATTTATTTATTTGCATTATGCATTTATTTGTATTATATTCAAGAGTTCTTACCATTGAGCAGCCCAGAGTTTGTTCCTCATTCTCCCATGTCCTCCCAGCCCAGTCTGGTAGTGTTGAAGAGAAGTATTGCATATGAGCTTTCCACTACTTCCCTTGTAACTAGGGGTGAACTAGCCATATTGGAAAGCGGGAACATTATCACCATCTTCCTTTTTTTGTGAGAATTGTGAAGAATCATACATCATTTCGGGGGAGCCAGTTTGTCCCTGTTTGTGACTAGTCAGCTCAGCGGAATCTTCTATTTTTCCTTCAATAGCTCCTTGAGTTCACCAGTTATGAGATGCACAATGCATTTGGACATGCTGAGCCATGAATAAATCAAATTAAATGTCAGATGTGTCATACCAGCCTTTAGGTAAGGTCCTATTGGTAGCATCGTGAGTTAGAACATTACCTTCTCAGCTTTCAATCTAGGTTTGAATCCAGGTGAAATTAAGGAATTGAGAAGCTCCTTTCTCTCGCAGCTGTACGGATCCTAGCAGAAATGAGTCTGGGACAGTCTCAGCTGATTTGTTAAAAAATCACACCTATATGGGTCACAAATTATTATTAAACTGAGAATCTCAACGAGGGAACCCGTAAATTTGACTGCTGCAAAATTGGAAGTGTTGCCCTAGCTCACAGGGGTTTGTTTTCTCAAGTTCGGGTTAGGGTATGTTGGAAAGAATCAGGAAAGATTTACCGTATGTCTTGCACCTGACACTGGGTGTGAAAAGTAAAATAAAATGTTCCATTCATACAAATTGGGAGCAGGAGTAGGCCACTCGGCCCTTCGAGCCTGCTCCGCCATTCAATAAGTTCATGGCTGAACTGATTACTCCACATTTCCACCTACCGCCAATAACCTTCCAGCCCCTTGCTTATCAAGAATCTATCTACCTCTGCCTTAAAAATATTCAAAGACTCTGCTTCCCCTGCCTTTTGAGGAAGAGAATTCCAAAGACTCACGACCCTCTAAGAGAAAAAAGATTTCTCTTCATATCTGTCTTAAATGGGTGGCCCCTTATTTTTAAACAGTGACCCCTAGTTCTAGATTCTCCCACAAGGGGAAACATCCTTTCAAGACCCCGTAGGATCTCATATGTTTCAATCAAGGTGCCTCTTACTGTTCTAAATTCCAGCGGATACAAGCCTAGACTGTCCAATCTTTCCTTGTAAGGCAGCCCACCCATTCCAGGTATTAGTCTAGTAAACCTTCTCTGTATTGCCTCCAACGCATTTACATCCTTCCTTAAATAAGGAGACCAGTACAGTACACAGTACTCCGGATGTAGTCTCACCAATGCCCTGTATAACTGAAGCATAACCTCCCTACATTTGTATTCAATTTCTCTTGTGATAAACGATAACATTCTATTAGCTTTCCTAATTACATGCTGTAACTATAAATTAACCTTTTGCAATTCATGCACTAGGACATCCAGATCCTCTGCATCTCAGAGCTCTGCAATCTCTCACCATTTAGATAATATGCTTTTTTTTTCTTCCTGCCAAAGTGGACAATTTCACACTTTCCCACATTATACTCCATTTCCTAGGTCTTTGCCCACTCACTTAACCTATCTATATCCCTTTGTTGCCCTCTTATGTCCTCTTTACAAGTTACTTTCCTACCTATCTTTGCGTAATCAGAAAATTTAGCAACCATACCTTCAGTCCCTTCATCGAAGTCATTTATTATAAACTGTAAAAAATTGAGGCCCCAGCACATATCCCTGTGGTACACCACTCATTACATCTTGCCAACCAGAAAATGACTCATTTATGCCTACTCTCTGTTTCCTGTTAGCTAGCCAATCTTCTATCCATGCCAATATGTTACCCCTACACCATGAGCTTTTATTTTCTGCAGTAACCTTAGATGTGGCACCTTATCAAATGCCTTCTGGAAATCTAAGTACAATACATCCACAGGTTCCCCTTTATCCACAGCACATGTAACTCCCTCAAAGAACTCCAATAAATTGGTTAAACATGATTTCCCTTTCACAAAACCATGTTGACTGGCAGATTATCTTGATTTTTTCTAAATACCCTGCTATAACGTCTTTAATAATAGCTTCTACCAATTTCTCTAAGACAGATGTTAAGCTAACTGGCCTGTCGTTTCTTGCTTTCTGTCTCACTTTTTGAATAAAAGAGTTACATTCGCTATTTTCCAATCTAATGGAACCTCTCCGAATCTAGGAAATTTTGGAAAATTACAACTAACGCATCAACTATCTCACGAGCCACTTCTTTTAACACCCAAGGATGACGTCCATCAGGATCCAGGGACTTGTCAGCCCACAGCTGTTGTTCAGTACCACTTCCCTGGTGATTGTAATTTTCTTGAGTTCCTCCCTCCCTTCCATTTCCTGACTTACAGCTAATACTGAGATGTTACTTGCATCCTCAATAGTGAAGATTAATGCAAAATATCTGTTCAATTTATCTGCCATCTCCTTATTATCCATTATTAATTCCCCAGACTCACTTTCTATCGGACCAACGCTCACTTTATTAACTTTTCTTTTTAAAATATCTATAGAAACTCTTACTTTCTGTCTTTATATTTATAGCTGGTTTTCTCTCGTACTCTAATTTTATCTTCCTTATCAAACTTTTAGTCTTTCTTTGCTGTTTTTTATATTCTGTCCAATCTGCTGACCTGCCTCCCCACCTTTACACAATTATAGGCTTTTTCTTTAAGTTTGAAAGTATCCTTAACTGTTCTAGTTAACCACAGATGTTGGGTCCCACCCTTGGAATTTTTCTTTCTCATCGAAATCTGTTCTGTGTATTCTGAACTGTTCCCTTAAATGTCTGCCACTGCATCACTATTGACCTGTTCCCTTAACCTGATTTGCCAGTTCACTTTAGCTAGCTCTGCTTTCATGCCTTCATAATTGCCCTTATTTAAGTTTAAAATACTAGTCTTGGACCCATTCTTCTCTCCCTCAAACTGAATGTAAAATTCAATCATATTGACCTCCCACACTTATTGAGCATAAAAACAAAGTAATTTGTGAATTCCTCAATTACAGTGGGACATGTAGGCCAATGAAGGAAATATACTTACAGTAACTACGTGTGGCATTTGCAGGATCTCATTTAATGTAGCAGGCCTTATGGAAGGGCTTTGAGCTCTAGATTTGGATCCAAACCTGACACTTGTGCATCTCCTCCCACTCTCCTTATGCATGTTGAGGTTTATTTGTAACTGTGTGAAGAGTAAAATGAATCTAAGGATATTTTTGTCTGAAGTATAGCATCTGAAAACATTTATTTTAAATAATAATAATTGCTTTCTATGTGTATTACATTGGTTGATGGGTCTTTCCATTGTTATTAAAAGACTGCTTTGCAGGCAGTTAGAAATTAGCATTTATACTGTCAAACAGATAAATGAGGTCAATATTTGACCTGGATGTTACTTTTATGAAGCCCTGAAATGGTCAAACAATCCCTTTGTTTTATTGTTATTATTTCATTTTCTTGCCTATTTGTATAAAAAAATTGAGGGAAAAAAACAAAAAAATATATAAATAAGAGACTCGATGCTTTTGCTTTTCTGTGTGTGTATTTCAGGCTGTTGTAATATTTTTATGAGTTATATTTTTAGGGGATAAAAAAGTAGAAATAGAGACAGGGATTTTATAACAGTTATAATATTTAGTATTTCCCATTAAGTATTGTTTCGCCCTCAGTGACAAGAAAGCAACAAAAAAACTTGTCAGCTTTTTTTTTCTTCACACAAGACTTGTTTGCATTTTTGTAGAAAACTGCTTTCAGACACGTAATGTCTTATCCCCTTCAACAATGTAATTACAGTCCAAGAAAAATGCAGTAACACATGGTCACCCCCATGTTGATAAAGAACCAAAAATTGTAAGAAAGCAGAAGGGATTAAATCATTGAAAACTGTACTATTTGCTGAAAAAAATAAAAAAAAATATTTTGATTGAAGCATGTAGAATGGATAGATTTGTTATCTGATGTCTGTGCATCTTCATTGCTTTACACATTTTCTTATCTTTGTCAAATGTGACAGATGTTTGAGGTGAATTAATAATCCCCACAGGCTTACACAGTATGATACAGCCCTGCCAAAGCATGCAAACTATCTCCCAAAAATAAATATTTGAATCCTAATTGAATTTATTTCACATTTTGTTATCTTGCGGGCTCTTCCACTTTCCAAACTCATTCCCCTCTTCAACTCAGTGAAGTACTAACTAGAGCTAAGATTTTGCCTGCATCCTCTATCAGAAGTCCTGTTATATTTGTGCACATACTCACATGTTTGGTGCATTTTCTACCAAGGCCAGCCATGAAGCAGAAAGTGATAATTGGCCTCTGTGCATGACTGCAAAACTGCATTTTGTGCCATACTCAGAAGCCATAGGGGACAAAACTACACCGCTTCCAGAAGCAAAATAATTAGGAAAATAAGAAGATGGTACCAAAAATAGTTGGGAATTCTGCATTGTTTTCTTGTTGGTTCAAACCTGAGATTACGGAGTAGATCACATGGCCGAGCAAGCCTGCTTCACCATTCCATAAGATCGTGGGTGAACCTCTACATCAACTTCACTTTCCCTGCCCCCAGCCCATACCCCTGCATTCCCTTAGTGCTCAAAAAGCTATTAATCTCAATCTTAAATATACAATATGTCCATCTGTACAGTGATGTGCTCAGCATAAAGAGTTAGGATATGAGTTCACACAAACAGCTTTCTCATGTGGTAGGTGCATATTTTCTTGACGTAGTAAGCTCATTTCTGTGAACCCCGATATACTATAACTAATTCTTAGACTTTTAAAAAATTAATAAAAGTACAAATTCATGAAGTTACTACACAGCTTTATTCTGTCATTTTGGCAGGAAAATACACTGGTTCACTGAGATTGATGATCCTGGAGTTCCGTTGGAGTTCAGATACATGAAGGGTCTTAGCACCTGTGCAGAGTTGAATCAGAGCTTTGGTCCAGGGACTGCTGTGAACTTTTTTCTCTTCCTATGTTGATATGCTTTTGTTATCCCTAGGGAGTGATCTTACTGCTTGTGTAAGTGAAGGAGTTCTTTCTTAACCTCCAGGTGGAGCATGTACATCGTCTATTCCACTTGGTGCTGTGGAAAGGACTGCCTTTCACTATAATTTGATGATGCACCTCCCTACAGCCAACTTGTGAACTATCCTAGTATAGTATCCTAGGAGCAAGGGGATTGTTTTTCAGTGCATAGGCCAAGCAAACATGGGCTAGGTCTACAGACTAATCATAATCATATAGCCTTCCGTACTACTACCCAAAACATGTGTAGCATTGTACATCTATTCAAAGAAATATTAATGTTAATCATTTTATGATCTGGTGAAGAGGGGTCGAAGGGCTCCCCTCCTGTCCCTCCTTGTTTGACCACAACAGGGTTTATTTCTTTTTTAAAGTAGATATGCTTGCCAAGTGAGTGCTACGATCATAAAAAGAACCAATCACAAAGGTTTTCTTGAGTTTAACAATTTATTGCACTTAAACCGATCTAAGTAAAATAATAAACTAAGCTCCAACTTTCACACACACTTACACACACACACACTTGAGGGTCACACACATACACACAAATAGCTAACAGAGTGGGGAAGGATAGCTTGCTCAGATTAAAGTCCGGAACAATAAAATGGGGTATACAGTCTGTGGAGGCTGGTGACCTGGCTGGCTTTTGGCTGAATTTGGTGGTCCTGAGGCTTCTGGTTTGCAGATGTGAACAGCAAGTTTGGTGGTTCTCATGGAAACAGTGATGTGGATGATTTCCTTCATAGAGTCGCTGTCTACAGTAGTGATTGGCCTAGGTGGTTACAGCCAGCAGGCAGGGTTCGAAACTTGCAAGGTGAACTGGAGAGAGAGAGAGAGAGAGATAGGAACCCCACTTTGGTCTTGTCTGGTCAGTGTCTAGTTGCTTGTCTGGTCAGCAGAGAGAGAAAAACCAGCTTAAACACACAGATGGTAGGCCTGTCACATGACCGTCACCCGGTATGTATCCTCTCTTACAACTTAATCAGTTCATATCTATGATTTCCCTTCTCTCAACCAAGGTCCCATTGTTCAAGTGATTAGCTTGGAGTGGTTCATCTCCACCAGTTTAATGTTCCAAGTGATTCCCTTAATGTCATATTAGTGGGGACAGGACAGGTAGTTCACACAAAATTCCCAGGTCATTGTTCTTGCTGGGGACTGAGCAGACTCTACGGGTTGAATTTTATTCTCCCTCCGCTAGGAGCAGCGGCGGGTGAAAAAATTGGCGGCCCATATGCACGGGCCACACTGCCACGATCTAGCATGCGGCGGCTCATTTAAATATGCAGGGCAGACTGCCCCGCCCCCAATCATGTGGCAGGGGTGGCCTCAACGATGCAGTGAACGGCGTCGTCTGCCTCTGCACAGGCACTGGTGCGATTTTTAAAGGGCTGCCAGTCTGGCACAGAAACCACAGAGTTGAACCCACATACCCAACACCGCCCCCCCCCCCCCCCTCCACTAAACCATAAATAAATTTCTGACCATCCCCCCACCCAATAGAATGAAAATAAATGGTCGCTCTGCTCCTTCACCACCACCCCCCCCCCCCCCCCACCCCGGCAAAACATTTACCTTGAAGATTTGACCTCCCCCAACTGCTCCCCCTTCCCCCGCCCCCCCATTCTAGAAATGCAGAGTTGACCCCAACTAACCCCCAACCCCTCCACCATACTAAAAATCCGAAGTTACCCACTTCCCCACCTCGGTGGCGCCAGCTTTCCCTGGATGGGCAAGTAAAGGCGTGTTTGTGCCGCCGTTGCACAGAAGATCCCGAACAGCTGGTATGATCGCGGGGGAAGTATACATAAATGTACTCATGAGGTTTATTTAAAGTCAGGTCCCGTCGCTGAGCGGCGAGAGGGGCGGGGCTGCCACAGAGCCTCGCCACCACTGGGAAGATCGGGCCCGGCAACCCCGGTATCTGGCTCCGTGGCGGGCCGCTGCAATCTTCTGGTCCCCCCTGCCACGGAGCCCAATGTCGGGAGCTCAACAAAATTCAGCCTTACTTCTCCATTTCAATGCATTGGAATGTAGGATATAGTGATGCAAATTGCGGTGGCCATTTTAGCTGCTTTTATCTGTTCCTTTTTTAACATTTAATTCAGGTTTCCAGCCAGTGGAATAAAAAAATCATCATTCAGCATAGCACGCTTTCATGACAAGCATAATTTATTGAGGAGCTAACTGATTTTTAAATAGAGTCCCAATGGTGAGCCTACTAACTTGAAATTGCATGGGCCGCAATCCCACTATGCTGACCCTGCTGCCATTTGCGAGGTCAGTTAATGGGCAACTCGTTTGCTTGTAGTTTGTTAGACTGCTCTCCACCTAGTGCGAATGAGCAGAGTGTGCAGAGTCCAATTTGCATATTACCAAGTAGGCTCCCACATAAAACAGCTAGGTGCTCTGGCCATCTATTTCCACAATGAGTTGGAAATGGCAGTGGTAAGTTAAATGCTGCAATTTTCAGACTTTGTCATTTGGTTAGATATTGGGATGGATTTTGTTCTCCCCCAGGCATTGGATCCCATGGTGGGGGTTGGGGGGCAGTGGTGTTGGCCTGAAGATGGCTTCAGATGAGGCCCGCCATGGACCTTAATGCCAGGAGGGCCTGGCCTGATCCTCCCGGCAACAGCGAGGCTCCATGGCGGCTCCCCCACCATCCCCCCCGCACCCCTCCCTGCCGCTGGGCAACGGGACCACAATTTAAATATTCAAATGAGTAAAATTATTATATTTAAACAGACTTACCTGTGATCTTGAGGGCTCGCCGCAATCTTTGGCGCAGCAGCCAGCACTCCCACGCCTTCGGATCCCTGTTCGGGGAAATGCAGCACTAAACTGGTGGGGAGTGGGGAGGAGGTAAGTTTGGCAGTGCAGGAGGGGGGTGTGCGGGATCAAATATACGTAATAGGTGTAGGGGGATGGTGGGACGGTTTGAACCTTAAACTTTGTGCATCTTGGGGGGGGAGGGGAGATGTAAAAGGTAAGTGTTTTGGCGGGGGAGAGGGCAAATGGTTATTGTAATTGTTATTGTGGGGTGGAAAAGGGGCATTAGAAATTAATTTAATTTTGGGAGCTAGAACTTTAAAAATTTAAATTGGGCGGGAGGGCTGGCTGCCCTTTAAAAATGGCACCGGTGCCTGCGCACAGGCAGCTGACGCTTTTGCCGGGGACAGACAGCCCGCCCTGTCCACGAGATTTGTGGGACGGAGGATGGGCGGGCCACTCTGGCTATTTAAATGAACCTACGCGTGGGAGATTGTGGCAGCTCTTTGGTGCAGGCCGCCATTTTTTGAAATCCAGCCCGTTGTGTGCGTCGGTGGATGGAAACCTAATTGAAGGGAGACAAACTGTTGCAGGAGAGAGGCAACAGCATGTTCATGGATCTGGAGATGAAAGGAATATTGGGCTTAGGGCAATAATTTTTTCACCTCTTTGATCACTGTCGTCTTGCTGTTATGGTACTAAACAATGGTTTTACTGTTATGTTTTGATTAAGCTGCTAGACTTTTATCATATCATAGAGCCCGACAGCACAGAATGAGGCCATTCTGCCCATCATGCCTGTGCCACTTCTTTGATAGAGCTGTCCAATTCAGTCCCAAATCCCAGCTTTTTCACCATAACACTGCAAATTAGCCCTCTTCAAGTACATGTCCAATTGCCTTTTGAAAGATCTTGTGGAAACTGCTTCCATATTCTTTCAGTTGTGCATTTCAGATCGTAACAAGCCTCTGTATGAAAATATTTCTCCTCATTTCCTCTCTAGTTCTTTTGCTAATTAGTTTAAATCTGTGACCTCTGGTTACTGACCCACTTGCCAGAAAAAAAGAGCTTCTCCCTGCTTGCTCCATCAAAACCCTTCATAATTTTGAATACATTCTCTGCTCTAAGTAGAAGAATCCGAGCTTCTCTACTCTGTCCACAAAACTGAAGTCCCTCCCCCCATTCCTCATATCATCCTGGTAAACTTTCTCTTTGCCGTCTCCAAGGCCTTGACATCCTTCCCCTAAACTGCAGTGCCCAGAATTGTAAACAATACTGTAACTGAGGTTTAACCATTGATTTGTTAATGTTTAGCATGACTTCCTTGTTTTTGTATTCTGTGTCCCTATGTCCAAAGCCAAGCGCCGCATGCACTTTTTTAACCACTTTATCAGCTTGCCCTGCCACCTTCAAGGATTTTGAATTTGCACTCGCAAGTCCCTCCGCTCTTGCATTTCCCTCAAACTAGTACTATTTAGATTATACTGCCTCTCCATATTGTTCTGCCCAAAGTGCATTACTTCACACTCATTTACATTAAATTGCATCTGACCTGTGTCTGGCTATTTCACCAGTCTAGGTATGTCCTCCTACAGTCTGGTCCACTATTATCCTGTTTATTATTTGCTACATTGTCAACTTTTGCATCATTCATAAACTTCAAAATTGTACTCCCTATACCTAAGTCCAAGTAATTTATTTATAAGTGTAATGGTCCTAATACTAACACCTGGAGGACCCCACTGCATACCTCTCTCTCCAGTCAGACAAAGGACCATTTACCACTACTCTCTGCCTCCTACCCCTTAGCCAATTATGTACCCATATTACCACCATCCTTTTAATACCATGAGCTTCTATTTTCTGAAATCTCTGTTAGGACGTACTTTATCAAAGGCCTTTTGAAAGACAATATATGCAACATTTTACTATACTACCTTCATCAACCCTCTCTGTTACTTCATCAAAGAGCTCAATCAGTTAGTCAGATATGATTTCCCTTTAACAAATCCATGATGGCTGTCCCTTATTTACCCATGCTTCTCCATCTGAGAATTCATTTTGTCCTTGACAATGGTCTCCAACAATTTTCGATCATAAACATTAGGCTGACTAACCTGTAGTAACCAGGTTTATCCCTCTCTCCTGTTTTGAACAGGGTGTAACACTTGCAATCTCCAGAATACAAAGAGGAAATATTGTGGTCAGAGCTTCTGCCATCTCCACCCTTGCTTCCCCTAGCAACCTAGGATGCATCCCATCTGGACTGGGTGTCTTGTTAAGTTTGAGATGCCAACATACTAAGCATGTCCTTCCAACTATTTTTATCCTATCCAATATCTCTACTCCCATCTCTTCTACTGTATCATTAACATCATCCTCTACTTTTGTTAAGTGCAAAGTACTCATTCAGTACCTTAGTCATACCATCTACCACCACAAGATTTTCTTTTTGACCCTAACTGGCCCCATCATTCCTTTAACTATCCTTTTACTTTTTAAATGTTTATAAAATATTTTGTGTTCCCTTCTATGTTACCTGCTAATCTTTTCCCACACTCTCTTTGCTCTTCCTATATCCTTTTTCAATTTTGCACTTTCTGCATTCTGCCTTTTTTCACTGTATTCTGTACCTGATGTTTGTCATAAACCTTTTTCTCTTTTATTTTAACTTCTATTTTCTTTCTCATCTGGGGAGCTCTAGCTTTGGATGTCGCATCTTTCCTCCTTATGGGAATATGCTTGGTTTGTACACGAACTTTTTCTACCTTGACGGTTTGCTGCTACTCATGTACTGTTTTCCTGGCCAATCTTTGTTTCCAGTCCACCTGTGCTAGATCCCTTCTCAAATCAGTTGGGCATTTTCACCTTTGATTTTTCTTTGTCCTTTTCCATAACTACTTTATACCCAATTATATTATAACTATTACCCAGATGTTCTCCCACTGAAACACACTCCACTTACCCTACTTAATTTCCCAGAATTAGATCCAGCGCAGTTTCCTTCCTCATTGGGTTAGAAACATACCAAGAAAGTGCTTATGTTCACATTTAAAGCATTCTTCACCCTCCCTGCTTTTTGTACTGTTATTTTTTCCCCAGTCCATTTTAGACTAATTGAAGTCCCCTACTATTACTGCTCTTTTATTTTTACAGTTCTTTAACATTTTTTGCAGATTTGCCTCCTCTATTGCCTTCTCACTATTTGGGGATCTATAGTAAACACCCAGCAATGCAACAGTTCCTTTCCTGTTCCTTAACTATAACCAAATAGATTCAGTCTTTGAAGTCTCTAGTATATCACCCATGGCAGAACTACAATATTATCCTTGATCAATACTGTCACACCCCCTCCTTTCATTTTTCCTATCCTATCCATCCTGAATACATTGTAGCCAGTTATGTTTAGTTCCCATTCCTGCCCATGTTTAAGCCAGGTCTCTGTTGTAGCCTCTATATCATAACTCCATATGGCAAACTGTGCTTGCAGCTCATCAACCTTATATGTAATACTCCTTGCATTAACACACATGCATTCCAACACCATGCTAGTCAGCTTTGCTTTTTTTCCTCCATTTAATTCCTGTTCTTTTTACGCCAGACTTTATTCTTTTGCTATTTGCTGCTCCTAGTTTTCTATACACCACGGTCTCTCTTCTCTGCTGCTACATCCTGGTCCTCTCCTCTGCCAAATGAGCTTCAACCCATTTTAGCTTAGTGCTAAAAGCACTAATTAACCTCTCAGTGAGAACATTGGTCCCAGTCCTGTTCAGGTGCAACCTGGCTGGCTTGTACAGGCTCCTCCTGACCCAAAACTGGTCTCATTGCCCCAGAAATCTAAAGCCCTCTCCCCTGCATTTTCAAGTTGTCTCTTTGCTTCTTTGATCAGCTTTTTAACATGTTTCTGCAATTTCTTATATTCCTTTCAGTGAGTCTCTTTTCTTGTCCGGTTGGATTTGCACGTGCCAGGTAGGAGTTTCCACTAGGATGTGTTTGATTTTTCAGCTCATTTCACCCAAAATCGGCCAAACTAGTAGGAAATGTTGAGGAATTTCAAGTGCAAATTACGTCCTTTGCAAATTGTGTTTCCACAACCTTTTTCACTAGTTTAAAAAAACGCACTAGAAACTGGCCCCACCCACGAAACTGACCACACCCCAAGATCATATTAATGACTATTGCAAGTTTCTACTAATTGTATTTGTCTGCAGGCCTTTGAGGAGGGTCTTAAAATTAAGATTATTTTTAGTCACAAGAACACTAATGGCACATTTTAATAGCTTTCAATTATTTTTAATTTACTAAGAAACTGTCCAATGTAATTGGGCGGCACAGTGGCGCAGTGGTTAGCACCGCAGCCTCACAGCTCCAGCAACCCGGGTTCAATTCTGGGTACTGCCTGTGTGGAGTTTGCAAGTTCTCCCTGTGTCTGCGTGGGTTTTCGCCGGGTGCTCCGGTTTCCTCCCACAGCCAAAGACTTGCAGGTTGGTAGGTAAATTGGCCGTTATAAATTGCCCCTAGCATAGGTAGGTGGTAGGGAAATGTAGGGACAGGTGGGGATGTGGTAGGAATATGGGATGAGTGTAGGATTAGTATAAATGGGTGGTTGATGGTCGGCACAGACTTGGTGGGCCGAAGGGCCTGTTTCAGTGCTGTATCTCTAAATAAAAATAAATAAATAAGTAACTAGTCTTTGCCTCAGAAGGTGGTGAAGACGGGGTCATTGAATATTTTTAAGGCGGAGGTAGATAGATTCTTGTTCGGCAAGGGAATCAAAGGTTATCGGGGGTAGATGGGAGTGTGGAATTCGAGAAACAAGCAGATCAGTCATGATGTTATTGAATGGCTCGAGGGGCCGAATGGCCTACCTCTGCTCCTAATTCGTATGTTTGTATGTAGTAAATGATTCTGTACAGTTCCTTAAAGTCATTTTCAGTTATGTAAAATCAGGTTACTCACAGGTGATGGACCAGACACCCTGGTTAAGAATACTTATTTTTTGTGATAAACCCATTCTCAGCTATATTAATAAAACTGCACAAAGTTACCAATCTTAGATGTATCAAGGAATATTTTTCATGCAAATTTTTCAAAAAAAATTATGTTCGAAAGCAATGCCTGAAAATGCTGGGTCATGAAAGACTTTAGGATATGCAAATGAGTTTGAGTGGAAACTTGAACAAAATAAACAGAAAACTAGCACAATTTTGAGCATAATCTGGCCCCGGATTGCTGATTGCACCCAAAGCATTTTTATCCTCAGCTCACTTTTATAAGAAGATAAGAAAATAAGAAATAGGAGCAGCAGTAGTCCTATGACCTCCTTGAGCTTGCTCCACCATTCAATGTCATGGCTGATCTTCTACATCAACTGCACTTTGCCGCTGTATCTCCATATCTCTTGATTGCCTTAGTGCCCAAAAATTTATTGCTCTCAGTCTTGAATATACTCATCAACTGAGCATTCACAGCCCTGGGGAAGAGAATTCCAAAGATTCACAATCCTCTGAATTAAGACATTTCTCCTCATCTCAGTCCTAAATGGCTGACCCCTTATCCTGAGATAATGACCAATAGTTCTAGACTCCCCAGCCAGGACAAAAAGCATTTCAGCATCTAACATCCCCCTGACATCCTGAAAATGACCTATTTATTCCTACTCCCTGTTTTCTGTCTGTCAACCAATCCTCAATCCATGCTGATATATTACCCCCAATTCCATGAGCCCTAATCTAGCTGATGCATTTTCGGTCATGTTTATTTAGTCAGAACACGTTGGTTTTGGGAAGATATTTATCCTTCATCCTCAACATTATGCATTGAAAGTTGTTTTATTCTGCTGTTTGTGTGAGTTTGTTGCATACAAATTAGTTGCCCTGTATGTCAATATTCAATACTCTTCAAAGTATTCCATAAGTTACAAAGTTCTTCGTGGCATCCTAACAATATGAAACAGTGCTACATGAAACACAGAAATATTTATGGCACAGAAGGCCATTCGGCCCGCCGTATCTGTGCAGGCCAAAAAGGAGCTATCCAATCTAATCCCACCTTCCAGCTCTTGGTCTGTAGGGGATGGCAACTTAAATATCTCGCCAAATTTTTTCAAATGCAGTGAGGATTTCTGTCTCTAAGCAGCGAACTCCAGATCCCCACAAACATAAGTTATTTCTTCTATATTAAAGAGACATTTTCACTCCTGAAATTTATGTTAACTCAGATATACTGTGCTTCAAATCCACCCTTGCAGCAGTCTTAGGTGATGTTATTTTATCACCTTCATTACCATTGCTGCATTCACTTTCAAAATGGCAATCATTGCCCTTTAATGATATTTAAAGCTCCATGTTTGCATTCCTTAATTGCTGTGAATTGTTCATGTTCATTATCACTCATCTGTTTCATTGCCTCAAAAACTTCACCATCAGATGGCAGCATCTGAACAAAGATAAACTAAAAACTCGTTAGTGAAGTTTTGCAGTGCAACAGCTCCCTCTAGCCTCTACTCTATTTATACATCATATGTTGCATGCATGCAAACCTACTGGGAATAATTGTTCTTTCACAAATATTTTGATCAAGCTTCAACATATACTGTAACCACAAGTCTATCAGTCTGAACAACATCTAGTCACCCACGTTCAGGTACTTTGGCAAACATTACAATTAACTTACTAACTCGAACTCTGTACTATCATGGAAATCCGGGTCAATCTGCAGTGGATTGAAATTAGGAAACTGCATCTTCCTCACACAATGAAGTCATCTGATGAGCCTGGCCTGGAAAAGGAAAACTGACAATTCTGAAATATTGAGTTCCAGCTGATCATCCAAACACAGCCTTATTGTAGTACTAAACCATACAGATCAGGAAGGTATCAGGTTGATACCTAGTCTGTACTATTAGCAGATCTCAGCCAGGCAACAGTTAGATGCCACAATTAGTCTCACGGTCACAAGGCTGGGGAGAGTATGGAGGAAGGGGGAATCAGTTGCTGATTATTATTGACCATCACTGGAAAGCACATATTTGTGGGCATCAGGTGAGGACAAGACAGGGATGGGCTGTGATGCTCCTTATAGTCAAACAGCTTGCTGATACTCTTCATCTAGATTTACACATAAAGAATGGTTAATTTGACACTGTCCCATGATTTAGCAGGAATGAATTTCTGCAGGGATTGTCTCAATTGTTCCTCATGTTTACGTCACTTTTCTGGGATATCTGTAACTCTCCCGCCAAAGTTACACATGGACGAGCGAGAGAACCACCACAAAATGTCACCCATGAAGGGTGAAAAACTGACCAGGTTTAATCATTCTGGTAGTTATTCAAACTAAAATTAATTTATTTCTTCTCTTTTTTAGGGTAGGTGTAAAACCCACTCTCCTATTACCTATTACATGGGTGCGAGTGTGAATCTTTGCTAGGCCAGCATTTATTGCCCATCCCTAATTGCCCTTGAGAAGGTGGTGGTGAGCTGTCTTCTTGAACTGCTGCAGTCCATTTGGGGTCATTCCTTTTTATTGACTTCGTAGCAGTTAGGTATAACTGAGTGGCTTGCTAGGCCATTTCAGAGGGCATGTAAGTGTTAACCACATTGCTGTGGGTCTGGAGTCACATGTAGGCCAGACCAGGTAAGGACAGCAGATTTCCTTCCCTAAAGGACATTAGTGAACCAGATGGATTTTTACAACAATCGACAATGGTTTCATGGCCATTATTAGACTAGCTTTTAATTCCAGATTTATTAATTAAATTAAATTCCACCTTCTGCTGTGGTGGGATTCGAACCCATGTCCCCACAGAAATACCCTGGGTCTCTGGGTTACTCGTCCAGTGATAATACCATTACGCCACTGCCTCCCCTATAATTAGGATAACTTGCCCTCCAGATACCGTCCCTTTACACCTCTTTTCTTCCATTTATAGTACAATCAATAGTGGTAGTTTGCTACTTCAGAATGACCAGGGATAAAATGTGCTTCAGTGCACTAGAGCATCCACATGTTACAAGTAATTTCAAACCACACGTGAGACAGTCCCCCACAATGCTAGATATAAGCCTATTACCAGTAGCTTTCAGCAGGGTCTAAACACATAAAATGTCCTTGCACACTGCTGGAAAAAACACAATCACCAGCACAAGTGATAACTTACCCATTTAATAAATTTCTCCAGTAGAAGAAACAGGTGGAATTTCAAATATATTTTGTACTGGTTTTCCCAAGAGAGAAGTGAGGGTTACTATACAATCATGCAGATTAAGAAACCTACATTGCATAGCAGTGTTATGTGTGCTACAAATCTTCTGGTGCACAGTACTGCTTATGGCACTATCAAATGCTGACTCATAGGAACATAGGAGCAAGAGTAGGCCATTCAACCCAACTGCTCCACCAATCAATACGATCATGGCTGATCATCCACTCGAAGCCTTTTTCCCACACTATCCCCATATCCCTTTATGTCATTGGTACTTAGAAATCTGTCAATCTCTGCTTTAAACATACTCAATGACTGAGCTTCCACAGCCCTCTGGGGTAGAGAATTCCAAAGATTCACAACATAGAAACATAGAAAAATAGGAGCAGGAGTAGACCATTCGGCCCTTCGAGCCTGCTCCGCCATTCAATATGATCATGGCTGATTATACAAACTCAGTAACCTGTTCCCGGTTTCTCCCCATATCCCTTGATCCCTTTAGCCCTAAGAGCTATATCAAACTCTTTCTTGAATATATTTAATGATCTGGCCTCAACTGCTTTCTGTGGTAAAGAATTTCACAGGTTCACCACTCTCTGGGTGAAGAAATCTCTCCTCATCTCAGTCCTAAATGGCTTACCCCTTATCCTTAGACTATGACCCCTGGTCCTGGACTCCCCCACCATTGGGAACATCCTTCCTGCATCTAGTCTGTCCAGTCCTGTTAGAATTTTGCAGGTTTCTATGAGAGCCCCTCTCATTCTTCTAAACTCTAGCAAATATAAGCCTAATCGACCCAATCTCTCTGCATACGTCAGTCCTGCCATCCCAGGAATCAGTCTGGTAAACCTTCGCTGCACTCCCCCCATAGCAAGAACATCCGTCCTCAGATAAGGACCAAAACTGTACACAGTACTCCAGATGTAGTCTCACCAAGGCCTTGTATAATTGCAGCAAGACATCCTTGCTCCTGTACTCGAATCCTCTCGCTATGAAGGCCAACATACCATTTGCCTTCTTAACTGCCTGCTGCACCTGCATGCTTACTTTCAGCAACTGGTGCACAAGGACACCCAGGTCTCGCTGCACCTCCTCCTTTCCCAATCTATCGCCGTTCAGATAATAATCCGCCTTTCTGTTTTTGCCACCAAAGCGGATAACCTCACATTTATCCACGTTATACTGCATCTGCCATGTATTTGCCCACTCACTCAACCTGTTCAAATCACACTGGAGCTTCTCTGCATCCTCCTCAGAGCTCACACTCCCACCCTCTGAGAAAAGAAATTTCTCCTCAACTCAGTCCTAAGTGGCTTCCCCTTATTTTGAAATTGTGTCCACTGGTTCTAGACTCCCCAACCAGGGGAAACATCTTACCTGCATCTACCCTGTTGATCCCTTTAAGTATTTTGTAGGTTTCAATAAGATCACCTCTCATTCTTCGAAACTCTGGAGAATACAGGCCCAGTTTCCCCAATCTCTCTTCATTGGACAGTCCCGCCATCCCAGGAACAAGTTTGGTGAATCTTCGTCGCACTCCTTCTATGGCAATAATATCCTTTCTAAGGTAAGGGGCCCTAAACTGCACACAGTACTGCAGGTGCAGTCTAACCAAGATTCTATGCAACTGAAGCAAGACTCCTGTACTCAAATCCTCTTTGATAAAGGCCAACATACCATTAGCCTTCCTAATTGCTTGCTGCACCTGCATGTTAGCTTTCAGTGATTTATTGACGAGAACACCCGGTCCCTTTGTACATTTACACTTTCTAATCTCTTACCATTTAAGAAATACTCTGCATATCTGTTCTTACTACCAAAGTGGATAACCTCACATTTTTCCACATTATATTCCATCTGCCACGTTCTTGCCCACTCACTGGCCAAAATTTTACGTCACCCCAACGAGCCAGATGGTGGCGAGGGTGGGGGGTGGTTTAAAATGGAGCAGGAGGCTCCGGGAGGCCTTCCCGACCGGCTCCCGCTTCCGCCCCACTCTATGTAGAGCGGGGTGGGGGAGGGTGAAACAGGCTGCCCACCCCAGGCATCTCAAGGCATCAAGGCCCTTAATTTGCCAATTAACAGCCACTTAAGGGCTTTCGCCCGCCTCCATGTGGATTTTACACATGGCAAGCAAGCACCCTGGAGCCGGGAAAGGCTGCCAGGTAAAAGCTGGCGGCCTCTCAGCGCCCCAGGGGTGAGCCCTGAAAATCAGGCACAGGGTGCCCAATTGAGGGCCAACCTCGCTTCCTCAACCACCCCCAGGGCCTAACATGCCGCCCTTCCCCCAAAAGGACCACCCTTGCTTTGTCAGGACCTGACCGATTACCCTGGCGAGGCAACCAAAACTGATCTGAAATCCCGTTCCATGTGCCATCGGCCAGGCTGCAGTCTTAGCAGTGGCCCACTGATTGGCTGACAGCTCAATAAGGCGGGATTTCCTCCCTCAAGCGGGAGGAAATCCCACCTTGGAACAATTAAAGCCTGGGGACCCATAAAATGTGGAACGGATCCCCCTCGGCGGAAGCGGGTTCGCCACCAACTTTTACGTCAGTGGCCAGCTCCGGTCCGCCCAACGTAAAATCCAGCCCACTAAGTCTGTCCAAATGTTTTTTTTTAATTCATTCACGGGATGTGGGCATCGCTGGCTAGGCCAGCATTTATTACCCATCCCTAATTGTCCTAGAGAAGATGGTGGTGAGCTGCCTTCTCGAACTGCTGCAGTCCATGTGAGGTAGGTACACCCACAGTGTTGTTAGGAATGGAGTTCCCGGATTTTGACCCAGTGACAGTGAAGGAACGGCAACATAGTTGCAAGTCAGGATGGTGCGTGACTTGGAGGGAACTTGCAGGTGATGGTGTTCCCATGCATCTGCTGCCTTTGTCCTTCTAGTTGGTAAAGGTCACGGGTTTGGAAGATGCTAGGGAGCCTTGGTGCGTTGCATCTTGTAGATGGTTCACACTTCTGTCATTGTTCGTGGGTGGTGGAGGAAGTGAATGTTTGTGGATGGGGTGCCAATCAAGCAGTCTGCTTTGTCCTGGATGATGTTGTTGGAGCTGCACCCATCCAGGCAAGTGGAGAGTATTCCATCACACTCCTGACTTGTGCCTTTTCGATGGCAGACAGGCTTTGGGGAGTCAGAAGGTGAGTTACTCACTGCAGGATTCCTAGTCTCTGACCTGCTCTTGTCGCCATGGTATTTATATGGCTACTCCAGTTCAGTTTCTAGTCAATGGTAACCCCTAGGACGTTGATAGTGATGGATTCAGCAATCCTAACACCATTGAATGCCAAGGGAAGATGGTTAGATTCTCTCTTGTTGGAGATGGTCATTGTCTGGCACAAATGTTACTTGCCACTTATCAGCCCAAGCCTGGGTATTGTCCAGGTCTTGCTGCATTTCGACACGGACTGCTTCAGTATCTGAGAAGTCACGAATGGTGCAATCAGTGAACATCCCCACTTCTGACCTTATGATTGAAGAAAGGTCATTGATGAAGCAGCTGAAGATGGTTCGGCCGAGGACACTATCCTGAGGAACACCTGCAACAACCACAACCATCTTCCTTTGCGCTAGGGATGACTCCAAACAGTAGAGTTTTCCCCGATTCCCATTGACTTCAGTTTTGCTCGGGCTCCTTGATGCCATACTCAGTCAAATGCTGCCTTGATGGCAAGGGCAATCACTCTCACATCACCTCGAGTTCAGCTCTTTTGCCCATGCTTGAACCAAGGCTGTAATGAGGTCAGGAGCTGAGTGGCCCTGACGGAACCCAAACTGAGCTTCGCTGAGCAGGTTATTGCTGAGCAAGTGCCGCTTGATTGCACTGTTGATGACACCTTCCATCACTTTACTGATGTTTGAGAATAGACTGATGGGACGGTAATTGGCCGGGTTGGACTTATCCTGCTTTTTGTGTACAGGACATACCTGAGCAATGTTCCACATTGCCGGGTAGATGCCAGTTTTGCAGCTGTACTGGAATAGCTTGGCTAGGGGCACAGCCAGTTCTGGAGCACGCGGCTTCAGTACTATTGCTGGAATATTGTGTTACTAAGTTATACTACTTATTGTAATAAAAAGTTTTTTAAGTTACAGAATGGCAGGTCAGCTCGGCCAAGTGGAATGTATGCCCTGCGTTATGTGGGAAGTCATGGACACACCACCGGTCCTCGACGAAAACATCTGCAGGAAGTGTCACCAGCTGCAGAAGCTTGAGCTCAAGCGAGGCAGAGGACGATGTGGATAGCACATTCAGGGAGGTGGTCACACCACAGGTTAGGAACATGCAGGCAGCGAGGGAATGGGTGACTACCAGGCAATCTAAGAGAACCAGGCAGGTAGTGCTTGTTTGCTAACCAGTTTTCCATTTTGGATACTGCTGAGAGCGATGATTCCTCAAGAGTGCAGCCAGAGAAAAGTCCATGGCACCATGGGTGACTCAGCTACACAGGAGGGAAGGAAGAGTGGAAGAACAAGTGATAGAGAATTCAGTAGTCAGGGGTTTCTGAAGCAATAAATGTGACTCTAGGATGGTGTGTTGTCTCCTTGGTGTCAGGGTCAAGGATATCATCGAGCAGCTGCAGGACATCCCTCTGGGGGAAGGTAAACAGCCAGAGGTCATGGTCCACATTGGTACCAATGACATAGGTAGGAAGAGGGATGAGGTCTTGAAAGCAGATTTTAGGGAGTTAGGAAGGAAATTAAAAAGCAGGACCTCAATAGTAGTAATCTCAGGATTACTTCCAGTGCTACGTGCTGGTGAGTATAGGAACAAGAGGATTGATCGATTGAACACGTAGCTGGAGAATTGGTTTAGGAGGGAGTGCATCAAATTTCTGAGGCATTGGGACTGGTTCTGGAGCAGGTGGACCTGTACAAGATGGACAGGCTACACCTTAACAGGACCAGAACTAACATCCTCGCAGGGAGATTTGCTTGTGCTGTTGGGGAGGGTTTAAACTAGGTAGTCAGGAAGATGGGAACCTGAGGGGTAGCTCAAATTGGAAGGAAGCAAAGCTGGTAACAGGAAGTAGAAAAGTAGCAAGTGACATTAGAAGGTAGGCAAAACAAAGGCGAGCATCAACTAGGCTTAGAGTGCAGAAGAATGTCAAGACGACAAGGTTAAGGGCACTCTACCTGAATGCACACAGCATTCACGACAAGGTAGATGATTTAAAGGCACAAATAGAGATAAATGAGTATGATCTAATTGCCATTACGGAAATGTGGCTACAGGGCGACCAAGACTGGGAACTGATATTCAAGGATATTCAACATTTAGGAAGGACAGGCAAAAAGGACACGGAGGTGATGTTGCACTGATCAGGGATGGAATCAGTACATTAGTAAGGGAGGATATCAGATCAGAAGAACAAAATGTGGAATCCGTTTGAAAATTCTGATGGATGACAATTAAATAATGATGTAAAATATGGATTATAAATGTAATTTATATACTCATTTTATTAGACAACCAGATGACTCAGAAATCACAGTAATTACAGACAGAAGCTGGAGTATTTTAATGATTTATATTCACAGTCATGTACGTTATACAGGAAAGGAAGTTAACAAATCTAAGTTACTAAACGGTCTGTGAAAGTTGTAGCATTCATCCAGTCTATTGTAGTGGGCTTTATCAGAGGGCACCTGTATTTGATGAAGACAAATGCCATTAGGGATCCTACTGGTGCTCTTTCAGTAGCATCATAGGCCAATTAAACATACAATACTTCTGATTATTACATGCATCCAAGACAATGACAGGATAATGCAGTGGGGGAGGGAAAGTCAGTGGAAGTAAGTGAAACCTACTACAATCAGTAGAAGAGTTATCGTTTTTAAAGTTCAAAAATAATACAAATACCACATTAGGAAGTGGATTCACAGTGATCCTTTGATATAAAAGCATGCCACAATTCTGGCTAGAATGTAAAGAATGTGTTCTTTACTTGAACCCATGGAGGGGTTGTTAAAGATTTCAATAAGAACAAAATTGGAGGTTACAATCAAACCAAAAATCAGGGCACAAAAAGGAAAAAAACTCTCAATTTAAAAAATTACCATGGATATGCTGGCCACACTCTTCATGCTGTAAATCTTTTTCAATTATTCCACAGCTATTCTCAGCAAAGAACCAAATGCTAATTTTCAATCATTTACACAAATTGAGCTTGCTATCATTAATTACTGAACAAAACCCCCTAGATACCCTGTCTTTATTTGCCTTCTAGACTAGATTATGTGAAAATGATACATGCCCACAGTATTTTTGTCTAGCCCACACTATTTAGATTTTAATAACTCATTGGTATTCTAATCCTCTTGAAATCAGTCTCCGACAATGAATCGTGTAGTGCAAAGCTGGATATCACTTCCAATCCTATAGAGTAATAACAAGGTAAAGGCTAGAACATACTGATCTGAACAAGTAAGGAAACGTCATGCAATTAAATATGCTAAATGTGTTTTTTTTCCTTTTGTTGCATTTTCTAAATATTAAACATTTACAAAACAGTGCAATGCAACAGCATTTGGAAAATTCTGTGTGCGCTAGAGAATTATCCAGGACAGGGATCTTCACTTTTCTTCACACCACTGATTCTCTTTGCGAACCTGAGAGGAAGAGTAACATGGTGAAAAGGATGCACCCAAAGAAATGGAATTCTAAATTGTATGTAAATTCCTCATTACTGTGCCTTTGTATCCAGTAATTCCTTCCATTCTCATCAGGAGATGGAGAAATGGGTAATAAATGGAATTATTTTTAAAAACCTTCATGAGTGAAATGGGCAATCGCTATTATGCTGCTCCCTCCCTCAATTCAATAATCTATGATTTAAAGGGGGAAAAAGTCAAGTTCACACTACAAAAAAAAAGAAATTAGCATGAGGTTTATTTCTAATAACATAAACAAAATAGACTTAATAAGCAAAAGATCAATTTAATTGCAGTGATAATCGTATTTCTACATTTCCAGTTCATTTCTTTGTCCACTATGAGCACACTCTGTTTAAATTTAAGCCAGCCCACATAAACTAGACATTTTACCTACAGAGATAATACAGAGGAGTACTCAATGCTTTAGGTGGGTTCTTTGATTTGATTTAGGACAATAAGCCATCTGCTGATTTTCAAAATCAGAAAATCTAATCTTTAAGAGCTTTCAACAACTATGAATTACAAAAATAAGTATTATTACCTGTGCTTCTTCTTCCTCAGTAAAGTCATTTTTGATGTTGAAAGTCTTACGAATTTCTTCTGGAGTTTTACCTTTGATCATATTCGCTACTGTTTTGCATGTCACATCAAGCAGACCTTTGATATCCAAATAATTTGCAGCCTATATCACAAACAAATTTTCAGGTCTCAACTGTGCAGATTTTCACCCCACCACCAAGTAAAGAGACAAACTAAACTAAGACAATGTTACACCCAAATGTTATTGCAGAATAGAACTGCAGGTGGTGATTTTTGTATATTTACAGGCATTACTTAGTGTTCCTTTAATGCAGCTTGCCCAAGATAGCCTTGTGACGAGACAATTTGAACAAAATTCCTTTAGTGCAGCTGCAAAGTTCAACTTTGGGCTGCTGCTCAGTGACTGTCCACAATGAGTCATCAGTGGAAAGGAATTTTGAGATTCTGACGATATTTCTTTTAAAAATTATATAAAAACAACCTGGAGCTTAAAAGTAAAAAAACACAAATAACATTTAAATGGTAATGTAAATAAACTTTCCATTTTAAGCCATACTGCAAATTGGTAATAAACTAAAAAGTTAAAAATTTAACAAGACTTTGTTTATTACTTAATACTTTCTTTGCTATTACAGTACAGAGGTTCCATATCTTTACAGTGGCAGTCAACTATATCTGAACTTATTTAAAGCAGTGTAAGAACTACCAAGCATACTCATGGTCAAATTCTACTTTCCACATCACACCAGTTGTAAATTATTAAACTTATTTGTTTCCCCACTTTTAATTTAATCTGGCTACAGTATTACCAACTTCAAAAAACACAAATGTACTGTATCCCGATAGCACAGGAAACAGATATGCCAGTGAGTGTGCCGCACATTGGTTAGACTGAAGTCAGCTGGGCATGAAAAAATGGCAAATGTAAATACAGCACTGAGAATAGAGGGTGAAAGATGACACAAAAGCTGGCCATGCCATCCCAATTTGCTTGTATAACTAGCATCTAGTTACACAGTGCCATTGACAGAAGCCTGGGAATTTGTCACTTGATCAGCATTTTAAACAATCTTGCTCATCGCGGCTAGAATTCTCGTGCACACTAAGCCAACATAAAAATATTCGAAACTACTGAGGGGAAAGGTTGACAGCACTCAACAGACATGCATTTACATAACGCTTTTCATGACCACCGGACATCTCAAAGCGCTTTACAACCAATGAAGGACTTTTGAAGTGTAGTCACTGTTGCAATGTAGGAAACACGGCAGCCAATTTGCACACAAGCTCCCACAAACATAAATGACCGGATAATCTGTTGTGATATTGATTATGGGAGGAATATTGGCCAGGACACTGAGGATAATATCCCTGCTCTTCTTTGAAATCGTGCATTGGATCTTTTACATCCACTCGAACAGGCTGAGGAAGCCTTGGTTTTACATCTCATCCAAAAGATGGCACCGGCAACAGTGCAGCACTCCCTCAGTACTGCACTTGTCAGCCTTGATTTTTGTGCTCAAGCCCCGATAGCAGCAGGAGCGTGCAGAGTGAATGTTTCTCAACTGTATTAGACAAACACATAAGAGACATTTAGTTTTCAACTAGACTAGTCAAACTACCATCTAAAGTGAAGTTTAGCCAACTTAAAGCAACCAAGCAGCTTCAATAGGATAGTAGCCATGAAAATATAGCAAATACACTGAATAAAACCTTATTTAGCAAATCCAAAATACTCGGGCTGAAGTTAATGGCTGGGATGGCAACATCCAGTCATCTCTGGAACCCTGGTTTAAATCCAGCTGACATGGAAAGAACAAAACTCACATTTGGCAACTCCAAATTGAGTTGGGGCAACTATCCAGCGCCTAGCATGTAGAAGTTCATAACAAAAATAAACTGTCTATAATTCAGTCTAATATTTGGCAGGGTCACTTAAGGAGGCTGCAATAGTAGCAAGCTTAGAAAATGAAAATGTCACATTGTCACAGTAGGTGTTAGATTCTTCTGAGATTAGGGGTTAAGGAATATTATTTTGGCACGAAAGGAAAATTTTCCCTATACCTAATTCATACTACATGGGAGTGAAAATAAAATCATTTTGGTACCTCTTCACTCCTCTCAGGCTCCTCAAACCATTTCATATACAATAAATTACTTTACATTTTTCCCTTCATGGCAAACTCTCTATTTCGGTAATTTTGCCAACAGCAAGCTATCACAAATAGCAATGAGGTGAATGACCAATTACTCTATTTTTAGTGGGATTCATTGAGGGAGAAATCTTTGTCAGAACTCCCTGCTGCTCTTAAAATAGTCCCAGAGGACCTTTTGATGTCCATTGGAACAGACAAAGCCTCTATCTAACATCTCAGCCAGAGGACATCATCTCTAACAATAGATTCCTCCTTCAGTACCGCACTGGATTATCAGTCTATATCAGGTGCTTAAATAAAGACAGAAAATGCTGGAAATACTCAGTAGGTTTGGCAGCATCTGTGGAGAGAGGTTGAAAACCCATCATCTGATGAAAGGTCATCAACCTGAAATGTTAATTCTGTTTCTCTCTCCACAGATGCTATTAGACCTGCTGAGTATTTCCAGCATTTTCTGTCTTTATTTCAGATTTCCAGCATCTGCTGTATTTTGCCCTTATACTGGGTGCTCAAATCCTGGAGTTGGGCCTGAGCCCACAAATCTTCTGACCTAAAGATCAAGGTAATGTGCTTGCTGGGTGTCAAGTGCTCAGTATCCATGCGTTTATAAAAAGCTACATCTAGATTATGAATTCTGAAGCATAATCAACAACAATATAACCAATAATCAGTTCTGAATGCAGCTGTCTACCAGCTTAGTTCTCTGCATGAGCATGTTTAGGCTAGTTGCCAAGATAGTAATAGTACCCTTTATCCAATTGCAATTATTCCTGGATACCCTTGACAGATAGAAGGTTAAATCATTTTCCTAATTAACATCTGTAGTACAATAATATGATCTGAACAATGTTTATAGATCATTTAATTTTCCCGAGTTATTTTGCCTTGTAAAATTTCTCCCCGTCTCTTCTCCAGGTATTGCCTCTAATAGAATGCAGTTCTACTGGTGCCAGTAAGTCACCCAAGGCCATCCTTCATTTGTGAACCTGGACAGTAATTGTCAGCAAGTTATGGACCATACACCTCATCATACAAAGTCCAATCCTCCTCACATAAGGCAACTACATGCATTCACTTTTGACCTTGGAAAGAATGACGAGGTCAATTGCACTATGCCAGATGAGAAGTTAAGCCGAGAAGTGACTTTGCAAAAGTGGACTGGAACAGCTACTTGAAGGTAAATCAGTGTCAGAGCAGTGGGAGGCAAAGGAGAGAGATTCAGGGGGTTCAGAGTAAACATGTTCCCACAAAGAAAAAGGGTGGGACGGCCAAATCTGCAGCCCCCGGATGTCAAGGAGCTTACAAGGCAGAAAAGGAAAGCTTATGTCAGACACCAAGAACTCAATAGTACAGAAAGCCGAGAGGAGTATAGAAAGTGGAGAGGTGCAATCAAAAAGGAACTTAGGAAAGCAAAGAGAGGACATGGAAGAATATTGGCAAGCGAAATCAAGGAGAACCCAAAAGATGTTTTATCAATACATTAGGAGTAGCAAGATAACTAAGGAAAGAGTAGGGCCCATAAAAGTAGCCCATGTGTGGAAGTGGATATGGTTCTTAATGAATACTTGCAACTGTCTTCACAAAAGAGGGGGACGATGCAGACACTGTAGTTAAGGAGGAGGTGTGAAGTATTGGATATGACAAATATAGGAAGCATTAAGGGATTAGCATCCTTGAAAGTGGATAAATCACAACGCTGGATGAAATGTACCCCAGGCTGTTAAAAGAAGCCAGGGAGGAAACAGTGGAAGATCTAACTATCATTTTCTAATCCTCAGGTGTGGTGCCGGAGGATTGGAGGTCTGCTAACATTGTACCTTTGTTTAAAAATGGAACGAGGGATAGACCGAATAATTACAGGCCAGTCAGTCTAACCTCGATAGTGGGCAAATTTTTGGAATCAATTCTGACAGGCAACTGTCACTTGGAAAGGCACAGATTAATCAAGGATAATCAGCATGGATTTGTTAAGGGATGATCATGTCTGACTAACTTGATTGAATTTTTTGAAGGAGTAACAAGGAAGATTGATGAGGGTAGTGCAGTTGATGTGGTCTACATGGATTTTAGCAAGGCTTTTGACAAGGTCCCACATGGCAGACTGGTTAAAAAAAAGTAAAAGCCCTTGGAATCCAGGGGAATGGAGCAAGCTAGATACAAACTTGGCTCAGTGGCAGGAAACAAAGGGTAATTGTTGAGGGGCATTTTTGCGACAGAAAGGCTGTTGCCAGTGGGGGTTCCACAGGGCTCAGTATAAGATCCCGTTTTTTGTGGCAATATATTAACGATTTGGACGTAAATGTAGGGGGAAAGTTCAAGACGTTTGCAGACGACACAAAAATTGGCCGCGTGGTTGATAGCGAAGAGGATAGCTGTAGACTGCAGGAAGATATCAATGGACTAGTCAGGTGGGCAGGAAAATGGAATTTAACCCAGAGAAGTGAGAGGGAATGCATTTGAAATACACAATAAATGGGAGGATACCGACAGATGTCGAGGAAGTGAGGTACCTTGGAGGGAATGTCCGCAGATCCCTGAAGGTAGCCAGACAGGTCGATAAGGTGGTTAAGACGACTTACGGAATCCTTTCCTTTATTAGCCGAGGCATAGAATACAAGAGTAGGGAGGTTATGTGGAACTACATAAAACATTAGTTAGGCCACAACTTGAGTACTGTGCAGTTCTGGTCACCTCATTACAGAAAGGATACAACTGCACTAGACATAGTACAGAGGAGATTTGCAAGGATGTGGCTAGGACTGGAAAATTGCAGCTATGAGGAAAGATTGGATAGGCTGGGGTTGTTTCCCTTGGAACAGAGGAGGCTAAGGGGAGATTTGATTGAGATGTACAAAATTGAGAGGGGCCTGGATAGAGTGGATGGGAAGGGCCTATTGACCATAGCAGAGGGGTCAGTGACCAGGGGACATAGATTGAAAGTGATTGGTAGAAGGATTAAGAAGGGAGGCGAGGAAAAATGTCTTCACCCAGAGGGTGGTGGGGGTCTGGAACTCATTGCCTGAAAGGGTGGTAGAGGCAGAAAACTTCATCTCATTTAAAAGGGGTCTGGATGTGCACCTGAAGTGCCTTAACCTGCAGGGCTACGGACCAAATGCTGGAAAGTGGGATTAGGCTGAGGGTTCTTTTGGCTAGCGCAGATACAATGGGCCAAGTGGCCTCTTTCTGTGCCATAAATTTTCTATGTTACTAAGATTCTGTTCTCAACAACTTACATTTATATAGCCTTTTAAATGTGGCAAACCATCCCAAGGCAGTCACAGAAGCTGCATAAATTAGGAAAGGCAACAAAAAGCTTAGTGAGAAAGGTGGAAGAGGGAGAGGATTAATGAGGAAATTCCAGAGAATGGGACCTATGCAGCTGAAGGCATAGTCTTCAACAGTTGGACAACAGAGGGGAGGGGGGAATGCACAAGAGACCAGAAAAAAAGGAATTGTGTGTTTAGGTTGGACTGCAGAGTTGAAGGACTTTTCAGAGATAAGGAGGGGTAAGACAATGAAGACAGTGCAACGGGTGAGAATAACATTAATGAGGTATTGTGGGACTCAGAGATCAGCAAGGAGAGATGCCATAGTAAGGAAAAGATGCAATTTAGGATCATGATTACACACTGTCTGATTCAGCCTGAGACAGTGGCCAGGAAGGGGATGGAGACAGTGGTGAGGGAGGCTGATTTTGTGTTTGTGTTTAAGGAGCAAAGACAATGGCTTCTGTGTTGCCAATACTTAGCTGAAGGAAGTTAAAACTCACTCAAGACAGAGATGATCAGTCTGACAGCATAAGCATGGAGGGGCCAAAAGAAGTGGTGGAGAGGTACAGCTAAATATCATCAATGGACATGTATGAATCTGATGTCATGTCATTGGTTAACACTGCCAAGAGGTAGCATGTGGATGAAGAAGAGGAGGGAGCCAAGGATGGATCCATGTTTGGGGTGGGGGCGGGGGGTTGCAGGGGAACTCCAGAGGTAATGACACAGGGGTGAAAAGAAAAGCCATTGCTAGAGATTCTTTGCCTACAATTACATAATTAAGAGTTGAACCAAAGAAGGGCAGTCCTACAGAGCTAGACAATAGGAAGCATTGGAGTTGGATGGCATGTTTCATTGTACTGAAAGCTGTAGCGTACAAAGGACAATAATGCACCATGGTCACAGTTACAAGGCTGTCAGTTGTTACTTTGCTTAGGGCCATTTCAATACTGTGTCTGGGAAGAAGGCTTATTGGTTTAAGTTAATTTTTCACAAGAACATAAAGTTCAATGCTGCTGTGTAAAAAGCTACTAAGGGTCAAGTGAAAGCAGCCTGCAAAAGTTGTCAGCCAGTTTATTCAATCCCTGTGGGAATGCTCTGCTGCACTACCAGCTGAGATTAAAAATTCACATTCAAACTTAAATCCCATTTATGGCACACCAGTGCATTAAGCATTTTGTAATTCTGGGTTGCTCGGCAACGGATCAAAAGAAAACTAGGATGAAGGAAGACCTACACAAAATGAATTCTAAGTACAGTTTTAGAATTATACACTTTGTAAAGGCAGCTCATGGGCTGTATCACAGTTGGGTGACTCTGGCACCATGACCAATGGTGACCACCATAGTGAGTTCCTGATCCTGCTCACACTGTTATGGAGAGATTATGAACAGAGGCCAAGAAACAAAAAACATGGGCAGCTGACCACAGAGTGGAATCGGAGGCTCAGCAGCAGGTCTCCAGGCCATCTGCCACACAGGGATACTGGAAAGGAAGAGAACAAATCGTACAGTTTTTATTAATATACTTAAAAATTACTGACCAGAATTAGCTCAAATAATGTTCCTTGGTCTACTTTGAGGAACTCCTGATCCCATACTGGAATGTCATCTGTTCTCTTTTCCTTGTTCTCATCATCCTCAGGAGGAGGAGGATCATCCTTGTGGTGAGTGCACCATTGAATCACCTGGAAGCAATAATGGATATATACATGTGTAGATGAATGAGAGAAATACTTGGGACTAGAAAAAATACAAATGGTCAAAAAGCAACATAAAAGCTTTAATATCTTATCAGGTTGGCATTCTTCCATCTACGAAAGATGAAGAACACGCAGCAAACAATCCATTTAGGTGGGGTGTCTTCTCTTGGTGCACCTTTGCTGATGGCTGTGAAGGCCAATCCTTGAGAGATAGGTTCTGCCACAAGTGCTGCACATAATATCTTATAGTTCACCATATGTTACAGTGCACTGCTATAGTTTGCCGCTTAGTTTAGCTTACTTTTTTCTTCCCAAAACCTTTTTGATGAATTTTCTGCTAATTTGTTAGGTGTCGCTAGTGCTAGAGATTTGAACACATCCATTTCAAGTACCTATTGCCATTGTACCCACTCCCAGGTAATCTATAGCACAGTAAAGCTCCCTTTATCCTGCTCAACATGCCTTACCGCAATCTCAGAAAATGACCCCTGACTACCAGAATTAAATTTCCCACCTCAGCCATCCTATATATTTTGAGTGCCCTCATAACATTTAAGTAGTATTTAGATGAGCACTTGAAACGCCATAGCATACAAGGCTACGGGCCAAGTGCTGGAAAATGGGATTAGAATAGATAGGTGCTTGATGGCCGGCACAGACATGATGGGCCGAAGGGCCTGTTTCTGTGCTGTATAACTCCATGACTCTATTTGCCATGGGCTTTTGATCAGTAGGAACTGGGCTGAGATTTCCCTAACATATTTCACATGGGCCTCTATACTCATTAGAGAAAGGAAACTTTTGCTCCATCAGCCAGGGCTGGTTTGAAATCCAGATCCCAGGTGCGAAAGTACAGCATTTAATCCACTGCACCAGTCTCCCATAGTTGCTCAATCTATTACTAATGGGAATTTAATATCAAATCATCGAACTATTGGTCCTGCCAAAAACAGCATAATCCCGACAATACAAAAGCAAAATACTGCAGCTGCTGGAAATCTGAAATAAAAACAGAAAATGCTGGAAATACTCAGCAGGTTAGGCAACATCTGTGCGCAGAAACAGAGTTAACATTTCAGATCGATGACCTTCCACCAGAACTGGGAAAAGTTAGAGATGTAATGGGTTTTAAGAAAGTGAAAAGGGGAGGGTGGAGAAAAGAACAAAAGGGAAGGTTGGTGATAGATAGTGTATCAGGCAAGAGATTAGGTGATAAAATGGTTGGTGCAAGGCCAAAAGAAGTGATCATGGGACAAGCAACAAAAAGAAATGTCTAAAAGGTGTGAATGGCAAAATGATGAGCAGCTGCTGGCCAAAAGAAAAAAGAAAAGGGAAAATCCAAAACCAGCAATGAAAAAGGAAACAAAATGGGGCTGAAATTGTTGAACTCAATGTTGAGGCCAGAAGGCTGTAAATTGCCTAATCAAAAGATTAGGTGTTATTCCTCAAGCTTGCATCAAGCTTCATTAGAACACTGCAGGAAACCGAGGACAGAGGGGTCAGAATGGGGATAAGCAGGCAATTAAAATGACAGGCAAACGGAAGCTCCGGTCACAACTGTGGACTGAATGGACGTGTTTCCCAAAGCGGTCACCTAAGCTGCATTCGGTCTACCCAATATAGAGCAGACTGCATTCTGAGTAGTGAATACAGTATACTAAACTGAAAGTAGTACATGTAAATTGCTGTTTCACCTAGAAGGTGTGTTTGGGCTCTGGATGATGAATAGGGAGGAGCTGAAAGGGCAGGTGTTGCATCGCCTGCACGAGCATGGAAAGGTGCTGTGGGAAGGGAAGGCGTATTGCAGGTGATTAAGGAGTGGACCAGCGTGTCGCAGAGGGAACAATTCTTCTGGAATGCTAAAAAGAGAGGGGGGGGGGTGGGGGGAGATGTGTTTGGTGGCGGCGTCACACTGGAGGTAGTGCAAATGACAGAGGATGATCCGTTGAGTATGGAGGCTGATGAAGTGGAAGGTGAGGATAAGGGAAATCCTATCATGGTTCTGGGAAATGGAATGGACACGGTCGAAGGCCCCATCAACCACGGTGTTTGGCTGGGGGGTGTTGGGGGGATGCGGTTGACATCCTCGATTGAGAAAAAAGGATGACATATCAGAAGCAGTGACGTGGAAGGTTGCATCACCAGAACTGATGCAACCGAGATGGAGGAATTGGGAGCATAATCACTACATTTTTTTAAAACCTAATTTTGTTTAAACAATGATTTCTATTTTTTTCTGTCTGTAGGAGGGATCCTGTGCAAATATTGAATTACTCCCACGTTTAACAACTTTTTGTCACAATCCCAGGAAAACCCACGTCCTAATTTGCAAAAGACAGAATCAATTGCCCAAAAGAAATCAGGCTATAATTGCATAAAATATTTATGCAAAAGAAATAATGGGTGAATTAGTCAACAAATGTAGAAAAATACATTAAAAAATGTAGAATTCTCAAGACATTATACTTGATGAGGTATAAACAGATGGAAAAAAAATGACACTACAAACCTTCTGAAACCCACGAACAGGCCAGTTTGAAAACCTATGGCTTATATAAAGAACTTGCATTGAAGTGTCTTGTCCTGAAGCACATCACATTCAATAATTATTTAAGTACAGATACTGTCGGTATGTCAGTAAATGTAGGAGCTAACTTGTACATAGCAAACTCCCACAAATCAACAAATGTGCAGTTAATCTGTTTTTAGTGGTGTTGGTTAAGGTAGGAATGTCGGGCAGGACACCAGAAGAACAAACCGTTTGAATAGAGCAATGGGAACTCTTACATCTAGATGTCACAACTCATTTGAAAGATGGCACCTCTGACCACGCAGTGCTTCTTCAGTACGACATTAAAATACCTGGACTGGTGCCTTAACCCTCACCTTCTAATGCAGAGGTAAGAGTGCTACCAACTGAGCAAATCTATATTACAGAGTACCTTCACAAAGAAATCTCTCTCTACGGAATATTCTCAGCTTCCACTCATTCACCCCTGAAGTAATAGTGATTGGAGCACTTATAACATGCTCTGGCCTCTTACCTTTTTAAGAATTGCAGCATTAACATTTGGAAGTGGAACTGGATCATCATCACCTTCATCATCCATCCCCAAATCTGTTTAGAATAAAACATTAAAATTTAACAATTTATCAATCATGCTTTCCCAAAAGATAACAGTATCAAACATTAAAGAAAGATAGCACAGAGTGAGTGTTTTCAGTATTAAGTACATCCTCTCCCCCATCCCATTTATATACTATAGAACATGGGCAAAATGTTGCTGTCATCCATGAAATAGCAATTTTCAGCGTGACTCTTGATTCTATTCAAACCTTCTGCACAACAATGCTTCCAAGATCAGGAACTCAGTGAGATGAGTACAATGAGAGACTTCTAATCAGTTCAGAGCGAAAAAAAAGGAACACACTTACTGGTTTTTGCCATCTTAGAAAGGCACTAAACAGCATTTATACTGTCTACGCTTAGAACTCTTTCACACTTCATTATGGCTACTCAAGCATGCCAATAAGGAGAATTTGGAAATAAGTTTGAGTTTGCCTGTCGCCTCTCACTTTCCAGTTCAGGAATGGTATGCAAGAACAGAAAGAAAAGCAACAAAATTGGAGTTTAAAATAAAATTAATTCATCTCATTTTCCAATTTGTTTAAGTTATTTTACACATCCAGTGAAATATTCACATTAGAGGGGGGAGGGTGAACACCCAGCAATCTTCGTCCAAATCGGTACCAACGACACAGGTAGAAAGAGGGATGAGGTTCTGCAGGCAGAGTTTAGGGACCTAGGAAAGAAACTAGCAAGCAGGACCTGAAAGGTAGTAATCGCTGGATTAATCCCAGTACCATGTGCTAGCGAGTATAGAAATAGGAGGATACAGCAAATGAATGTGAGACCACAGAGATGGTGCAGGAGGAGGGCTTTAGATTCCTGGGACATTGGAACTGGTTCTGGGAGAGATGGGACCTGCACAGGCCAGACGATTGCACCTGAACAGAGCTGGGACCAATGCCCTTGCGGTGCAATTTGCTAGTGCTATTAGGGAGGGTTTTAACTAACTTGGCAGGGACGCGGGAATCAGGAAGTAATATCAGAGAGGAAAAACAGTATTACAGAGAATTGGGAGAGACAGACAGCATTAGAGTAGGAAATAGTAAGGTATTAGGTGGGGTCAGAGCAAGAGGAATGTAATAATGTTTAAATTATGTTTACTGTGTGTGTAATGTGACTGTGTAGAGTGTGGTAAATGAGGTTGGTGAGATGCAGGCTCAGATAACCATGTAGGAATATGATGTAGTAACAATAACGGAGACCTGACTCAAAAAAGGGCAGGACTGGGTACTAAATATTTCTGGAGACAAGGTGTTCAGGGAAGATAGGGAAGGAGAGAAAGGAGGAGAATAGAAGTATTGATTAAGGAGAACATTACAGTTCTGAAGAGAGATGTCCTAGAGGGGTCAAGGACATTTGGTTTGAGCTAAGAAACAATTGAGCTACCATTCCACTACTGGGTGTATTCTATAGGCCACCAACTAGTGGGAAAGATACAGAGGAACAAATTTGCTGAATGGCATCTTTCTGTGCTGTAACCATTCTACGATTTTAAGTCATCTTCATTTGACTTCCATAATGAGAAGCTCAATTTAAAAAATGTCAATATTACACTGAATAGTTAGCCAACATAAGCAGGTACTAAAACTAAATGACATACGACAGCACTTACGAATCAAAACTGGTTAAAGTCTTGCGCCTTCATTTTTTTCTTTTTCAAAGGAGCTTGATAGCTGTTCTTTTTAAAAGTATAATTAATTGGTAATAAGATTATTTCCATAGAGAGACACTGACCTTCCAACATGGTCTTGATTGTCACAGACTGCTTTGCTATCTCCACATCAACTTCAAATATTTCTCCATCAGAACTTTGGAGTTTAATCGAAGGCATCTGAAAGTCCAACAGAACAATTTAAGGAATTGATTGATATAGATAAGACACACACACACGGCTTTTTTGGTGATAAGAGGAAATGGAGACACAGAACATAATTATGAATTTTGAATTGGGCAATTAATTACAGGAAGATCCCTGGCAGCTCACTTGGTTTTAATGGCAGCACTTCTAAGGTTTAAGATTGTGGGTTCAAGTCTCAATCCAGAGACTTGAACACATAATCCATGCTGTCAGTGCTGTACTAATGGATTGCTGCGATATTGGAGGTGCCATCTTTCAGACAAGACATTAAACTGAGACTCCATCTGCCCACTCAGGTAGACGCAGGTAGGCACTTTTTGAAGAAGAGCAGGAGTTCTCCCCTAGTGTCCTAGCCAAATGTTATCCTTCAACCAACACCAATGAACAGGTTAACTGGTCATTATAAATGTATTTAAGGGGAAGCCAGATAAGTACATGTGGGAGAAAGGAATAGGATATTTTAATAGATGAGAGTAAGCAAGGCAGGAAGTGGTTTAATTGTATTTAACTGCACGCAGGCAGTGGGCATTACTGGGGATTCACTTCTGTTCCTATAAACAGGAAAAGACTGAAACTGTGGCTGGTAGGTTAGGAGGTGCACGTTTGTAATCTGTATCTCTGCAAAATAAGCTTAAAGAAGTGCGTAAAGATTGCTCCAGTACTATCCTTCACCACCTGGCTTTCTGGAATAGAACATAGGCTCACAAGGAACATAAACACCAGAATAGTCCTTTTGGGCTGAAAGAATGTTTCAACATGGAAACTGGTCAATGTAATTCTATATATAAAAAGCTAACCCTCTTCCAAGCAGTACGAGCAAATGTAACATAGATACAAAAATTTGAACATTCAATACATCTTTTTCATGTACAAGACTATCAAACAGAACTGTACCACCACTCTTTATTGAGGAATCAATATTTCATATAAATTTTGGAAGAAACAATTAATGTGTACAGAGTATTACTTATTTAAAATCAGCTCAGCTATTTGGTAAAATGCTGGTGCACAGGTAAAAGATGTCTCAGAGCAACTGGAGAGGAACATGGAAAGAATACTGGCACCAGTACTAGAGCAGGAAGAAGCCGCACTGCTGGGACAGGATCCAACTGGACCGGAGTAAGGCCAATATCCTACGTGTGGGAGAAAAGAAATCTGGTGATAATAACATGCTGCAAGATAAAATAGGTGATCAGAGTAGAGGTCAGACCAAGACAGGGAACAAAAGTAACAGACAGTCAGGGAACAAATGGTTATAAAAAAAACAGAAATATAAAAGTACTGTTAAAAATAAAGTTAATGGAACCATTAAAGGCAAATTAAACAGTCTGTACAATAATGCACACACATTCCAAAATAAAATGGTGGAACTGCAGCCAATAATCCATAGCAAGAAAGCAGATGTAGTAGGAATAACAAACATGGCTACATAAAGAACAGGTCTGGCAACTAAATATTGCAGGTTATAACAATCAGAAAGGATAGGGAAGGAAGAAGGGGTGGGGGTGCAACTGCACAAATTAGTGATAACATAATGGCAATAGAAAAAATAAAGATAACAGGTTAGAAACAGAATCCATTTGGATTGAAATAAAAGATAATGAATTGATCATGCAAATAGGGGTATACTACAGTATATTATAGTGGAAAAGAGATGCAGGAAGAAATATGTATGGAAATATAGGAAATAATGACATAGAATAATCATGGATAGTTTTAACTACCCCCAAATAGACTGACAAGAGATAGCGAAAGTGGTACACAGTATGAAGTTTTTACAATATGTGCAGGATTCCTTTGTTACCCAGTATGTAAAAGCCCAACAAGGGAGGAAGCACTGCTGGATCTAATAATGGGAAATGAACCAGAACAGAAAGTAGTAAGCATCAGGGAACATCTAGATGATAGTGATCAAAACATAATAAGATTATGTCCATAAAAGGGCACAAGTAAGACAAAGACCAAAATAATAAAGTGGGGAAAAAAAGCTGATTTTAAGGGGATGGGAATGAACTAGGGAAAGTAAATTGAAAATTTTACTGACAAATAGAAAACCAGTGGGATGATGGAGAGTCCAGGAGAAATATATACTACTAAGAGCAAGAACAAACTAGGCAGTACTGACACACCATGGATGGCTAAATAATTATGGGCAAAACTGAACTTAAAGAAAAAGGCATGCACTAAATACATAGTTTTTTTTTAAAAAGCCGTCTCAACTCATCCTGCCAACTTCAAAGATTTGTGTGTCCAGTGCTATAATAGTGTCTTTGATCAATACTGTCACCAATCCCCTTCCATTTTTTCCTTCCCCATCATTCCTAATTACCTTGCAGCTAGGAATATTCCCAACACTCCCCTTTTTTGAACCATATCTCTGTTATTGCCACTATATCATAGTCCCATAAGAAATGGGAGCAGCAGTAGGCCATTCAATATCATGGCTGATCTGCCCCAGACCTCAACTCCATTTTCATGCCAGCTCCTCATAGCCCTCAACTCCCCAATATTTCAAAAATCTATCTACCTCCTCTTTAAATACTTTCAGTGATCTAGCCTCCACAATTCTCTAGGGTGGAGAGTTCCAGACATTCACTACCCTCAGAAGAAATTCCTTCACAACTCAGTTTTAAATCAGTGTCTCCTTATTCTGTAACTATGTCCCCTAGTTCAAGATTCCCCCACTAGTGGAAACATCTTCTCAACATCTACCCTGTCAAGCCCCCTCAGAATCTTGTACGTTTCAATAGGATAACCTCTCATTCTTCAAAACTCTAATGAATAAAGGCCTAACCTGTTTAGTCGTTCTTTATAAGACAACTCCTTCATCCCAGGAATCAGCCTAGTGAATCCATTTTGAACTGCCTCCAATGCCAGTATATCCTCTCTTGGAACTTGTCTGCCTTTAGTCCCATAGTTTGTCAAATACTTTGTCCCTCGTGATAGAGACTGTTACAAGATCTTTCCTCCCATTACCTCCTTGCTTATCTGATATCTGTGGGATGTTTATAGTTTCCTCCACCGTGCAGACTGATGCAAAACATTGGCTTAAATTGTCTGCCATTTTCCTATTCCTCATGATCAATTCTCCAGTCGCATCCTCCAAGGGTCCCACACTCACTTTAGCTACTCTCTTTTTATATACCCGCAGAAGCTCTTGCTGTTTGTTTTTATATTTCTTGCCAATTTACTTTCATCATCAATTTTATCCCTCTTTATTAGCTTTTTTGTCATTCGCTGCTGGTTTCTAAAAAATTCCCAATCCTTTGTCCTACCACTAGTTTTCACCGCTTTGTATGCCTTAGTTTTTGATTGGATACTCTCCTTGACCGCCTTTGTTAACCACGGGTGGTTCATCCTTCTCACTGATTCCTTCTTTTTGGCCGGGATAAATTTTTGCTGAGCGCTATGACATATCTGCCACTGCTCATCCACTGACCTTCCCCTTAGTCTATTTTTCCAGTCCGTTTTAGACAACTCTTTTCTCATACCTCTGTAATTGCCCATGTTTAAGTTGAGGACACTGGTTTGAGACCCGAGTTCCTCGCCCTCAAACTGAATTTGAAATTCTACCATGTTGTGATAGCTACCCCCTAGAGGATCCTTAACTACGATCTCTCTTATTAATCCTACCTTATAACACATTACTAGATCTAAAATTGCCTGTTCCTGGGTAGGTTCTGCAACATATTGCTCTAAGTAACAACCCCTGCTGCACTCTACAAATTCGTCTTCTATGTTACCTCTGCCAATCTGATTTGTCCAGTCAATATGCAGATTAAAATCACCCATGACAATTGTAGCACCCTTCTTACACGCCTCCATTATTTCCCGATTTATAATTTGTCCTAGTGAGGCAACTCTTCGGAGCCAAAGACGACTCCCACCCATGACTTCTTCCTCTTACTATTCCTGATTTCCACATCACGATCTATTGCACCTATATCACTACTCACCACCGCACTGAAACCTTCCTTTATTAACAAAGCTACCCCACCTCCTTTTCCTATTTTTCCTGAATGTCGAATACCCTTGAATATTGAGGTCCCAGTCTTGGTCACTCTGCAACCATGTCCTTGTAATAGCTATCAAGTCATATTCATTTATTTCTATTTGTGCCGTCAACTCATCTTTCTTGTTACAAATGCTGTGTGCATTCAGATAAAGAGCCTTAAACTTTGACTTTTTAACCATTACTACTCATTCTGGTTCTAATTTCTGCTTTACTCTTTTGCTTATATTTTCTGCCCCTTCCTGTCACACTTTGATTACCATTCACCTCTTCACTACCCTACACCTCTTGCTCTCGTTTCTTTTTGATTTTTTAAAACTTCCCTTCAATTGAACCCTCCCCCCCACTAATTAGTTTAAAGTCCTATCTACAACCCTGGTTATACGATTTACCAGGACATTGGTCCCAGCATGGCTCAAATGAAGCCCATCCCAACAGAACAGCTCTCTCCTTCCCCAGTACTGGTGCCAGTGCCCCATGAATCGGAACCCATTTCTCCCACACCAATCTGTGAGCCACTCGTTTACCTCTCCAATCTTATTTACCCTACACCAATTTGCAAGTGGCTCAGGTAGTAATCCAGAGATTATTAGCTTTGAGGTTCTGCTTTTTAATTTAGTCCCAAGCTGCTCATAGTCCCTCAGCAGAACCTCTTTCCTAATACTACCTCCCCTCCCACTTCAAGTTCCTCTCCAGTCCAGAAGAGATGTCCTTAACCATGGCACCAGGTAGGCAACACAGCCTTCAGGACTCCCTGTCTTTGCTGCAGAGAACAATATCTATTTTCCTAACTATGCTATCCCCTATTACTACATTTCTCTTTCCTCCCCCCACTTGAATGGCACTTTGACCCATTGAACAGTGCTGTGGTCAGTTCACTTGTCCTCCCTGCAGTCTGTGCCCTTGTCCACACCGGGAGCAAGAACTTCATACCTATTGGATAAGGGCGCTGGTTGAGGCTCCTCCAAAGCCAAATTCTGGATCCCCATACCTGTCTCACTCGCAGTCACACCCTCCTGTCCCTGACCAGGGTCCAAATTTAATGTCATTAATCAAAGGGGCGTGACTGTCTCCTGAAACAGTGTGTCCAGGTAACTACCCCTCCCTGATGTGTCGCAGTGTCCGCAGCTCAGACTCCAGCTCATCAACTCTGAGCCAAAGGTCCTCGAGCAGCTGTACGTGGCTGCCGCGGATCGCACCGGCATCCACAAGCTTCCACATACTACAGCTGCAAATGTGGCAATTTGTGCCTGCAGCTCACCAACTTGATTTACTACACTCTGTGCATTTACATACATACCGTCTAAAACTATCTTAGACTACTTTGCATTTGCCCCCGAGCTGAACCCTCGATTTCAAACTATTCTTTGCTCCAGTACTATTTACCTCCTGTCCTCTGTGCACTTGGTTTCTCTTCTCTAATGTTTCAGCGTGGTGTCCACAACCCTGCCAAATTAGTTTAAACCTTCCCCACAGCACTAGTTAACGTACCTGCGAGGGCACCGGTCACAGCTCTGTTGAGGTGCAACTTGTCCATCTTGAACAGGACCCTTCTGACCAGAACAGATCCCAGTGCCTCAGGATTCTGAAGACCTCCCTCCTGCATCCTTTCTACAGCCACATGTTAATTTATTTTAACCTTCTATTCCTATATTCACTGGAGCATGGCACTGGGAGTAATCCAGAGATTACTACGACTGACCACTAATTTATTTGCCTTGGTATTTACCAGGGACACTTAACATGGTGGACATGACATTAGAAGAAGAGATCAAAAAAGATAGACTAAGAATGAAAGGGGAAGATAATTGATAAATTGATCAAACCTAGGGAGAATAAAAGCCCTGGATGGATTGCATCCACATATATTAACAGAAGTTAGGGCAGAGGCACTATTCCATATATACAAAAAAATCATTGAAAAAGTGCCAGAGGACTGAGGGTCAGCTAATGTGATTCCCATATTTAAAGAGGGAGACAGAACATATCCAGGAAACTATGGATCAATTGGCTTATCAGTGGTAGGAAAGGTAATGGAATCTTTAAAGATGTAATACTTCTAGACACTGAAAATAAACAACAGTCAGCACAGATTTCAAAAGGGAACATCATGCTTGATCAATTTTATTGAATTCTTTGAAGTAACAGGAAGGACAGATAAGGTTAATGCAGTGGACATAATGTATTTGGATTTTCAAAAGGGCTATGACAAAGGTACACAGTAGATTCATGACTAAGGTCAGAACATGTGAAGTCAGTGGAAAGTAGCAGAATGGATAGCAAGCTGGCTACAAAACAGAGCAGGGGCTCTGTTGTTAGACTCAGACTAACAAAAGGTGTGAGGTAGTGTTCCACAATGATCACTGTTGTCCATCTTTTACATAAAAGATTTGAACTCAGAAATAGGAAGTACAATTGCAAAATTTATAAATGACAGCTTAGTTAACACAGAGGAGGACTACAACAAAATACAGGATGACATTAATAAACTTACAGAATGGGTTTGTAATTGGCAAATGAACTTCAATATAAGCAAGTGCGAGGAGATACATTTTGGTAGCAAGAATAAGGCAGCCATATACTCCTTGGAAAATAAATGTATAAATAAGGTAGAGGAGCAGAGGTATCTGGGGGGTACAGACACACAAACCACCAAAAGTAGGAACACAGGTTAATAAGGTCATTAAAAACACACTGGGGTTTACTTCTAGAGCAAAAGAATTAAAAGGCAGAGATGTTAAATTTGTATAGAACCTTGGTTAGGCCACACTTGGAGTATTACAAACAGTTCATGACTATTATAAAAATATGGAGGCACTAAAGATGATCAAAAAATTAATTACTAGACTGATACCAGAAACGAAAGGTTATACCCAACAGGAAAGATTGAAACAACTGGGGCTCTTATCTCTAGAAGAGAGCTCTGAGGGTGGCCCAGTTGGGATCTTGAAAATTATGGAAGGGTTTGATAGGGTAGATGTAGAGATTATGACTAAAACGAGGGGTCATAAATATGATGTTCTCATTGTGAATGCCATTACAAGCCGCTTAAAGTTGGAAAATCAGATCAATGACTTTAAAACAAGGAGAGCCCTACGTCTCATCCTTTACAGGACCGCCCCGTTCCCCACCCCCGACTCTTCACAACACTATTTCCCCTCCCCCCCACCGCCCGAGCACAAGCCCAGGATAAGCTGCCTGCCTCTAACCCCCTCGCCTCCCCGGCCTTTCTCCTGCCGCTCCGCCTGGCGTAGCCCTCAGCCCCGGACAAGTTACTACCAGCAGCCATGTATTGACACACTCACAATGAAAATACACCAACTGCAAGCGATAAGTCCACACTAACCAAACCCGAGAGCGACACCAACAGCACAGGACCCCGCTCTATAGCTGTCTACTCAGAGCGCCGGCAAATGTGCCAGAAAAAGAAAAACACTCGAGCGAAACTTTTCCGATTTTATTTTTAAATTCCATTCCCGCTCCCATTTTAAAAAAAAAGACAAATCCTATAATTACTTAGCATTATCGTTCTGTAATATTTTAGACAGCCCACCCCCTACCAGCTATTAAAGGTGCATCTACTTCTTGGACAAAATAGTATTAATTTCAGATGCAACTCACAACAAAATGCATCACCGCGTCAATTGCGATTGATACAACACCGATACAAATGACGAGCCTTTCTACTGGCTCTTCTCTTTTAGCAAATAGAAGAAATTGCAATAAATATCTTCCTGCAGACACTGCGCCTTTAAAGAGCTGTTTTGTCTTGAGCACTGAGCAGAGAGATCAGTCAGTGTGGGCCAAGTTTGATTCTCCGCTACTCAAGGCTTGCAATTTTGATACAACAATATTGCCAACTCCTGCAGGACCAAAATAAACGAGATTTGAGACGTTTGCCGCATCACTTTTATGTTTATATAGTCGTAAACTTTCTATAAAAACTTTCCCTGCTCCAACAATCAGATGCTCCAGCAACCTGACGTGTAAAGAAATTTGCCCAATTTTTCTCCCCACTCTCAGTGACAATTTTAAATTGATGTTCCCCTTGCCAATCAGCAGTAATACTCTCTATTCACTCCATCAAAATGCTCCATAATCTAAAAATGTTGCATCCATGGACGGCACTATGTCCTCCAGTGTCTATCTTTCCTATCTTTGGCCTCCTTATCTCGAGAGACAATGGGTAAGCGCCTGGAGGTGGTCAGTGGTGTGTGGAGCAGCACCTGGAGAGGCTATAAAGGCCAATTCTAGAGTGACAGGCTCTTCCACAGGTGCTGCAGAAAAATTTATTTGTCGGGGCTCTTACACAGTTGGCTCTCCCCTTGCGCTTTTGTCTTTTTTTCCTGCCAACTGCTAAGTCTCTTCGACTCGCCACACTTTAGCCCCGCCTTTATGGCGATCCGCCAGCTCTGGCGAACGCTGGCAACTGACTCCCACGACTTGTGATCAATGTCACAGGACTTCATGTCGCGTTTGCAGACGTCTTTAAAGCGGAGACATGGATGGCCGGTGGGTCTGATACCAGTGGCGAGCTCGCTGTATAATGTGTCTTTGGGGATCCTGCCATCTTCCATGTGGCTCACATGGCCAAGCCATTTCAAGCACCGCTGACTCAGTAGTGTGTATAAGCTGGGGATGTTGGCCGCCTCGAGGACTTCTGTGTTGGAGATACGGTGCTGCCACCTGATGCCAAGTATTCTCTGGAGGCAGCGAAGATGGAATGAATTGAGATGTCGCTCTTGGCTGACATACGTTGTCCAGGCCTCGCTGCCATAGAGCAAGGTACTGAGGACACAGGCTTGATACACTCGGACTTTTGTGTTCCGTGTCAGTGCGCCATTTTCCCACACTCTCTTGGCCAGTCTGGACATAGCAGTGGAAGCCTTTCCCATGCGCTTGTTGATTTCTGCATCTAGAGACAGGTTACTGGTGATAGTTGAGCCTAGGTAGGTGAACTCTTGAACCACTTCCAGAGCGTGGTCGCCAATATTGATGGAGCATTTCTGATATCCTGTCCCATGATGTTTGTTTTCTTGAGGCTGATGGTTCGGCCAAATTCGTTGCAGGCAGCCGCAAACCTGACGATGAAACTCTGCAGACACTCTTCAGTGTGAGATGTTAAAGCAGCATCGTCAGCAAAGAGGAGTTCCCTGATGAGGACTTTCCGTACTTTGGACTTCGCTCTTAGATGGGCAAGGTTGAACAACCTGCCCCCTGATCTTGTGTGGAGGAAAATTCCTTCTTCTGAAGACTTGAATGCATATGAGAGCAGCAGGGAGAAAAAAATCCCAAAAAGTGTGGGTGCGAGAACACAGCCCTGTTTCACGCCACTCAGGATAGGAAAGGGGTCTGATGAGGTGCCGCTATGTTGAATTGTGCCTTTCATATTGTTGTGGAATGAGGTGATGATACTTAGTAGCTTTGGTGAACATCCGATCTTTTCTAGTAGTCTGAAAAGACCACTTCTGCTGACGACGTCAAAGGCTTTGGTGAGATCAATGAAAGCAATGTAGAGGGGCATCTGTTATTCGCGGCATTTCTCCTGTATCTGACGAAGGGAGAACAGCATGTCCATGGTCGATCTCTCTGCACGAAAGCCACACTGTGCCTCAGGGTAGACGCGCTCGGCCAGCTTCTGGAGCCTGTTTGAAGCGACTCGAGCGAAGACTTTCCCCACTATGCTGAGCAGGGAGATTCCACGGTAGTTGTTGCAGTCACCGCGGTCACCTTTGTTTTTATAGAGGGTGGTGATATTGGCATCGCGCATGTCCTGAGGTACTGCTCCCTCGTCCCAGCACAGGCAAAGTCCTCTAGTGTACAGTCAACATATTAAAGGGGAAGGTGTAGTTGGACCTCAGTCATCCAGCATTCTGCTTGGAAAGTGTAATTTGATCTAATCAGTGACAGCCAGACTGGAAACAGGCAGAGCAGCTTTCATGCAGAGACAGTTAAAGAAATACATGGATTTATATTGTGCCTTTCATAACCACTGGACATCCCAAAGTGCTTTACTTTTGAAGTGCAGTCACTGTTGTAATGTAAAAGACACAGCAGCGAATGTGTGCACAGCAAAGTTCCACAAACAGCAATGTGATAATGACCAGATAATCTGTTTCTGTGATATCTGATGAAAGGTCACAGACTTGAAATGTTAACTCTGCTTCTCTCTCCACAGATGCTGCCAGACCTGCTGAGTATTTCCAGCACTTTCTGTTTTTATCCCAGAGATAACTCCCCTGCTCTTCTTTGAAATAGTGCCATGGCATCTTTCACCTGAGAGAACAGACAGGGCCTCGGTTTAACATCTCATCAGAAAGATGGCACCACTCAGAGTGCAGCACTCCCTCAGTACTGCACTGGAGTGTAAGCCTTGATTTTTGTCCTCAAGTCCTGAAGTGGGACTTGAACCCAGAACTTTATGGCATAGACTAGTTGCGCGGAATGCCTTGTTTCTGTGCATAGGCTCGATGTAAAATACAACTTTTTAAAAAATTCTTTCATGGGATGTGGGCATCGCTGGCTAGGCCAGCATTTATTGCCCATCCCTAATTGCCCTTGAGAAGGTGGTGGTGAGCTGCCTTCTTGAACCGTTGCAGTCCAGGTGAACCGCTGCAGTCCATTTGATTAAACTTCGATCAACCTTCTGGCATAGACCAGTTGGCCAAATGGCTTGTTTCTGTCTGAAGGCTCGATGCAAAACACACCTCTTTGATTAAACTTTCTTTCAACTCTTCTAACAGATCCTTCTTTGGCTCATCATCCCGTTTTTGCTTATGCATCTGTGGGGCACTTTGGGTTGTTTTTCCACAATAAAGGTACAGCATAAATGCACATTGTTTTTGTTGATAATTACAATCATGTCCCTAAGCACATATTCAAACAGTTTTTAAATGGCTTTATTCAACAACGCATTAACAAATTACCTGGAATTTATCTTACATAAGGGATACAGAATTAGGGGGATTAGCGTGTTGGATTAAAAACTGATTAGAAGGAAGGAAACAGCGTAGAACAGCAGCACCTCAAAGTAGTTCAAAGTCGCAGCTTCCAATAGGATTTCTTTTTGGGACTGCTTCTATTTGCTGTGTACATCAATGATTTGGATATAGGACTAAAGGGAATGGTGTCCAAATATGCATTTAATACTAAAATAGGAGGCAGAGCAAATAATTCTGAAGTTCAAAGGAAGTTACAAGGGAATATTGATTAAGATGGTGGAATGAGCAAAAAAAAGTGGCAGCTGGAATTCAATAACATACAGACATACGAATTAGGAGCAGGGGTAGGCCACTCAGCCCCTCGAGCCTGCTGTACCATTCAACAAGATCATGGCTGATTGTAACCTTAACTCCACATTCCTGCCTACCCCCAATAACCTTTCACCCCCCTTGCTTATCAAGAATCTATCTACCTTTGCTTTAAAAATATTCAAAGACTCTGCTTCCACCACCTTTTGAGGAAGAGCATTCCAAAGACTCATGACCCTCAGAGAAAGAAATTCTCCTTATCTCTGTCTTAAATGGGCAACCCCTTATTTTTAAACAGTCACCCCAGTTCTAGATTCTCCCACAAGAGGAAACATCCTTTCCACATCCACCCTGTCAAGACCCTTCAGAATCAATCAAGTCGCCTCTTACTCTTCTAAACTCCAGTGGATACAAGCCTAGCCTGAGTAACCTTTCCTCATAAGACAACCCGCCCACACCAGGTGTTAGTCTAGTAAACCTTCTCTGAACTGTTTCCAACGCATATACATCCTTCCTTAAATAAGAAGACCAATATTGTACACAGTATTCCAAATGTGGGTCACACCAATGCCCTGTAAAACTGAAGCATAACCTCCCTACTTTTGTATTCAGTTCCCCTTGCAATATATTCTAACATTCTATTAGCTTTCCTAATTACATGCTGTACCTATAAATTAACCTTTTGCAATTCATGCACTAGGACATCCAGATCCTCTGCATCTCAGAGCTCTGCAATCTCTCGCCGTTTAGATAATATGCTTCTTTTTTATTCTTCCTGCCAAAATTGACAATTTCACATTTTCCCACATTATACTCCAATTGCCAAATCTTTTCCAACTCACTTAACCCTATATCCCTTTGTAGCCTCCTTATGTCCTCTTCACAAATTACTTTGTGTCATCAGCAAATTTAGCAACCAGACCTTCAGTCCCTTCATCTAAGTCATTTATATAAGTTGTAAAAAGTTGAGGCCCCAGCACAGATCCCTGTGGCACACCACTCGTTACATCTTGCCAACCAGAAAATGACCCATTTATGCCTACTCTGTTTCCTGTTAGCTAGCCAATCTTCTATTCATGCCAATATGTTACCCCCTACACCATGAGCATTTATTTTCTGCAATAATTTGATATGGCACCTTATCAAATGCCTTCTGGAAATCTAAATACAGTACATTCACCGGTTCCCCTTTATTCACAGCACATTGGGTCGATTAGGCTTGTATTCGCTAGAGTTTAGAAGAATGAGAGGAGAATCTCATAGAAACCTACAAAATTCTAACAGGATTGGACAGACTAGATATAGGAAGGATGTTCCCGATGGTGGGGGAGTCCAGGTCCAGGGGTCACAATCTAAGCATAAGGGGTAAGCCATTTAGGACTGAGATGAGGAGGGATTTCTTCACCCAGAGAGTGGTGAACCTGTGGAATTCTCTACCACAGAAAGCAATTGAGGCCAAATCATTAAATATATTCAGGAAAGAATTAGATATAGTTCTTAGGACTAAAGGGATCAAGGGATATGGGGAGAAAGTGGGAACATGGTACTGAGTTTGGATGATCAGCCATGATCATATTGAATGGCGGAGCAGGCTCGAAAGACCGAATGGCCTACTCCTGCTCCTATTTTCTATGTTTCTATGTTTCTTCAAAGAACTCCAATAAATTGGTTAAACATAAATTCCGTTTCACAAAACCTTGCTGACTCTGCCTGATTACCATGAATTTTTTGAAGTGGCCTGCTATCATGTCTTTAATAATAGCTTCTAACATTTTCCCTGTGACAGATGTTAAGCTAACTGGCCTGTCGTTTTCTGCCTTCTGTCCCCTTCCCTTTTTGAATAAAGGAGCTGCATTTGCTATTTTCCAATCTAATGGAACCTTCCCCAAATTTAGGGAATTTTGGAAAATTAAAATCAACGCATTAACTACCTCACTAGCCACTTCTTTTAAGACCCGAGGATGAAGTCCATCAGGACCCGGAACCTGTCAGCCCGCAGCTCCAACAATTTGCGCAGTACCACTTCCCTGGTGATTGTAATTTTCTTGAGTTCCTCTCTCCCTTCCATTTCCTGATTTACTGCTATTTCTGGGATGTTACTTGTATCCGCTATTGTTACGACCAGGTGAGAAATATGCCCAGGGGTCTGTTACTATCCTCACCTGATCTTATTATAACAGGGTTTAATTTTAAGCGCACTGTGTTTTGTGATCCCCCTTTGTGAATCCTTGTTCACAACTTTCCAATTATAAGGCAAAGAAATTAGCACAAACAGGCTTTCTGTGGTTTGAAGAAGAAAGATGAACTGTATTAAACTTTATACTTAAACTCTAATGTGGTTAACGCCTACGAATAATACGACGCGCCCACGCTAGCATGCACACATGATACACACATGCAAATAGGGACAGAAAAGAGCAGAAGAAAAGATAAGTAGAATAGTTTGAGGCAACATCTTGTTACTGTTTCTCGAACTCACTGTAGTCCTTGATTGTAGATATGGTCTTGCATCCGTTGGGGCCCAGTATTCGTCTTAAACCTTGTTCATGTAGGAGACGGTTCTCTCTTTGAGTTTATGTGTCTTCACAAGATTCAGTTCCGATTCAGGCGGGAGAGGAGAGGTCTTCTCAAACCAGGAGCCAGGAGCTTTCTGATTTCAAATCTCAACAGCCAGTTAGTCATGTGACTAAAACTGGTCTGACCACTTCTGTGTATTGGGTCCCCATTGTTTCAACATTGTCTGGTACTATGCCAATGTCTTTCCAGTCAGGACTTGCATTTTTAAGTTTTAATGTTCATGTCACGAAATAATGTGTGCCTCAGTCTTGGCAGCTAGTGGTTTGCCTAACACCTCCATACCCAGGGGAATGAAATGCGATTTGAAAAAAATGGTGCATTTCATTACAGAGCTTGAGAGAAATATAAGATACAGAAAGAAACCAGGCATTTCTCTCATTCATTTCCATTCATTCACCAATCTTGAAGTCATTAAAATGGTCTGTTCTGGGGGCCAGGGCTGCTTTAATTTCCACCTTTTTTTCCTCAGGAGAGTCAGGGGGGTGGGGGGGGGCCGATCTATCCTGAACTCTAAGTCATGCAAAGACTTTTGCCTTCAGGGGATGGGTGGGTCCCTTGTCCTCTGACTGTGGGGAGAAGTAAAAACAAGAAATGCTGGAAATACTCAGCAGGTCTGGCAGCATCTGTGGAGAGAAAAGCAGAGTAAACGTTTCAGGTCAGTCATCCTTCATCAGGGGGAGGAGCCTTTGCTACTCTCCCCTTTGTTCTCTGGAACACTCCTACCTGCAGGTATTTGTGCAGACTTAACTGCATTCTCCTGTGACACTTCGACTGGGTGAGGCATCACCCTCATGGTTTTTCTGCCTCCTCTGCAGGTTCCTGTAAATGCTGTTAGCAACTCTGGTGGGGTGCTTCTAGAGTCTGCATTTACATAGGAGGATGTGGGGTCTAACCTTTAAAATTTACTGGGTAAGGGGTTATCATCTGGGATTCTTCCCGGACTTCCTTTAACCTACCCTCTTGGTCACTTTTTCCCCTTCTCTTTCTAAATTTTTGCCAGCCATGAGTATGATGTAGAAAAACAGAAGGTTCATGAGGCACTGAAAGCAACACATCAAGTCTATAAGGAATAAAACCCAACGGAATACTAAGAGATGTAAAAATAGCAAAGTCAAGATGTAATGGTGAGACTATATAAAGCCTTAGTAAGCCCACAGTTGGATTACTGCATGTCGTTTTGGTTTCCACATTATACGAAGAGTATTGAGGTACTAGGAAGGGCATAGTGAAGATTCACTAGAATGTTGCCTGGTATGAGGAAATACAAAGAAAGACAAAAAATTGGGGCTTTTTTCATTACAACAAAAGAGATTGTAGAGTGATTTGGTAAAGCATTTAGAATAAAGAAAAAAATGGTACTGAGTAGATAGAAACAGAATATTTTCAATGGTAGAAGCATCTAGAAGACGAGATTAAATGTAATAGACTTGGGACAGATATCAGGACAAAGTTTTTTATGTTTTACACAGAGGCTTGTGAGACTGCCAAATGCACAACTGGAGTTTGTGAATGAAGCAGCGATGATAACAACATTTAAGAACAGACGGTTGAAGAAAAGGGGTAAAGCAGTATGGGAATAGGTCAGGTACATGGGAGAAGGACTACTACTATCCCATTGGAAGATAAACACTAACAATTACTGGTTGAGCTGAATGACTTGTTTTCATGTTGTAATTTCTATGTAATATTGACAAATGTGCAAAAAATAAAAATCTAATCTCAAGTCTTTCTAGAAGCTCAGCCCACGTCAAACAGCATTCATACCTTTACAATATTTATTCTGAAAATCTAGATCATAACTCTTCTCAATCATCTGTTCTCTAATGGAAGTTCAATTCTGTGAATATCTGTTTATGTTAGACCTCTAAGTTGCAGAATTACCTTGTAATTTTCTCACAACCCTCTTCAATAGACACTGGTGTCAGTGACCTGTGACACTCTATGCCGAACACCTTGACCTGATTGCACTGTCTTATACTGGCTCCTAAACTTTATTCATCCCAAAAATAAATTTTGACTTTGAAAGGAATTAAGACCTACTTTATGTATAAGCAATGATGCAGCCACAAATATAAGGATATATATTTAGATGATACAGATAAAGATAGATATAAATACACATCTGTGACTATAACTACAGCTACAAATATAGATGGAGCTTGTAAAACACAAGAAAATTAAGAGAGGCTGCAGCTCAGCTTTGGGCTCTAGTTAATACAAGGGATAAGGAGCAATTTGCCATGATGGGTACAGATTTATTTATTGATTTATGCAAAAGGGATAGATGATGAGCACAGATATCTTTACTCATATAATGGGATTAGGTAAGGAAGATGAATATTATATTCCTTTATACATTCAATTAATTTAAAATATTTATTTTATTCTTGAGCAATGTCAACGGATGCAAACTTATAGCTGCAGTTAAAACAACAACTTATATTTATAGAGTGCCTTTGACATAATAAAACATCCCATGGTGCTTCAAAGGAGCATTATAAAGCAAGATATTTAGATTCAGATTTAGAGATACAGCACTGAAACAGGCCCTTCGGCCCACCGGGACTGTGCCGACCATTAACCACCCATTTATACTAATCCTACTCTAATCCCATATTCCTACCACATCCTCACCTGTCCCAATACATCCTCACCTGTCCCTATATTCCCCTACCACCTACCTATACTAGGGGCAATTTATAATGGCCAATTTACCTATCAACCTGCAAGTCTTTTGGCTGTGGGAGGAAACTGGAGCACCCGGAGGAAACCCAAGCAGACACAGGGAGAACTTGCAAACTCCACACAGGCAGTACCCAGAATTGAACCCGGGTCGCTGGAGCTGTGAGGTTGCGGTGCTAACCACTGACACCTAGACACAAAAGGAGATGTTAGGCCAGATGACCAAAAAGCTTGGTCAAAGAGGTAGGTTTTAAAGAGTGCCTTAAAGCAGGAAAGCAAGGTGGAGAGCTGTTGGGAGGGTATTCCAGAGCATGGGGTCTAGGCAACTGAAGATAGAGCCACCAATGGTGGAAGGATTAAAATCAGGGATGGACAAGAGGCCAGAATTAGAGGACATTACAGAGATAAGGAGGGGCAAGGTCATGGTGGAATTTGAAAACAAGGATGAGAGTTTTAAAACCAAGACTTTGCTTGATAGGGAGCCAATGTAGGTTAGAAAGCACAGGGGCGATAGGGGAACAGGACTTGGTGCAAGTTAAGACATGGGCAGCAGAGTTTTGGATGACCTCAAGTTTACGGAGAGTAGAATGTGGGAGACAAGTTGAGTGAGTGGGCAAATGCATGGCAGATGCAGTATAATGTGGATAAATGGTAGCAAAAACAGGAAGGCAGATTATTATCTGAACGGCTATAAACTGAGAGAGGGGAATATGCAACGAGACCTGGGTGTTCTTGTACACCAGTTGCTGAAGGTAAGCATGCAGGTCCAACAGGCGGTAAAAAAGGCAAATGTTATGTTGGCCTTCATAGCGAGAGGATTCAAGTACAGGAGCAGGGATGTCTTGCTGCAATTATACAGAGCCTTGGTGAGGCCACACCTCGAATATTGTGTGCAGTTTTGGTCTCCTTGTCTGAGAAAGGATGTTCTTGCGATAGAGGGAGTGCAGTGAAGGTTTGCCAGACTGATTCCTGGGATGGCGGGACTGACGTATGAGGAAAGATTGAGTCGGTTAGGATTATATTCGCTGGAGTTCAGAAGAGTGAGGGGGGATCTCATAGAAACCTGTAAAATTCTAACAGGACTTGACGGAGTTGATGCAGGAGGATGTTCCCGATGGTGGGGGAGTCCAGTCCAGGGGTCATAGTCTAAGGATACGGGGTAAACTTTTCAGGACTGGGATGAGGAGAAATTACTTCACCCAGAGAGTGGTGAGTCTGTGGAATTCGCTACCACAGAAAGCAGTCGAGGCCAAAACATTGTATGTTTTCAAGTAGGAGTTAGGTATAGCTCTTGGGGCGAAAGGGATCAAAGAATATGGTGGGAAAGCGGGAACAGGTTACTGAGTTGGATGATCAGCCATGATCATAGTGAATGGCGAAGCAGGCACGAAGGGCCGAATGGCCTATTCCTGCTCCTATTTTCTATGTTTCTATGTTTTGATGAGACCACCCAGGAATGCATTAGAATAGTCAGGTCTGGAGGTAACGAAGGCATGAATGAGGGTTTCAGCAGCAGATGAGCTGAGACGGGGCAAAATTGGGCAATGTGGAAGGTGGAAATAGGCGGTCTTAGTGATGGCATGAATGTGATGTCGAAAACTCATCTCGGGTCAATTGTAACACCAAGGTTGCGATTAGCCTGGCTTAATCTCAGATGTCGCCAGGAGAGGGATGGAGTCGGTAGCTAGAGAATTGAGTTTGGAGTGGAGACTGAAAACAATGGCTACAGTCTTTCGAATATTGAATTGCAGGAAATCTCTGCTTATCCAGTATTGGATGTTGGATAAGCACTGTGATAAGTTATCAACAATGGAAGAGTTGAGAGAAGTGGAGGTGAGATGGAGCTGAGTGTTGTCAGCATGCATGTGAAAACTAACTGTGCCTATGGATGATGTCGCCAAGGGGCAGCATGTAGATGAGAAATAGGAGGGGGCCAAGGATAGATCCTTAGGGGACACCAGTGTTAAAGCTTTGCATCTTTATTGACTAAGTCTTGTTTTCTAATAAATTAATATTTTTGTTGTTTATTAAGTAAACCTGGTTGGTGGATTTTATTCTGAAACTAAAATAGATAGAGTATATAATTAGCTGCTTTAGTAACTGGGTACATATTTAAATGTCCAGACTGGCCAAGAGAGTGTGGGAAAATGGCGCACTGACACGGAACACAAAAGTCCGAGTGTATCAGGCCTGTGTCCTCAGTACCTTGCTCTACGGCAGCGAGGCCTGGACAACGTATGCCAGCCAAGAGCGACGTCTCAATTCATTCCATCTTCGCTGCCTTCGGAGAATACTTGGCATCAGGTGGCAGGACTATATCTCCAACACAGAAGTCCTTGAAGCGGCCAACACCCCCAGCTTATACACACTACTGAGTCAGCGGCGCTTGAGATGGCTTGGCCATGTGAGCCGCATGGAAGATGGCAGGATCCCCAAAGACACATTGTACAGCGAGCTCGCCACTGGTATCAGACCCACCGGCCGTCCATGTCTCCGTTATAAAGACGTCTGCAAACGCGACATGAAATCGTGTGACATTGATCACAAGTCGTGGGAGTCAGTTACCAGCATTCGCCAGAGCTGGCGGGCAGCCATAAAGACAGGGCTAAATTGTGGCGAGTCGAAGAGACTTAGTAGTTGGCAGGAAAAAAGACAGAGGCGCAAGGGGAGAGCCAACTGTGCAACAGCCCCAACAAACAAATTTCTCTGCAGCACCTGTGGAAGAGCCTGTCACTCCAGAATTGGCCTTTATAGCCACTCCAGGCGCTGCTTCACAAACCACTGACCACCTCCAGGCGCGTATCCATTGTCTCTCGAGATAAGGAGGCCCAAAAGAACATATTTAAATATATGCTGTGACCTGTGGAGAAGTGGAACTAGAGAAAGACAGTGCACTCCTCCCACCTTGGTCGTATCAATACTCAGATACAAGAAACACAATCAGTCAACAACACTGTCACAAAAAAATAGAAATGGACATTTGCAAACAATTAAGTTGGATCAGTAACTGCCATGATTTTTGGACCCACTATTTTTCTAGCAGCTTTCCTTAAATATAAGCAGTTAGTTGTTCCTATGTGGTAGCCCAGGGTAGCAAGGCCACAGCTTCCACTTTAGAATACAAGGTAGGCTGGGAACCCAAGAGAAACTGAAGAAGAGCATGGTGGAGTGAGAGAGAGATAAAGGGTGCGAACAGAGGCAGAGAGGCCGAGACCCGAGAAGAGCTGAGGGGAGGCAGAGCGGGAGAGAGAAAGATAAAGGGCACGAGGGGAGGCGGTGGCGTAGTGGTATTGTCACTGGACTAGAAACCCAGGTATTGCTCTGGGGACATGGGTTCGAATCCCACCACAGCAGAAGGTGGAATTTGAATTCAATTAATAAATCTGGAATTTAAAGCTAGTCTAATGATGGCCATGAAACCATTGTCGATTGTTGTAAAAACCCATCTGGTTCACTAATGCCCTTGGATTCACTGTGGAGCATTCACGATGCTGAGATCATCGTGGATTGCACGTTTAGCAAGGTGGTCACACCGCAGGCAAATGCTGCAAAGGCAGAAAGGGAATGGGTGACCACCAGGCAGAGTAGAGGAAGGCAGGTAGTGCAGGAGTCCCCTGTGGCCATCCCCCTCTCTAACAGATATACCACTTTGGATATTGTTGGTGGAGATGGCTCAGGGCAAAGCAGCAAGAGCCAAGTTCATTGCACTATGGGTGGCTTTGCTGCACAGGAGTGGGGGGGGCTGGGGGGTGGGGAAGAAGAATGACAGGGCTATAGTGATAAGGGATTCAATCGTAAGGGGAACAGACAGGTATTTCTGCGGCCGCAAAAGAGATTCCAGGATGGTATGTTGCCTCCCTGGTGCTAGGGTCAAGGATGTCTCTGAGCGGCTGCAGGGCATTCTGAGGGGGTAGGGCAAGCAGCCAGTTGTTGTGGTGCATATCGGTACCAACGGCATTGGTAAAAAAAGGGTTGAAGTCCTACAAGCTGAATATAGGGAGATGGGCCAAAATTAAAAAGTAGGACCTCAAAGGTAGTAATCTCAGGATTACTACCAGTGCCATGTGCTAGCGAGAGTAGAAATAGCAGGATATATCAGATGAATATGTGGCTGGAGAAATGGTGTAGTGGGGAGGGATTTAAATTCCTGGGACATTGGGACCAGTTCTCGAGTATTGTGTGCAGTTTTGGTCTCCTTATCTGAGGAAAGATGTTCTTGTCATGGAGGGAGTGCAAAAAAGATTTAGTCTCAGGATACGGGGTATGCTATTTAGAACTGAGATAAGGAGAAATTTCTTCACTCAGAGCGTGGTGAACCTGTGGAATTCTCTACCGCAGAAGGCAGTAGAAGCCAAGTCATTAAATATATTCAAGAAGGAGATATATTTCTTAATGCCAAAGGGATCAAGAGATATGGGGAGAAAGTGAGAACAGGGTACTGAATTGGACGATCAGCCATGATCTTTTTTGAATCGTGGAGCAGGCCCGAGGGGCCGACTGGCCTACTCTTGCTCCTATTTTCTATGTTTCTATGAATGAAAAAGTACTGATAGTTCAATGGTCCAAGATTATTTTCCATATGATAAAAGCATTACATTTCAAATGGGTCATTATGTTTGAAAAACCAAAATTACCTGCATCTTAATGAGAATAGGGAAACTGTCCTGAAAATGTCTTTGACAACAAATCTTCCCCCAAACCCAGAAATGTTCTTGCCTCTCCTGAAGGCATTGTTTTATGATGGGCTATGGTACCCTCACCAAGGCTCAGTTGTTAATGTCTGAGGCCAGGATTTCCCACTTTGATTGTATATTATAAATTGGTGTATCATAAGTGTTCTTGTTATCTGTTTGGTCTGAAAAACGGTCAATGGAGACAGACTGAAGAAATAATTTAGAGCAATAGAATTTTATAGCACAGAAATAGGCCAATAAAATGTTTGCTGGTGTCATTTATCTAGAAAATCACAGCTGATTGGTGAAGGACAGTTTCTGCTCAGTTGCTTATCAAACTTGCTTGAAGAAAAGGTAGAGGACAAATTTCAAAGGTTTTGTTCAGATAAGTAAAATATCACGTGTTTTTAAATAGTGATAGTGAAGGAAAAATTTATTTAAAACTGTAGCTTTTGATTTGAATTCTGAAAACATACATAATGGGTGGAATCTTATGAGTGATGGCATTCCTGAAGGTGAGACCGGAAGTTGTTGTAATCCTGTTCCCCATGCAATTTTGTATATAAGTTAGCCATGTGGCAATGGGCAAGGGGAACATGTGGGATCCTGCAGTGGGGGCGGCCTTTCATTGGTGGAACCTGTCGTCACTGCCCCAAGCACCATGATCGCCACAGATATAAAACATTCTGTGCTTGCAGCATCAAGGATCAGCAGCCTTCCTTTCACGTATGTATCTTACAGACTAACTTAATTTCAAGCTTTTACTTAAATCAAAATGTTTTTACCTCCTTCACTTTGTGAAAGTCACCACCAATTTCACATCATTTATTTTCCCTACAGCCAAAGTGAAACAAATGGCAGCCAACAGGCTGTCCTATCACACGGTTCAGTGATGCTTCCCTGCAGGTTCTCCTCCATGCCGTCAGGGAAAAGCGGGAGGTCCCCTTCCCTGCAGATGGAGTCAGAAGACCCTCCCGCCTCACCAAGGTGGCCTGGATGGAGGTATCAGAGGAGGTCGCGCATCGTGGGTCCATTCATAGAACATGGGTGCAGTGCCGCAAGTGCAACAATGACTTGGTCAGATTGGCGAGGGAAAATGGCCCTGGCGAAGCAGCTCCATTGTTTTCTTCCATGGCTCCATGTCTTTAAAGCAGAGGGTACACAAGGAATGCAGTGGAAAGCGTGAGCAGCCTTGGTGCCATTCACTAAATGATGCTGTGCCAAGATGAAGATTGGCATTGTTTATGTGATTGGATGTGTTGTGCGAAAGCCAATACAGAATGAATGATGTTAATGCATGTACAGGGTAGTACCGTGGTGTAGTGGTTAGCACCGCAGCCTCACATCTCCAGTGACCCAGGTTCGGTTCTGGGTACTGCCTGTGCAGAGTTTGCAAGTTCTCCCTGTGACTGCGTGGGTTTCCTCCGGGTGCTCTGGTTTCCTCCCACATGCCAAAGACTTGTGGGTTGATAGGTAAATTGGCCATTGTAAATTGCCCCTGGTGTAGGTAGGTGGTATGAGACTTGAGGGAAGGTGGGGATGTGAGAGGGAAATGGGATTAATGTAGGATTAGTATAAATGGGTGGTTGATGGTTGGCACAGACTCGGTGGGCTGAAGGGTGTTTCAGTACTGTATCACTTTATGTATGTAATGGTTGTGATGCATTATTTGCCATGTCATTAAATCTGCACCATCTGTTGCAGGATAAACAAAGCCACAACCAGTATGAGCGTGCTAAGATGGGAGGAGAGGCTGCTGACCATGGCTGAGGAGGAGGCGTCTGAGATCGCGAGGGAGGCAGGGTGAGGGGAGATGGTGAGGCAGGAACCAAAGGTGTAAGGATGAAATGCCATCTCTGCTCTTGTAACCATATGTGGAAACTGAAGCAAATTGTATGAACTTATTTAAAACACATACCTAAAGTGCCTCTGTTTAATTCTCCACTGCAGGTGCCCGCACTCAAGTTGCAGAAGCCGTGTGGCCCAAAAATCCTCCTCTGGGGAGGAAGAAGAAGCCAATGCCCCAGAGGGTGCACCGTCACCTGCCTCTTCTTCCACCTCCACCACTGCATATACATCCATATGGTCTGTGGGGGGGGGGGGGGGTTTAAGATTAGAAACTGGGTCACAAACTGTGGTCATGACACAGACATATCCCAGCAGCTGAGGGAGCATGTGCCAGCTGGATCCCCTGACAATCAGAGGACTGCTGAGGATGAGGCCCATGCTCATGATGATCCTCTGTTTGTTGCTATGAGATGTCTGCTGGATGTGCAGCAAAGCCATGTGAAAAATATGTTGGAGATGCCTGAGGTTGTGCACGGTTTTGCGTGTGCCATGGAGGAATCCATGCAAGCCATGGCGTCTGCCAGGTCCCAGGAATTTGAGCATATGGCTTCCTCAATCAAGAGTCTGGTGAGCTCCATGGCAAATCTGGTTGAGCACTCAAAACATATGCGATCTGACCTGCACTCCCATCGCTGTTGCTGTGGGTTCCATGCAGCAAAGTCTAAGCGAGAGGGGGACGAAGAACATAAACCTCCCTCCAGTTGCTCCTTCCCCTCAAGAAGACAGGTGCCATCATATACACAGATGGAGGAGGAGCACATGCCAGCTGCCCCGGGGTCTTCCTCTCAGGACACCCCCAGGGTAAGTGGCATCTTGGCCTCCCCCCAACATTGACCCACTTACCTTCAGCAGGCGAGCACATGGGAGATACTCAAGCACCAGTGCTGCAGGCCCCGTTCCTCCAGAGGACACCTGCCACGGTCATCCACAGCAAAGGGGCAGTGCACTGAGTATACTGTCTCCACCTCGGCTGCTAATGTTGGGGTAGCACCTAGACGTAGTGAGAGTAAAAGGAAATTGAAAGAGTTTTGAGCACGAAGGTGGCATGGGTGCTGTACAAATTGTGAGAATTGAAAATATTTGTTAATATGTTTTTATTTCATGCAAAATTTGATCCACTCTTGGTAATGCTTTGCTTGGCTACAGATGGATACAAAGATGTTTTTTGGAGGCCTATGGTAGGAACACAATGATGTTTGCAAAGCATCTCAGGAAATGTCTAGTGTGCATATGTCATTGGAATTTGAGCCTTCACTCTTCAATGATGGCTGTTTTCCTGTTGATGGTTAATAACTTTTTCCTATACTGTCATGCCTTACTTTTGTTTTCTACTGTCATAACTTAACGCTGCTTGCAGTGGTGTGTAGTCGCATTCATCGTAGCCCATAGATGATTTCAAATGCTGATCACATGAAAACTTTGTTAAGATTTCAGCAATGAATAAGACTTCATGCAAAAGGGAATTTCTGTGTGGAATTGTTATGTCTCTCCTCCCAACGTTCCTTGATGATGTGGCTTATTGTTAGCTAAAACGTGCATAAATGAGGTTCTCCCTGATGTCCCTTGCATGTCTCTCCACGGCCCTCATATCGATGATGGCATCGTAGTCATTGTTGTCCTCTTCCTCACCCTCTTCATAGTCATCCTCATCTGAGGAGGACTGGTGTTCCTCCTGTTCCTCCATCTGCAAAATGTTGCCATGTCTAATTGCAAGGTTGTGCAAGGCACAGCAGACAACGATTACTCGTGATACCCTCTGTGGTGCGTACTGAAGAGCCCCTCCAGACCGGTCAAGGCAACAGAATCACATTTTCAGCATGCCTGTGGTGTGTTCAGTGATGGCTCTGGTGGATGCGTGTGCAGCATTATACCTCTCTTCAACAGCGCTTTGAGGATGACGTACTGGTGTCATCAACCATGTACAAAGTGGGTAACCCTTATCACCCAGGATCCATCCATCCACTTCGTCTGGTTCCTCAACAACTGCTGGCAGCTGTGAGCTCCTCAAAATGTAGGAGTCATGACAGCTCCCTGGGAAACGTACTCAATCATGCATGATTCTTCTCCTGTGGTTGCAAACCAGTTGCACGTTTAAAGAGTGGAGTTGTGATTGACAAAGACAGCAGGCTGGTCCCAGGGAGCACTCATGGCTACATGAGTGCAGTCAATCACCCGTTGCATTCTAAGGAACCAGGGCGGCACAGTGGCGCAGTGGTTAGCACCGCAGCCTCACAGCTCCAGGGACCCGGGCTCGATTCTGGGTACTGCCTGTGTGGAGTTTGCAAGTTCTCCCTGTGTCTGCGTGGGTTTTCTCCGGGTGCTCCGGTTTCCTCCCACAAGCCAAAAGACTTGCAGGTTGATAGGTAAATTGGCCATTATAAATTGTCACTAGTATAGGTAGGTGGTAGGGAAATATAGGGACAGGTGGGGATGTTTGGTAGGAATATGGGATTAGTGTAGGATTAGTATAAATGGGTGGTTGATGTTCGGCACAGACTCGGTGGGCCGAAGGGCCTGTTTCAGTGCTGTATCTCTAATCTAATCTAAAAAAAACCAAGCCATGGTGCTGAAGACGGCAGACCTTGCTGTCTGTCTGTCCGTCCTCCTCTACAGGTAAGTAGATGAAATCATTGGCATGTCAAAAAAGGACATTAGTCACCTCTTTGATGCACCTATGGATCGCAAACTGCGAGATGCCACATATGTCGTCCCTAGAAGGAGATGCTGGAAAAAAATTGAGTGCAGCAGTCACCTTGAGGGCAATTGGCATGGATTCCCACCGAAGCCAGGTCATGCTGCAGGAAGCTGACATTTGTAGGTAATTTGTCCTTGTCCTGAGGATGTGATGACGTGCCTGTACCCGTCTTCAATAAGGACGTTCCTGGATGTTATCATTCGGAACATCCTCACCTTCCTGGTCTGCCTGTTGCTGTTGCTGGCATTCAGGCATCATGAGTTGAGGGAAAAGACACTCCTTAGTCTCTTTCTTTGCCCTTCTTCCCATGGTACTAGACAAATTGGGTCTATGAGATTCATGTCGCTGTGGCTTTTCTGAACAATAAATAAGCAGAGCGTGGCGATTCAGCTCTTTGTTGACAGTCAGCTGAAACATCAAGGCAATGAACAGCTCCCTTATATCCATCTTCAAATTGCAGCCAGGTAGAAGACACAACCTCTGTCGATTGTCTCCTCCCACTCTCCTTGCAATCCTTGTGTGTCCACGTGGTTTCCATTATCGTTGGAGAAAATGGTGCATGGAATTCAGGGCAAGTCTCTGCAACTTCCAACCTCCTCCTGCAACCTTGTAGCTTGAACCCATCACCTTGACCCACCCAATGTTACCGTTACCCTTCCCTCCCTTACCATTGATCTTTCTCCTATTACCACACACAGTGTAATCATCAATGCATTCATGCCATCTCTCTCCATTCCTACCAACATGCTGACTCTTATACTTGTTCCTCCTCATATCAACCTGACCATTGTTGTAGAATACCCACCCATTAGTCTTGACCTTCTCCCCTACAGAATCCATTTGCCCCCATTGATTGTGAATGTTCCCTCTGCTAGCCAGCACCCTCAATTTGTGCCACAGATCCCTGACGTTTGACAGCACTCATCCTTTCCTTTAGGCCCTTGCCAAATATCTTCGCACAGTACTGATCTAATACACCTACGCAGCTGACAGAATGCATCTTCTACATCAACATCAACCATTCAACACCCTGGATGCTCCATTCCACCCTCCCCTGCTCTTCGATGCACCTGATCAGTCCAACCCGTCCCTCCCCTTCTACCCTTCCCTGCTCCTCCATGTGCCCAATCGCCCCAACCCTTTCCTCCCCGACTACCCTTCCCTGCTCCTCCATGCACACAATCACTCCACCCTTTCCTTCCCGACTACCCTTTCCTGCTCCCCCATGCACCCGATCGCCCTATTTTTCCCTCCCCAACTAGTCTGCCCTCCTCCTCCATATGGCTCTCACCCATGCCTTTGCCACCATCCCCTAAAATGATTCACCCTTGCTGGTGCCAAGCCTGGAGGCAAACATCCATTGCAATGCTGGCATTAGTTTAGTGGATGAGTTAAAGAGAGAAGAGCACAGTTCTGAGACCCAACTGCACATATTGACTGTTGCACGCCACGTTGAAGGCTTCGTGTTCCCGGGTGACACGGGAATATCATTTGCCATTCACTTTATCTGGCAGGTAGGACTAAATTGTAACTAGGCATATGGTAATGAGTAATCAGCAATCTGCTACAGCGCTGGGGTACCCCAGAATACTGCAAACCTGCCGCCAACTTGATTCCTCTAAAATATCCTACCATCGGGAATCCAAAAATACATCTCCTGCCACCAAATCTGCTACGATGGACAGCATAAAATTCCCCCCAATGTGTCTTTCCTGATCACAATTTGAATTTGTTTTTTCAAAGGTAGTTAATAACTGATGAAACATGCAATAACATCAATAAGCATGGTACATGATTTTTAAATAGATTACATAGAATTTATAACAGATACAGGCCATTCAGCAAAACTGATCTGTGCCAGTGTTTATGCTCCACACAAGCCTTCTCCCACGCCTCTTCATCTAAACCCATCACCATAACCACCTGTTCCTTTCTCCCTCATGTACTTATCCAGCTTCCTCTAAATAAGTCTATGTTGTTTACCTACTATGCCTTCAACTACTCACTACTTTCTCAAGGGCAGTTAGGGATGGTCTTGCCAGTGATGTTCCCATCCTATGAAAGAATATTTAAAAAACTACTCCTTGTGGTAGTAAGTTCTCCATTCTAACCACTCTCTCAGTAAAGAGGTTTCTCCTGAATTACTTATTGGATTTATTCTTGAATACCTTGTACGTATGGCTCCTAGTTTTGAACTCGATCTCGATTATATCCATGATCTCTTTGTCCTATGAATCATGTTTTTTTCACAGACTACAATCCTTTTGGAAAATATCACCCAGAGCCTGCAGTTGATGTAAACTACTGTGACTAGATTTAAAAGGGCAGCCATTAAATCAAAACTAGACAAAATACCTCATTTTATCCCAAACTGATTCAGATATAACTCAGGATTCCCTGGGGCACAAGGATCTGAATATATTAATTTATTGATGTAAGTTGTTTCTCTCTTGTCCCGGGTTATGGTATTATAAGTTAACTATGTCATTGTACAGTCCATAGGTTACAGTCTAACAAATCCTAACAAGATCAATGCATTAAATAAAAATTTTACATTTGCACACACTTCCTGTCAACTTTTTCTATTATATAAATTGCTCCACCCACATTTATAAAGCAACTGCTTACTTCAATTGCACCCTTTAGCAATTGAGATACTGCAGTGCCATCACTGGCAAAAGGGTGCAATTACAGCATGAGAAGAGACAGATTTCATTTTAAATGTGAACATTGAGGGGAGGCAGTGAAATAGTGGCCTAGTAATCCAGAGCCCAAGCTAATGCTCTGGGTGACATAGGTTTGAATCCCACCATGGCAGATGGTGAAATTTAAATTCAATTAATAAATTCTGAATTTTTTTTAAAAAGCTAGTCTAATGGTGGCCATGAAACCATTGTCGATTGTTGTAAAAACCCATCTGGTTCACTAATGTCCTTTATCTACATGTGACTCCAGACCCACAGCAATGTGGTTGACTTTTAATTGCCCTCTGAAATGGCTTTGCAAGCCACTCAGTTCAAAGGCAATTAGGGATGGGCAATAAATGCTGGCCTAGCCAGCGACGCCCACATCCCACAAATGAGTCCAAAACTGAATTTATATCAATGCAAATATATACAAATATAAAAATGACAATCCATGCTCTGATCATAATTATACCCATCCTTTAACCCCTTTCACTTGAGAACATTTGGTCTCCACTTCTTAATGAAGCCCATTTGCAAAGGTCTCCAGGGATTGAGACCAGATCAAATAATATCACCCATTGCAATAGGCATATACTCATAACCCAAAACCTCAAAATGCTTGGTGGCTAATTGGAACTGTGAGATTCTTATTGCAACAGTCTAATGGAAGTACCAACATAATACTCAAGGGCAGCATTACCATCTTATATTTAGTTGAATTAGTTAAGTTTCGAGGTCAGTGATATGCTAAAGGTGTTTGTTTTTGGAACATGCATCCCTGATTTGATTTCGTTCTTTCCATTAATGTTGCTGTTCAAATAATCTTTCATGTCAGGCGCATATTCTGTTAAGAACCAGACATAATTGGTATGAGTATATTCTGCTACCTTACCTTTATTCAGATATGGATAGAGAGCACGCAATACTGCCCAAGCAGAAGTTACCTACTCCAAGGACAGCATGAGTTCTTAATAGGCTGGTGGACAAACTTTTGCCTGTATTTGTTGGGTTGTTAAATTTCTTCCAGATATAACTGATGCATGCACATCTGGGTATTATGCAAGCTTAACTAATTTAGGATTTTTATTAAGATTCATAGAATGGTTACAGCACAGGAGACCACCATTTGGCCTACTGCGTCAGTGCTGGCTCTCTGCAAGAGCAACTCAACTAATCTCACTCCCCCGCCCTTTCCCACGGCAAAGTTGTTCTCATTAGGTGCTTATCCAATCCTGCTGAAAGTCACGATTGAATCTGCCTCCACCACCATCTCAGGCAGTGCATTTCAAATCCTAACCACCTACTGCATAAAAAAGTTCCTCTCATGTTGCCATCAATTCTTTTGCCATTCACCTTAAATTGGTATCCTCTGATTCTCGACTCTTCTGCTGATGGGAACACTTTCTATCTATTCTGTCCAGACCCCTCATGATTTTGAACACCTTCATCAAATCTCCTCTCAACTTTCGCCAAAGAAAAAATCCCAGCTTCTCCAATCTATTGACGTAACTGAAGTCCCTCATCCTGGAACCATTCTCAAATCTTCCCTGCACCTTCTCCAAAGCCTTCATATCCTTCCTAGAGTGCAGTGTCCAGAATTGGACATATACTCCTATTGAGGCCAAACCAGTGTTTTATAATGGCGCATCGTAACTTTCTTGCCTTTGTAGCTAGCATTAAAGGAAATTCCAAAGTTTTCTATGGGCATATAAATAGTAAAACTGTGGTAAAAGGAGGAGTGGGGCTGATTAGAGACCATAAAGGGGATTTACACATGGAGGCAGAGGGCATAGCTGAGGTATTAAATGAATACTTTGCATGGGTCTTTACCAAGGAAGAAGATGCAACGCAGGCAATGTTGAAATAGGAGGTAAGTCAGACACTAGTGGGGTTTAAAATTTATAAAGAAGTATTAGATAGGCTGACTGAACATAAAGTGGATAAAGCACCAGGGCTGGGTGAGATGCATCCAAGGATAGAGGGAAGTGAGGGTGGAAATTGCAGAGGCACTGGCCATGATTTTTCAGTCTTCCTTGGACTCAGGGGTGGTGCCAGAGGACTGGAGAATTGCAGATATCACACTCTCGTTCAAAGAAAGGTGTAAAGATAAGCTCAGCAACTACAGGCCAGTCAGCTTAACATTGGTGGTGGGAAAACGTCCAGAAAAAATAATTCGGGACAAAATGATTAGTCACATGGACAAATGTGAGTTAATTTTGGAAAGCCAGCATGGATTTCTTAAGGGAAAATCATGTTTAACTAACTTGCTGGAGATTTTTGAGGAACAGAGAGGGTTGATGAGGGCAATGCTGTTGATGTAGTGTACATGGACTTTCAAAAGGCATTTGATACAGTGCCACACAACAGATTTGTGAGTAAACTTGTAGCTCAGGGAATAAATGGGATGGTAGCAACATGGATACGAAATTGGCTGAGTGACAGGAAACAAAGAGTAGTGGTTAATGGATGTTTTTTGGGCTGCAGGAAGCTTGTAATGGAGTTTCCCAGGGATCAATGTTGGGATCCTTGCTTTTCCTGATATATATTAATGACCTAGACCTTGGTGTACCGGGCACAATTTCAAAATTTGCAGATGGTACGAATCTTGAAAGTACTGTGAACTGTGGGTAGGATAGTGTAGATCTTCAAAAGGACATAAACAGGTTGGTGGAATGGGCAGACAGGTGGCAGATGAGGTTCAGTGCAGAGAAATGTGAGGTGATTCCTTTTGGTCGGAAGAACATGGAGAGACACTATAGAATAAAGAGCACAATTCGAAAGGTGGTGCAAGTGCAAAGGAACCTAGTTGTATATGTGCATAAGTCATTAAAGGTGGCAGAGTAGGTTGCGAGAGCACGTAATAAAGCATATAGTATCCTGGGCTTTATTAATAGAGGCATAGAGTACAAGAGCAAGGAAGTTATATTGAACTTGTATAAGACACTAGTTCGACCTCAGCTGGAGTATTGCGTCCAATTCTGGGTGCCACACTTGAGGAAAGACGTGGGGGCATTGGAGAGAGGACAGAAAAGATTCATGAGAATGGTTCCAGGGATGAGGAATTTCAGTTATGAAAATAGATTGGAGAAATTAGGGCTGTTTTCCTTGAAGAGAAGACTGAGAAGTGATTTGATAGAGGTATTCAAAATCATGAGGGGTCTGGACAGAGTAGATAGAGAGAAACTGTTCCCACTCATGAAAGGATTGAGAACGAGAGGGCACAGATTTAAAGTATTTGGTAAGAAGCAAAAGTGACATGAGGGAAAACTTTTTCACGCAGCGGGTGGTTAAGGTCTGGAATGAGCTGCCTGAGAAAGTGGTGGAGTCAGATTCAATTGAAATATTCAAAAGGGAATTAAAGAGTTATATGAAAAGGAAGAATGTGCAGGGTTATGGAACTGAGGGAATTGCTCTTTCAGAGAGCCAGTGTGGACACAATGGCCTCCTTCTGTGCTGTAACAATTCTATGACTCTGTACTCTATGCCTCTATTTATAAAGCCCAGGATCCCTTATGCCTTCTTACCACTTTCTCAATCTGCCCTGCCACCTTCAACGATTTGAGTACATATACCTCAGGTTCCTGCACTGCCTTTAGAATTGTACAATTTTACACCGTCACTCTTTTTTCTTCCTACCAAAAAGTACTTCTCTGTATTACATTTCATGTGTTCACCCATTCCACCAGCCTATGCCCTCTTGAAGTCTATCACTATCCTCCATACAGTTCACAATAATTCCCAAGTTTTGTAGCTTCTGCAAATTTTGAAGTTGTGCCCTGTACACCTAAGTCTCTGTCATTAATATATAATCATGGAAAGTAGTGGGCCTAGGACTGACCTCCAGTCCAAAAAACAACACTCACCACTATTTTCCTATCACTCAACCAATTTCATATCCATGTTACCACTCCCTTTTATTCCATGGTTTCAACATTGCTGGCAAGCCTATTATGTAGTACTTTAACAAATGCCTTTTGAAAGTCCACGTACACATCAACCAGATTATACTCATCACCCTTTTTTGACCTCATCAAAAAACTCAAGCGAGTTTGTTAAACACTATTTGCCGTTAGTAAATCTGTGCTGGCTTTTAACTAATCCACAGTTGTCTAACTGGCTGTTAATTTTGTCCTGGATTATGGCTTCTAAAATTACCCTAATATATATTATACTAATACTGGCTTGATATTATGGACCCAGGTGTAGGATTTAACAACGGATTTGAAAAAAAGTTACAATTTTCATCCTCAATGGAACTGTGGAATTTCCTGCCAAGAAAATGGTGTGAAGAGTAAGAAATCTTTCAGGTGGCTACCTCATCAAGCATTCTTCCTGCTCTTTTAATCCGGGCAAAGAAAATGGATTTCATCACTCTCTTCCATCTTTCAATTCACCTGGAGTCATATTCACACTCGGGTTGAGCAGCAAGGCCAGATATTTCCATCAATAGTAAAACCAATCTCACGTCAGTTTAGCAGTGCTCACAACAATGTGTGGTATCTCGCCAACCAGATTACAACATGCACACACAAGAATTGTGTCTTTTTCTTTTATTTGTTCAACAAATTTCAGTTAAATAGTTCCACAAAAAATAAAAACTGCAAATTATCACTGACCAAATGCTGTAAAAGGGGTGGCCACCACATTGAAAAGCAACTAACATACATTTGCAATTCTGGTAAATTCTAGTTCCAAAAATTTGCTGTAATGATGTAATGCACAACGCCTAGTAAAAGGGTTGGTTATCTTTATAATAAAAGATTACATGTAGAGCGGCTCATTGTCTATTTTTGATACATAACTACATTATAGCTGGAATGTATCACTATTGGAGTCGGCTAAGCTTCCAGAATACAAGTTTGTAGGTACACCCTTCAGTTACAAGAACTGAAGAATGTATGAATGACATGGCCTGATCAAAGACAAGGTCGGCTTCAGCTTATGTTCAACCAGCGACACTAAAACAAACCAACCAAGTCCACAGTTGCATAAGACAGTTAATGTTAACAAAGGTCCTAATTAGAGGATACAATTCACAGAACTATCTGTTGAATTATTACTCTCCTAGTCCACCCGGGATCACAATGGATGTGAACACTGAAAAGAAACCAAACAATGTTCTGGTCTTTACACATCTCAAATTATAAACCATCTTGTTCCCAATACAAGTAAATGAAAATTGTTAACTCTCTTCCTCCACCCATTACAGACAATATTAAGATCAAAGCTGGTCTGGGTATACAATCCATGTGTTAGCACAATGTTCTAACACTATTCCCTCAGCTGGTCTACTTTATCATATCTGCAGTGCCACCACATGGGTAAGACAGTATTTACATGCTTACTCTGGAGAGAATGAGGCCATAAATCAACATAATGGCCTAGTACAATTACTTGCTTCCAGGACGCTTCTAACCTTGAGAAATTTCTGTTGCTGTTACATAAAGCAAACCACAGATAAGTAATACAGTAAACAAATCAAGGATCTGATCTTTGAAGGGCACCAGGTCAAATACTTCAACCAAGCTTCCCATCCTCAATTACAACTAGTAGCGTTGGCTAGGCTTCTCGAATACAAGTTCATAGGCACACCATTCAGTTACAAGAACTAAACATATGAATTAGGAGCAGGAGTAGGCCACTTGGCCCTTTGAGCCTGCTCCGCCATTCAACAAGTTCATGGTTGAACTGATTACTCCACATTTCCACCTAACCCCGATAACCTTCCACTCCCTGGCTTATCAAGAATCTATCTACCACTGCCTTAAAATTCTTTTAAAAATACCTATAGAAACTTTTACTGTCTTTATATTTCTAGCTAGATTTCTCTCATACTCTAATTTTACCTTCCCTGTCAATCTTTGAATCATTCTTTGCTTTTTAAAATATTCTGTCCAATCTTCTGCCCTGCCTCCCATCTTTGCACAATTATAAGCTTTTTCTTTAAGTTTGATACTATCTTAAACTGTTGTAGTTAACCACAGATGGCGGGCCCCCCCTTGGAATTTTTCTTTCTTGTTGAAATGTATGTGTATTCTGAAATATCCCCTTAAATGTCTGCCACTGCATCTCTATTCACCTATCCCTTAACCTGATTTGCCAGTTCACTTCAGCTAGCTCTGCTTTCATGCCCTCATAATTGCCCTTATTTAAGTTTAACAACTAGTCTTGGACCCACTCTTCTCTCCCTCAAACTGAATGTAAAATTCAATCAGATTATGATCACTGCTACCTCGGCGCGTCTTAACTACGAGGTCATTAATTAATCCTATCTCGTTGCACAATACCAGGTCTAGGATAGCCTGCTCTCTCGTTGGCTCCAGGACGTATTGTTCCAAGAAATTATCCCAAAAATATTCCATGTTTTCCTCATCTAGGCTACCTCTGGCCATCTGATTTTTCCAGTCTATACGTAGGTGAAAACCCACCATAATTATCGCTATACCTTTCTGACAAGCTGCCATTATTTCTTCCTTTATACCCTGCCCTACAGTATGGTTAGTGTTAGGTGACCTGTACACCACTCCAAGTGACTTCTTGCCTTTATGATTTCTCATCTCAACCCAAACTGCTTCTACATCCTAGTCTGAACTTAGGTCATCCCTCTCTATCGCGCTAATACCATCATTAATTAACAGAGCTACCGCTCCACCTTTTCCTAGCTTCCTGTCCTTCCTAAATGTCATTTACCTTTCAATATTCAGGTCCCAATCTGACGCCCTGTAGCCATGTCTCTATAATGGCTATCCGATTGTACCTATTTATTTCTACTTGCGCTCACTTCATGTGTTTTGTTTTGAATGCTACATGCATTCAGATACAGAGCCTTTAAGTTTTGTCCTTTTACTATTTTTGTAACCTCGAGCCTTATCTGTTGATTTACTCTTAGATTTGTACGTTCTGTCCCGTCCTGTCTCAGTCTATCATTTCCCATATTAATACCTTCCGCTCTTGCCTGGTCTCTACTCCTGGATTTACCATATCTTCCCAAATTTGATCCCTTGCCCCCACTATTCAGTTTAAAACCTTACTTCCCTAGTTATGCAGCTGGCTAGAACACCGGCCCCAACACGGTTCAGGCATAGACCGTCCCAACGGTACAGCCACCACTTTCCCCAGTACTGGTGCCAGTGCCCCATGAACTGGAACCCACTTCTACCATACCAGTCTTTGAGCTATGCATTAATTTCTCTAATCTTATTTGCCCTATGCCAATTTGCATGTGGCTCAGGTAATAATCCAGATTACCTTTGAGGTTCTGATTCTTAAATTGGCACCTAGTTCCTCATACTGACTATGCAGAACCTCTTTCCTTGTCTTGCCTATGTCAGTGGTACCTACATGGACCACGATGACTGGATCCTCCCCCTATAATTTCCTCTCCAGCCCTGAGCAGATGTCCCGAACCCTGGCACTAGGCAGGCAACACAACTGTCTGGACTCTCGGTCTTTGCTGCAGAGAACAGTATCAATCCACCTAACTATACTGTCCCCTACTGCCACTACATTCCTTTTTTCTCCCTCCACTTGAGTGGCTTCCTGCACCATGATCAGGTTGCTCATCCACCCTGCAGCCCCACTCTCATCCAAACAAGCTGAAAGATCCTCAAACCTGCTGGACAATTGCAAAGGCCGAGGTTCCTGCACTCTGGGTCCCCTTACCTGCCTCAGCTACAGCCACACTCTCCTGTCCCTGACCAAATCAGAAGACCCTACCCTAAGGTAACTTTCCCCCTCCCTGATGTGTCGCAGTGTCTGCAGCTTAGACTCCAGTTCAACAACACTGAGTCAAAGCTCTTCGAACTGCAAACACTTACTGTAGATGAACGAACAAATCATGCAGCCGGATCAAAGACAAGGTTGGTTTCAGCTTACATCCAACTAATAGCTTTACTACTATTCAATCATGCAATAATGGGTTACTTCCTATCCTCATTTTTTTTCTGTCCTTACTACTTAGAAAATTAATTGATGGGGTACAGTGGTCTACAAAAAATTCATTCTTCATGCATTAGTGTGAAATTGAGCTCCTTCATCACAGCTGAGCACAAACATCTGTAAACAAACAAGCACTCGGAGTAGTGCACAGTGGCCAATTTTACCCTCCCTAACCCCAGATGCTGAGGCCACCTGCAGTGGCCTGACTGCTGTTCTAGTTGAAATTTTAACAGCACAAAACAGGATTGAATTCTGATCCTGCAACTCAGCAAAACAGTGATTTACATAGAATGTACTGCACAAAATAGGTCATTCATTCCAACTGGCCCATGCGCCACTCAAGTCTCCACCCACTACTCTATCAGCATAACCTTCTATCTCCCACATGTGTTTATCTAGCTTCCCCTTACATTTTTATCCACCAAATTCCTGTGGGAGACAGACACATACACACACACACAATAGAACAAGAGCAGACGCACATGCAAAGAACGACTGACACACAATAAATCCAAATATTAGGAGAGCCACTACTAAAACCTCCAGAAAGACAGCACTGTAGGAATATGGCACTTCAACCAAATTCAATGGTCCCGTGAATTAATGGATCACCTGGCAAAGCAAAAACAAGTCTTGCTCTGCCCAACTAGAATATAACAGTATACAGCTATGATTAGAATCCCAGGAAAAGAAAAACCTAGCATAACCACTAAAACAGGCAGAGGTAAACATTTTAGTTGAGGCTGGATTGTGTATTTTTGTTGAGATTGAACTGTGTTGGATTTAACTTAATTTAAATTAGTGAATATTCTATCTCTGGAAGTCAGGGCATCAATCCTTTTGATAAATTATCATCAGGGAAAAATTGGAGGAAGGACTGGCTTAAGAAAATCATGAGGAACTATAATAAAAGCAAAATACTGCGGATGCTGCAAATCTGAAATAAAAACAAGAAGTGCTGGAATCACTCAGCAGGTCTGGCAGCATCAGTGGAAAGAGAAGCAGAGTTAACGTTTCGGGTCAGTGACCCTCCATCGGAAGGGTCCCTTCCGATGAAGGGTCACTGACCTGAAATGTTAACTCTGCTTCTCTTTCCACAGATGCTGCCAGACCTGCTGAGTGATTCCAGCATTTCTTGTTTTTATATGAGGAACTATAATACTGACTGTGGTTTTGGTGCTTCAAAACGAATTATAACACATGCAAGAGCAATTACAGCAGTTAACTGACAGTGAATTTACATAACTTCACATGGGATACTTCTGCACCATATTATGGATTTTCCTCCATTTCCAGTCACGTTTTATTGGGAAACTGAAGAGATGTGAGTGTGCCTGGTCAGTATGCTCTCAAATGTACAAACATAACCCTGTAGGAGTAATTTCAGTCTTTATTATTTTAACCTGGAGCCTTCAGTACACATACACTTTTATAAACTCAAATGTTAGTGTAGCCATTTTACATAAAGGCATTATGTCTTACATCCCAAATACAATTAAAATCTGAAGTATTTCAATTCTTAGGTCAAGTTTATTATGAAAAACAGCAAGTTAGCAGACCTCTGTCATGATTCTGTAAAGAGGAAAGAATGATTTGTTCCATACAACTAATCAGAGATGGACATTATGACAAAATAACTGGAAAAACAGCAGACAGAAATTAAATTAAACAGAATTCCCTGAAACAAGATTTCAGTACTCTCACAAATAAAGAGGCCTTTGTATTTTCAAATGTTCTTTTAAGCTCCATTGATTGTTTACTGCTATTTTTTTTTTATCTACAAGTCATGCTTAGTAACGCTATAGCTAAATGAAAAATTATCACGAGGTGCAGGTTTTAATGTTTACATCTTTATCTCTGCAATCTCTAGAAAAAGCAAAAGTAACTACAAACAGGCCTAGGCTCAAACCATGGCTCTCAACCCATAACTTTCACACATCAGCATGCATTGACGAACTGGTGCTCAAAAAGAACAATGTGATATTTGCAGACTGAGGCTTGTATTTATTATGGCACGTCTTTTGGTCCGTGAAAACAGCAGGTTTCTGAATGGTCGAGACACTTTGTAATTTGAAGTTACTGTTGCTCTTCCAATTTTGTCAGGCCAATTTTTAATTCATGGCAATACTGTACAAAGAAGACTTTACAGGAAGTAGTCTGGGGTGCGGCGGGTAACATGTGGTTCACCTCTACGAGGCGCTGGATCAAACTGCAGGCTATTGGAGTGGAAAAAAATAAATATGTTGTTCAAATCTGCAGTTTGAAAGCACAACTTAAAATCAATTGCTACATAAATTCTGATGCAAATGCTACTGCGACTGGTTACAGAACAGGACACAAATCTGGCCATCTGGCATTGACAGTTGAGATTAGGTTAGGAAACAAGCAAGTTTAGAAAACAAACTTGCCTCATCCCTAAAAGCAAGAGCTAAATATATATGTCAATAGATTTACTCTTAAAACTAACACAAGCAACTTCTAGTCATGCTGAAGGTTAAATTAAAAGTGCCACTGATCCAAGTCCTGAGAAAATATCCCTTTCAAGTCGGGAGATTGAGGTGCAGGGAAGAAGAGAAACCAGAGACTTGTTGGGGGGGGTGGGGGGGTGGGAAAGAGAGGCAGTGTTGGGCAGGCATAAAGCTGCAACATCAACATGGCTAGTGGGAGCAGTGCCGAGACAGGAGCAGCCAGCAAAGGGGCAAGTCAAAGCTGAAGTCTTGACCTTTACTGTGCATAAATAGTAAAATATTTTTGCCATAAATAAGTGAATGAGGAACAAGGGTACGGAGTTACAACTCACAGGAAAAGATAAACTGAAGTATTTCATACTGTAAAAAAACATATCTGCTTTCTAGCGCTATGCTTAGCATTAAAAATAATGATCCCATAACAAATTTAGGTCAACCACAAACAGAGAGCTAAAATGATTTGGAGAACTCATCACAAGAGTGTTATGGGGCTGAATTAACAGAATGAAAACTAGAAGATCGCTGATACACATTGGGTCAGCAATTTTCTCATTTCAAAATGGTATGTTTGTTCAGCTCTCATTAATCCTCTCACGCAACTTCCAATGATGCCAAAGCTTACTGTTTCATAGAAGTTCATTTTTAAAAAAGGTAAAATAAAAAACAATTTTACTGATTACTAGTGTCTTAATAAAACTTTTATAAATAGCAATATACAACATTTAAGTTTCAAATACTCACAAAGAGTATTTAAGGGTATCATCAAGTTCCATTATTGCAGCTTGATTTCCACAACGATAACAGTAGTTTGGAGCACTGAAGATGGTTACTACATTGCGGTCATGGCACCAGTTGTAACCCTATTAACAGAAATTCCATTATTAATATTCCGTAACAAAACTGATTCAGCGATTCAAGGGGTATTGCCTAATTCCAAACTACAACCTCAGTTTTTTTTTTTACATGCTCTTTGCATCTGATCATCTTCCCTCTCAATTGGGACAGAAGAATAAAATGCATTTTTGTACAAGGAGAAAAGTTGACCCACGCTGTGCTGGGGCAATCAACATTAAATCAGACAATAAGTTAAGGTGTTCAGTTGCAGCCAGACATGGAGAAAATGTTCCTAAAAGCAAAGTACTGCAGATGCTGGAAATCTGAAATAAAAGCAGGAAGTGCTGGAAATATTCAGGTCAGGCAGTATCTATGGAGAGAAAAGCAGAGTTAACATTTCAGGTCTGTGACCTTTCATCAGAACTGGAAAAGGTTGGAAAAGTATTAGGTTTTAAGCAAGTGAAGAGTGACGTGTAGTAATGGAAACTATTCATTTCAAATCAAAAGGGCACCATTTGATAGCTGATTAGATCGCATTTGGAGTACTGTGCCCAGTTTTTGTGCCCTCACGTGGCAGATGATAGTGGCCTTGGAAAGGTTCAGAGGAGAGCTAACAGGATGATTTCTAGCTTAAAGAACCTTAGTTACTCGGATGGGCTTAAGAGGTGATTCTATTTTCTCTAGAACAACAAAGATTTGGAGGCAACCGGATAGAGATTTCTAAAACAGCCGGCAGAGATACCGTTTGACAAATTGGGGAGGACTATGCAAAAGTAGGAACAGACCGGATGTTAGATGTAGTGAGCCTCTAGAATGCATTGTCAGCTGGTGCAGTGTATGTTAACTCTGCATGTCTTCAAGATGAAGCTGGAATGGGTGGCAATTGCAATGTTAAGAAGTGTCTAGTCATGATGCTCCAGCTACTACAAGTAGGAAGGCTTGATGGAACAACTGCTTTTATTCTATCCAGCATTTTCATATGTTAGTTGCGACAGGGTCATATTTCACTTCCTTAGGTTTTAAGCATACCACTTAATGTTATTTGTCTTTAATTAATGCAAGAGTGTACACTAGGTACAGACGTAAAGTATTAAAAAGTGCCTTTTACCTCCATTACCAGCTGGTGAGCTCGTGAGACCAATGTAAGGCCATTGGCATGGTTAAAAGTCTCAGAAATATCCTGACCAAAGGTGTAACCAGCACCTCTAGGAGAAATACCCCAACCTCCACGGTCATCTGGGTCTGACCATAGCAAATCACACATTGGACCCTGAAAATGCAGGAAGAAAAATTGTGACAACCAACATTTTCATTAAATATCCAGGCAGTAAATACTGCTAACAATTCAGAAAGCATACCTCATGTGGAACTTCCTGAAGACGATCAAGTGCTCGGATGTGATCCAGTGTATCTATAGAAGGAGAAAGGCCTCCATGGAGACAGAAAATCTAAGAAGAAAAGCAGAAGCACCATTTTTTAAAAAGACATGAGCCAGTCTGAAAGTGTACATTACCTCAGCATTCAGAAATTAATACTGCAACAGGTATGATTGATATAAACATATCTGTATACAAATAACTGTACTTTCAAAATCATGGCAATGGGTTTGTACATTGTGTGAACAGGAGGTAAGGGTATTGCACTATTGCAAGCAATCTTTTGGCATCTACTGTAAATAAACATACACGTTGACATTTGTGAATCACATTAGTTACGAGCTTATTTGATAATCTAATTTCATTTTTCTTTCACTTGTGAATGACCAATTTTAAGTCATAGGTCCTATAAAACACCAGTTACACAAATAGACTTCAGAGTCTGGCCCTGGGTTATGTACACATATTGAAAAGTTATTCACCTGGCCATCAACCAGGGCAGTGAGCGGAAGATAATCAAAGAGATCTGTAAAATATTTCCACACATTGGCATTTCCGTATTTCCTTAAACATTCGTCGTAGAAGCCATATACTTGTGTAATTTGTCTGCTTTCGTGATTCCCTCTAAGTATTGTGATACGTTCACGATAACGCACCTGAAACAAATCACCTGTACATTAGTGAAGTCACAGACATCAATGTCTAATCAGAAAATGGAATGCTATAATTCCTCACGGCTTAATATAGGCAAACGCTGAGTTCCTCTGCACCTGTTTCAAACTGATCTTCATATAGTAAAAAAATGCAGATTTTTTTCAAACCTACACAAATTAAGCAGATTTAATTCCCCAAGAAACCAATGCTATTCGCACTTAGCCATCCTAAATTGCTACATCCCACCTGAAATTTGACCTGCACTTTCGACTCAGCCCTAGGAAATTATTTTGATATAGTTTTAACCCGATCACCCATGTTCACTGACCTACATTGGCTCCCAGTGAAGCAATGTCTTGATTTTAAAATTCTCATCTTTTATTTTCAAATCCCTCCATGGCCTCACCCCTCCCTATTTCTGTAATCTCCTCCAGCCCCACAACCCTCCAAGATGTCTGCACTCTAATTCTGGCCTCGTGCGCATCTCTGATTTTAATTGCTCCACGATTGGTGGCTGTGCCTTCAATTGCCTCAGCCCCAACACCCTCCCGACACTTCTCCACCTCGCTTTCCTCCTTTAAGACACTCCTTAAAACCTACCCCTTTGACCAAGCTTTTGGTTACTTGACCTAATATGTCCTTTTGCGGCTTTGTTTTATAATGCTTTGAAGCACCTTGGAATGTTATTGTAACCATCATCGGCAAAAACAGCGCCATATTTTCTCAAGGTAGCCGAGATTAGAAAGCAGTAGTTCTATTTCGGTGACATACGGCATAAGTGTCATCTATAGCTTTTAAACTACACAGATATGGAAATCTAACTGCATTGATTTTTTTATTTAAAAAACTTTAGTGTTTCCCTACTGGTGCAATGCCAAATGAGACAGCTTCTAAGAAACTAGTTAAATCACCAAGTGAAGATTCTCAGATCCCAGTGTCACAATGAAATAGAATGCCAATGTAGTCACATTAAAACATCCGATGCAGAGGAGATATGTATTATATATCATCTTCTTTGGCCTCCTTGTCTCGGGAGACAATGGGTAAGCGCCGGGAGGTGGTCAGTGGTTTGTGCAGCAGCGTCTGGAGTGGCTATAAAGGCCAATATTAGAGTGACAGACTCTTCCACAGATGCTGCAGAAAAAATTGGTTGTCAGGGCTGTTACACAGTTGGCTCTCCCCTTGCACTTCTGTTTTTTTTCCTGCCAACTGCTAAGTCTCTTCGACTTGCCACACTTTAGCCCCGCCTTTATGGCTGCCCGCCAGCTCTGGCAATCGCTGGCAACTGACTCCCACGACTTGTGATCAAAGTTACAGGACTTCATGTCGCGTTTGCAGACGTCTTTAAAGCGGAGACATGGACTGCCGGTAGGTCTGATACCAGTGGTGAGCTTGCTGTACAATGTGTCCTTGGGGATCCTGCCATCTTCCATGTGGCTCACATGGCCAAGCCATCTCAGGCGCCGCTGACTCAGTAGTGTGTATAAGCTGGGGATGTTGGCCGCCTCGAGGACTTCTGTGTTGGAGACGCGGTCCTGCCACCTGATGCCAAGGATTCTCCACAGGCAGCGAAGATGGAATGAATTGAGATGTCGCTCTTGGCTGACATACATTGTCCAGGCCTCGCTGCCGTAGAGCAAGGTACTGAGGACACAAGCTTGATACACTCGGACTATTGTGTTCCGTGTCAGTGCGCCATTTTCCCACACTCTCTTGGCCAGTCTGTTGATTGCGCTTGTTGATTACTGCATCTAGAGACAGGTTACTGGTGATAGCTGAGCCTAGGTAGGTGAACTCTTGAACCACTTCCAGAGCGTGGTCGCCGATATTGATGGATGGAGCATTTCTGACGTCCTGTCCCATGATGTTCATTTGCTTGAGGCTGATGGTTAGGCCAAATTCGTTGCAGGCAGCCGCAAACCTGTCTATGAGACTCTGCAGACACTCTTCAGTGTGAGATGTTAATGCAGCATCGTCAGCAGAGGAGTTCCCTGATGAGAACTTTCGGTACTTTGGTCTTCGCTCTTAGATGGGCAAGGTTGAACAACCTGCCACCTGATCTTGTGTGGAGGAAAATTCCTTCTTCTGAAGACTTGAACGCGTGAGAGAGCAGCAGGGAGAAGATGATCCCAAACAGGGTAGGTGCGAGAACACAGCCCTGTTTCACGCCACTCAGGATAGGAAAGGGGTCTGGTGAGGTGCCGCTATGTTGAACTGTGCCTTTCATATTGTTGTGGAATGAGGTGATATTACTTAGTAGCTTTGGTGGACATCCAATCTTTTCTAGTAGTCTGAAGAGACCATGTCTGCTGATGAGGTCAAAGGCTTTGGTGAGATCAATGAAAGCAATGGAGAGGGGCATCTGTTGTTCGCGGCATTTCTCCTGTATCTGACGAAGGGAGAACAGCATGTCAATGGTCGATGTCTCTGCACGAAAGCCACACTGTGCCACAGGGTAGACACGCTCGGCCAGCTTCTGGAGCCTGTTTAAAGCGACTCGAGGGAAGACTTTCCCCACTATGCTGAGCAGAGAGATTCCACGGTAGTTGTTGCAGTCACCGCGGTCATCTTTGTTTTTATGGAGGGTGATGATATTGGCATCACGCATGTCCTGTGTCACGGCACAGGCAAAGCAGTTCGTAGAGTGCTGAGAGTATGGCAGGCTTAGCACTCTTGATTATTTCAGGGGTAATGCAGTCCTTCCCAGGGGCTTTTCCGCTGCTAGAGAATCAATGGCATCACTGAGTTCCGATTTTGTTGGCTGTACGTCCAGCTCATCCATGACTGGCAGAGACTGGGCTGCATTGAGGGCGGTCTCAGTGACATTTTCCCTGGAGTACAGTTCTAGGTAGTGCTCAACCCAGCGGTCCATTTGCTTGCATTAGTCAGTGATTGTGTCTCCTGATTTAGATTTGAGGGGGACGATCTTCTTGATGGTTGGCCCAAAAGCTCTCTTAATGCCATCATACATTCCTCTGATGTTTCCAGTGTCTGAGGCCAGCTGAATATGACTGCATAGGTGTTGCCAGTAGTCATTTGCGCAGCGCCTGGCTGTTCTTTGTGCAGCGCTTTTGGCTGTTTTAAGTGCTACAGATGTTAACTCACTGGGGGCTTTTTTTGTAGTTCAGCAGTGCAATGCGCTTAGCGGCTATGACAGGTTCCAGCTCTTCAAAATGAGATTGAAACCAGTCTGCATTCCGCTTCACACGTTTGCCATAGGTGGTCATGGCTGACTCATAGATGGCGTCTCTGATGTGGGCCCACTTGGTCCCTGCATCCCGTGGGAGTGTTTTGAAGGGCTTTTTCAAGTGAATTTAGAAACTTATGTAACAGCTGTGGATAAGAAATTCTGCTCGCGTTGATGTGCGGGTGGCCCTTCTGCTTGGAGTGATGCAGCTTTTTTGGTTTGAGTCTAACCTTGCTGCACACCAGGGAGTGGTCGGTGTCACAGTCCGCACTGTGGAAGCTGCGTGTGATTTGAACACTGTTTAAGGAGGCTCGCCTTGTGATGAGGTCTAGCTGGTGCCAACGACGTGATCTTGGGGGCCTCCAAGAAACCTGGTGACAGGGTTTAGTGTGAAAGAACGAGTTGGTGATGCAGAGGTTATGATAGGTACAGCTCAAGCAGTCTCTGTCCATTCTCATTCATCCTTCCAATGCCATAGCGCCCAAGGCAGGAGGGCCATGAGTCATGGTCGGCCCCAACCCTGGCATTAAAGTCCCCCAGCAGGAACAAATGTTCGGTATTGGGGATGCTACTAATGATATTATGGAGTTCCTCGTAGAACTGGTCTTCATCTTCAGCTGGGGAGCAGAGTGTTGGAGCATAGATGCTGAGTAGGTGTACTGGACCAGAGGCGGTGAGCAGTCGGATGGACAGTATGCGTTCTGAGCCATTTGAAGGTGGCTCTCTCATGCTGAGCCAAGAGTTTCTGATGGCGAAGCCCACTCCATTCTGTCTTGGTTCTTCAGGATCCCTACCCTGCCAGAAGAAGGTGTCGTCTTGCTCTGTTAAGAGATCCGCTCGCAGGGAGGCGTGTCTCCTGAAGTGCTGCAGTGTCCTCATTGAGTCTACTGAGCTTGTTGTTAATGATGGCGGTCTTCAGAGAATCGTTGATTTGTGCAAGGTCTTCCGACAGGACAGGACACACAGCTCTGACGTTCCAGCTTGCAAAACGAAGGGCTGGTACGTTCTTTCCGTTTTTCGTGCTGTTTGGTGCGGTGTTGCAGTCCGCTTTTCGGGCAACGACCCTGAGCTCCAAGCACCCATTGAAGCAGGTGGTCTGTGGCAGGACAGAACCTTATTGACCGGGGGCTGCCCGGTTTGAGGCGGGCGGTAGCTGTCCAATGAGGTGCAATGACCTCTCCCACCGACAAAGGCAACCCGTAACTACTGCCTTCCGTGTTCCTTCGGTCGCTGTGAGGCAACTATGGAGTGACCTCTCCATGGCGCATGCCTGGGCGAATGTATTATATATACACACATACATACATAGAGGGGTAGCACATTACATAGTATTTACAACACAAAGGCCATTCGACTCAACAGTTCCATATATCTTGTGTACAGCATAAATATGGCATGGAACTACTGGGCTGAATGGCCTGTTTGTGTTGTAAATACTATGTAATGTGCTATCCCTCCATGCCATACTGAAATAAGAACAGAGAAGACTGCCTGGATCACTACATACCCAAGAGCTCTACTTTACAAACTCAATGGAAAATATTAGAGCAGTGTTCTACAAATGCTTTAATTTAATGATGTAGCTACTAAAAATAGAAACCACAGACCACTATCCAAAATACTTACATTTCAAGATACTAGTTAGTACAAAATTTGCAGTACCAAATCTGCTATATCTTACAGAAAAGCAGACTTCATAGAATATCAGAAAATGTTAGAACTTTAACCCTTTATAAACAAAAGAATATCGATACCTTAAGAGCTACAAGGAGTGTAACTGTTTCAACTGAATAATAACCTCGGTCAACATAATCTCCCATAAAAAGATAATTTGTGTCCGGTGATTTGCCTCCAATTCTAAAAAGTTCCATAAGGTCATGAAATTGCCCATGGACATCCCCACAGACTGTGACAGGACATCGCACGTCCTGCACATTTGACTCTTTTGTCAAGATTTCTTTAGCCTAAACAAAAAAACAAGATTGAAGAAATTAGCTCAAAAGATATTGACACAACTAAATACAGCAATGCAGCTGCTGATTTTATCAATAGTCAGCATTGCAAGATAAAAAAAAAAGTGAGACGACATGACCAACATTAATTTTAAGGTTAAAGTATTTAAAGATACACTTTGTATTTTGAAGTTCTCATTCTCAATGGCAAGAAAAAAAATCCCATAACTAGAAAATCAGATTTTTTTTCACCATTAGGTGAAAAAAGTACTGAAGGAAATCTCAAAACATGCATGACCTTCAAATATTTGATAGTTCAATAAGCTTAATCAGTCTAACCCAACATGCATGAGTCTTAAAACACAATTCACAGAAATAGACATTGTACAATAACCTACTCAGGTGGCAAAAGTATAGATAATAGATATTTGTATCAACGGTCATTAGTACTGTTTACTCTCAACTGGCGAGTACCAAGTTAATTTTATTTTAAAAGAACTTATGTCACCATGCTGGTGTGCTATTCCGCTACACCATTCATTCGTATAAATTCCCAGTGCCTGCCATGCCTACTGGATGCTTGGCACTGCACTTTCCCTATAGATAGTAAGGGAACAATAGAGCTTCCCAACCAACAGCAGTTGCTTACAAAGTTACCATGGCAGAAGCCTGGAAAGCAAGCAACTTTCCACATCTCAGTTGAAGAGGAGATAAATAAATTAAAGCTAACCAGGAACCAACTAGTAGATCCTTTAAACAGAAATATGGATGCTGATTGCCAAGATTATGTACATCATTCTCTCAAACTTTAAAAAAAAATGATTTGCCAGATTCCCCTTCCCTCACCCATTTTACTTTCCAATTGAGGGTTCCTGGGCTTTTAAAGATATTGTAAATCCCATGACCTTCAAATATTTGATAATTCAATGAATTGCTAACCAGCATGAATATTTTTAGAGTGATAAAATTAGTCAAGAGATCCAGCATAAAGAGTGCCAACTCACGACTATTTTTAGGCTTCACTGCTGGCTAAAGCTGTTTAATACAAAATAATCATGATGTGAATATTTAGTTTATGACACCTATTGGACAGCTGATTTAATAGTTTGGGAATAAAATTTTTTATTTATTTCATCTTTTAAATCCCAAAACCATGTGCACACATTTTCAACAACTCCTACATCTCCATCACTAAAAGATGCAAACTGTGGCCTAGGGAAACTTTCTCATCACTGTTCAGACAAAATTATGCAGTAACACACTTCTCCCCTTTGGTTGTAGACTCATTACCAGTTGTCAGGAAATGTCCTACTATAAGCTAGCAGTACAACATAGCCACCAAAGATCCAAATTTATTTTAGAATGATTCATTGGTGGATTGGCATTTCTTGACTGATGCTTCAACAGATCGCCAGTAAACTAGTGGCTTTCTAGATTTTTGGTGTGAGGAAACCCCAGGAAAATTCCCACTCTAAGGGATCTCCTTTGTAAACTTTCAAAAGTTAGTTCCAAGTATCAAAAGGAAAACAGTCAATAATATTCAACAAAAATCGTAAATATAGAAATTATTGGAGGAGTTTAGAGGCAGGATAGAAAATGAGAAACTAGTTAGAAGGGAGGAAAGAGATGAGAACTAAGAGTGGTTCCTCAAAGCAGTGGTGAACTGGATAGTGGTATCCTGCAGGGTTTTGTTCTGCAACCACTTCTGTACATCAATGATGCATACATACATCTAGAGGAATTGGTGTCCAGATTTGCAAATAGCAGCAAATTAGGAAGCATACCAAATAATTGAATATAAAAGGAAACTAAATGGGGATATTGATATGATGGTGAAATGGGCAAAAAAGTGGCAGAGTACAATGTCAGTTAGCATGAAGTACTACGTTTTGGTAAGAAAATAAAAGTAATTATTATACTTTGACGAGGGAAAGACTGGATGATATGAAAGAGCAGAGAAATTTACGTACAAGGAATTAAAAATTTAAAAGAAATTAAAAGCAACACCTCAACTGGATAAGGTCATAAATAAGCAAATGTAATATTAGCTTTATCACAACAGATGTACAATATAAAAGCGGATATGTAATGGTGACTCTATATAAACTTTTTGTAAGACCCTAACTGGAATATTGAGTGTAGTTTTGGTCATCACCTTACAGGAAGAATGGTCAGCCAATAAATAGGGTATGGTGCAGATTCACTGGGATGTTGCCTAATATGACGAAATAGAAATTGAAAAAGTGGACTATTTTTGTTTAAGCAGGTGATTGTGGGGGTGGGGGGGGGGGGGGATTTGATAGAGGTGTTTAAAATAATAAAAGACGGTACAGAATAGATAAGAGGTACATTGGTTCCAGTGGTTGATGAGTCTAGAACAAGAGGACACAGACACAAGATTAAATGTGAAAAATTTCAGAAAGCAGGTCAGAAAGCGATGCGAGGCTCTGGAATGCACTACCAGAGTTAGTGACTTAGAGACCATGTCAATATTTAAGAATAGGTTAGATAGGTGGCTGAAGGAGATGGAAATAAAGGGAACGGAGCAGACGTATCGACTAAGGACTATTGCTTATGTTAAGGATGAACACCAAGAGAGATTTTTTGGGCTGAACAACCTGCTTTCGTGTTGTGATTTCTATGTAATGCACAGGACAGATGTGTTACACAGGAGTGCAAGGATCATCCAATAGTATGGTTAAAAATGCAATCCCATAAATCAGTCAATGGGGCTATGAAATCAACTGAAGTGCGACATCTGTAAACAAATGGCAATACACATTTTCAAGAACATCCAATGACATCAATATATTGCTGAATTTGAGACCAGCTGGCCCTCTGATCGATCCAGAAACACTAAACTCCCAAAAAGTTGGAAAATCCTATTCTATTATTCTTATTCACCTACACTAGTCAAGCAAGTATTACCAGTTTTTAGCTGTCACAAAATGAAATGTAGTACCTTTTTCAATGGAAGGATAAACCAGATTAGTCCCACCTTATTTGGCACAAAATGTGAACTGTCCGAACAAAATGGTCTAATTTGCCTTTCTAATTGTTTTTGACTGACTTAAAAGTCAAGTGCCATGGTCACGTCATTATTCAGTATTTTACAATTTTTCCAAACATTATGAATTTATAGCTTTGGGATACACTTTAGTTGGTTCAAAAAAAAAAGCACTACTGTGTGTATTTAGTTTGTGTGAAATTTTCAGAGTGATTCTGAACCACTAAGAATTTCTTTACCTCTAAATTTCCAAAAAGTCACACAATGGAACAGAATTTAGCTTTTTAGTCAAGATGGTCTGAGTGTTCTGATCTGGTTATGATATAGGTGTCCATACCATAACCTTTTTTCCATTAGACTCACCCTGTTCACAATGTCATGGGCCCAGAGCGTTGGAATGGGCTAAATTCTAAATTAGAACTGCATTTGCTGATTAAGATGTATGTAAATTAATGGAAACATTATTTAAAATGTATATGGCACATGAGCTCTATAGTATTAGTGTTCCATTAAAACAGCTTGGACAGTCCTGGGTTCACATCATTCAAGTTTGAAAAACCCTTTATATCAACCAATCTGTCTTCAATCATAAGACAGAACTCTTGGCATTTATTTGAGAACTGAGCTTTATAAAAAAAACACACACCAGCAGTTACAACGCAAGTGTATTCGTATTCTTAGTTTCTGTGGTGTGGTCAAAAGACCAATTATGGCAATCCGTAATTCAGCCTCAAAACTTGCCATTTACCTATTCTCTCGCAGTTGCTCAGAATCAGTAATGCCAAGTCAAAATAATTATATAACCAAGGAGCTAAACAGTAAAGCTACAAAAGTGGTTACTGTGAAATTAGCATCAATTACCTTTTACTTATGGCCCAGAAGGCGGCCATTCGGCCCAGCAAGTCCATGCCGGCTCTCCACAGAGCTATCCGGTCAGTCCCACTCCCCTGCTCTATCCCTGTAGCCCTGCAAGTCTATTTCCCTCAAGTGCCCATTCAAATTCCTCGACGTCATTGATTGTCTCTGCTTCAACCACCCTTATGGGCAGCAAGTTCCAGGTCATTACCACCCAGTGTAAAAAAAGTGCTTCCTCATACTTCCCCTGCATCTCTTATTCAAAACCTTCAATCTGTGTCCCCTAGCCCTTGTACCATTCATAAATGGGAACAGTTTTTCCTTCTCTAACTTATCTAAGCCTGTCATAATCTTACGCACATCTATTATATTTCCCCTCAATATTGTTTGTTCTAAGCAGAACAAACCCAGTTTTTCCAACCTAACTTTATAACTAAAATCCTCCAGCCTTGGAACCATTCTGGTGAATCTCCTCTGCACCCTAACAGGCTTCCAGAAGTCTGGTGAACAGCACTGGACACAGTACTTCAGTTGGGGCCTAACCAGAGCTTTATAAAGGTTCAACATAACTTCCCTACCGTTGTACTCAATTCCTATATTTATGAAGCCCAAAATTCAATATGCTTTTCGAACCACTCACTCAATATGTTCTGCCATCTTCAAAGAACGATGCATATGCAGCCTAGGTCCCGCTAGGACGGTGCCATTAAGTATATATTACCTCTCCCTATTCCTTTTGTCAAAATGCATCACCTCACACTTGTCAGTATTAAATTGCATCTGCCACCTGTCCACCCACTCTGCTAGCCTGTCTATGTCCTGTTGCAAGCAGTTCACATCATCCTCACTGTTTGCCACTACTCCAAGTTTGGTGTCATCAGCAAATTTTGAGATTTTACTCTGTATTCCAAGATCCAAGTCATTTATATATAGCAAAAAAACAGCAAGGTCCCAGCACAGACGTTTGGTGAACACGATTGTCCCTCAGTCTGAAAAACAACCAGTTACAATGACGCACTGTTTTCTGTCCTTAAGTCAATTTTTTATCCAATTGGATACTGACCCTCCTATTCAATGAGCCTCAATTTTGTTAACCAGCCTTCTATAGGTACCTTATCAAATGCTTTCTCAAAAACCACCGCATTCACTTCAACCTTCTCTGTTACTTCATCAAAAAATTCAATTACATTAGTCAAGCCTGATCTGCCTTTTACAAATGCATGCTGGCTCTCCTTAATTAAATTGAGCCTCTCCAAGTGTCTGTTGATATTTTCCGATTGTTTCCAAAACCTATCCACTGATGATGTTAAAACTAACTGGCTTGTAATTGCGAGGACTGTCTTCATACCTTTTCTTGAATAAAAGTGTCATATTTGTCACTCTCCAATCCTCTGGCATCTCCTCCGTATCCAGGGAAGATTGCAAGATTTTAGCCAATTATTCAATGCAGCCCACAGCTCAATTATATTGATTAGTTTTTAAAAAGCAAGCACTCAGTATATAAGCAACACTGGTAAGATCACATTCATTGTCCATCCTTATACAAGTGTCTTTCTGGGCCACCATGGAGAACATCAGTAAGTCAAACACATAGTGTGAAGTGATGTCACATGTAGGTCTGAAGCTGCTGAGTTTTCACTAATTCAGTGTCATCTGTTACACCTAATGAATGAACAGATTTAGACAGATCAAAGCTATCTCAAATCTTGTTTAAAAACACAAGCAACAGGATTGTTCCATACCACTCAAAATCTTAACATTTGCAGCATTTAACCACAGACCAAATAACTTCTGTGTACACATGCAGAGAATCCAGGTGTTTAGTGTCATACGGTTTGCTGCTGAATACATAGCTTGACTTGTCGAGATATTAAGTCCTTCAGAAGAACTGTATTACATTGGATCACTACACCACTGTAGCAAAGATACTAACTAGCTTGCACAGCAATTTCAAATTTTTTTTAATTTGTTGATGGAATGGGGCATCGCTGGCTAGGCCAACATTTATTGCCCATCCCTAATTGCCCTTGAGAAGGTGGTGGTGAGCTGCCTTCTTGAACCGCTGCAGTCCCTGGGGTGTAGGTACATCAACAGTGCTGTTAGGAAGGGAGTTCCAGGATTTTGACCCAGCGACAGTGAAGGAACTGCGATACAGTTCCAAGGATGGTGTGTGGCTTGGAGGGGAACGCAGGTGGTGGTGTTCCCATGCATCTGCTTCCCTTGTCCTTCTAGATGGTAGAGGTTGCGGGTTTGTCGAAGGAACCTTGGCGAGTTGCTGAAGTGCATCTTTCAGATGGTACACACTGTTGCCACTGTGCGTCGATGATGGAGGGAGTTAATGTTGAAGGTGGTGGATGGGGTGCCAATCAAGTAAGCTGCCTTGTCCTGGATGGTGTCGAGCTTCCTGAGTGTTGTTGGAGCTGCACCCATCCAGGCAAGTGGAGAGTATTCCATCAAATTCCTGACTTGTGCCCTGTAGATGGCAGATAGGCTTTGGGGAGACAGGCGGTGAGTTATTCGCCGAGGCAACCCCAGCCTCTGACCTGCTCTTGTAACCACAGCATTTATGCGGCTCGCCCAGTTCAGTTTCTGGTCAATGGTGACCCCCAGGACATTGATAGTGGGGGATTCAGTGGTGGTGATGCCATTGAACATCAAGGGGAAATGGTTAGATTCTCTCTTGTCTGAGATGGTCACTGCCTGGCACTTGTATGGCACAAATGTTACGCGGCATAAGCTCAAAAACTCAGCTTGGAAACCAAATAGGTCTACTAGGTTTCTATATTCCAAAATAAGAGCTAGCTCAGCTAGGATTGAATCAGGAAACATTTATCTCAGCAGCTTTCCAAAGTATTGTGTATACTGAATCAACAGTAATTTTAAAAACTGAGTTCAACAGATTTTTGTTAGACAAGGATTTGGAGAAAAGTCAGATGTTACAGATTGGCCATGACCTAATAGAATAGTGGAACAGACTCATGGGGGTGAATAGTCTACTCCTGTTCTTATGTTCCTCAGTCTTTCTTTGCTCAAGTCAGCAACATTGTCAAATCCAGTTTTTTAAAAACATGACAGCCATACAAGTAGAGTGCTTAATACAGTAAACCAAGGAGGGAAGTGTTTTAAGGGCTTTCTATTAGTAGGATATGTAAAAATGCAGTATCTATTTTCCTGGAAAATGTTGAACATTGTGAAATTACTGCTTAGAAAGTAGCACAGATCCAGGAGTTGTAACAGGTATCAAACTGAAGCTGGTGGCTATCCACTAATAAAAAGCGATCCCTTGCACTAGTCAAGCCACGTTCAATACCATTCCTCGTCTTTTCCTCCAAACAAAACAAAGGCTTCCTGCCCTGCTTCCCAAGTAAACATCTATTAGTGGAAAGAAAGATGGATGCAAGAGAAAATCTAGCAATTCAGTCCACTTATGTTAAAAAAGCCATAAGCATGACTAAATACTTATTTCAGTTTAAATATTAACCTTATGGTTAGATTTTAAAATGACACTAAAACCTCAAAATTCCAGTGATTCAAAGAAGATATTTCTTTGAAGTTGATGAAACTAGGCAATTTCTCGACAGATTAAACAGAATAGAAAATTCTCTTTAATCAGATCATTTCTTTAGAAAATGTGGTCTTCAAACAAATGGAAATCAGTAATTAACAAAAATAAGTGGTTGCATAGTGCATTGATAAGTGTGGCTATGCGACAAGCTCCCAATTTTAGGAAGACTTCTTGAAACATACATAACATTAGCATGAACCTGACCCAGCAAAGGTAGAAATATAGACCCACAGACATTTTATCACAGTCATTTAACTTGTTTGGTCCCTAGCAAACACACTTGCATCCATCCAAGCAGTTCAATATAGTCCATCCATAAGCAGCCAGCTAAAAGTTTCCTCTGACCCCAGTGCACTCAATTTGGATTTGAGGTAACTTGATATTGCTGCATTCAAATATTTAACTCCATTTATTCCTTTATTAGGAGACGATGGATAAAGAATTTATGAACAGCACCTCATCAAGCCTCTCAGGACAGCCAAAGCAATTTGCATCTGCTGAATTACTTTTTGAAATCCAGTTTAATATATGTGAAAACATAACTGCCAATTTGCACACTTCGTAGTCTGAGATAGAAAAGGCATCGGCTTAATGTCTCATCCAAAAGGTGGTACTTCTATTGCTCCACCAATCCCTTAAGTATTAGGCCTTGATTCTGTATGCAAGTCAGAATGGGGCATGAAACCTTGTTACGACCAGGTGAAAAAGGTGTCTGGGGTGCCTCTCAGCCGTCACCTGGTTTTACTGTAATAGGGCTTAATTTTAAACACACTGTTTTTAGCTCCTCCTTGGTGAATCCTTGTTCACCGCTTTTCAATTATAAGACAAAGAAACCAGCACAAACAGGTTTTCTTAGATTTAAAGAAAAGTTGAAATTTATTAAACTTGAACTTAAACTCTAGTTCAGTTGACGTCTACACATACATGACGCACCCACTCTAGCATGCATACGCGATACACACATGCAAATAGAGACAGAAAAGAGAAGAAAAAATAAAGTGGAAAAGTTTAAGGCAATATCGGAAGAGTTTTTGTTAGGGTTCTTCGAGCTCACTGTAGAGTCCTTGATTGTAGGTAGATCTTGCTTTTTGTTGGGGCTTAGTATTCTTCTTAAACTTTGTTTGCTGTAGGAGACTTTTCTCCCTTGGGGTTCATGTGTCTTCAGTGGATTTGGAGTTCCGTGATAAAGAGATGGGAGCAGACAGACAGGTTGTGGCAAGCCAGCCAGGAGGGGTCTTCTCAGTCCAGGAGCAAACAGACAGTGAGTTCAAACGGTTTGGACAATTCAGAAAAACCCAGGATGCCAAGCAGATTAGTCATGTGACTAACTGGTCTGACCACATCTTGGCTCTGTAGATTGTATCATCTTAGCAGGGCCTGGAATTCACTTCCCTGTCTGGTGCTCAAAGTCCATTGTAGATTAAATGAATAAGGGCAGTAACCTCTCTTGTCCCTAGTGGTCTGTAAATGTCTTCCAGCCAAGTGTCTGGCAGCCCTTCTAACAGGCCTTCTCTTCCCAGCAACACTTTGAAATTTAACGTGCCTCATTCTTGGCAGGTGGGGGCCTGCACGACAAACCTTAACAATGAACCCTCTAATTTATTTTCTGTATTGTACAGTTGATTCGTTTAAGTGCGTGGGCCATTTCATTTTTTTTTTGCATGGCCGTGCTCACACAGTAACATAAAGGGGCTGACTTGCATGTAGCCGCTCAGCTTAGAGGGAACATTGCCCCAATCCTACTGTCAACTGAGCCAAACCAACACTTAAGACTTAGGAACATAAAAGACTTAAAGCTGTATGAATTTTATTACTTCTCCCCTTACTGAGAAGTGTGTTTTTTGGGGGGATGGGGCAACTGTAGGAAAAAATTAAGCACATCAGCAGTCCAAAAAACTCCTTTAATTTGTACTCATGGAAATAGCAATGAATTAAACTCATTAAACACACATTCAAATAAAACCATTTTTTTTTTAGTTTAAGTCCATTCTCAGATGTGGGAGTTTTTGGCAAAGCTGTCACTCATTGTCAGCCCACAATTGCCCTAAACAAATGCTGGTAGACTGCCATCTTTGAACTGTTGCAGTTATAAAGCTTTGACAGGTCACTTCAGAGGAAAGCTAAAAGCCAACCACATTTGTGTAAGAGTGAAATAATATATAGGCCACACAATGTGAGGGCAGTAGGTTTCTTTCCCTAAGGAATATTACTGAACAAGTTGGGTTTTCAAGACAATCTGATAGATTTATTAAACTGATACCAGTTTTTAAAAAAAAATTCAGATTCTAAAATTTCCATGGGTTTTGAACACTCATTTTCTGGATTACTAACCCAGTAAGATAACTATGACACCACTATTTCCCAATGTCATAATTTGACACTAAAAACAGAACAGTAGAGTTTGGCCTTTTGTCCAAGGAAAAATTTGATTCCTCTGTCCTTTGAGCTTTGAAGTTTGCAGGGTTATATGCTGGAAAGCACTTCACCTTGGCTCAACATTAGACAAAGAGCAAGCAATAGACATTCCCTGGTTCTTCCTCCTCCCCTCTCCAGTCATGAGACATGCCACTTAATAATTGGTCCTAAACCACACACTACTTATTACACCTTTACAGTAACAAAAGCCTCAGCTCTAACAATTATTATATCTTTACAGATAAAAATTATCTGAAGGAAAATGTCATCTCTCCATGTTCTCAGCAGAAAAAGCACTAGCAACCAAATGAAGGCTGACATTTTTCCTCTCTGACAGATAACACCAGCTCAACTCAAATCTTAAGCCTATGTAAAAGGCAGGCCATTTCACGATATTAAAATTGCATTCAAACACAGATTCTATGATCAAAATAAAAACTATACCCAGCCAATTTTAAAATTTCAAGCTTTAGGGTGACAGCAAAATTTGTTTTAATTAAAAAAAACTCAGTTTCTATGGTAGTCTGCAGTTTGAAGCTAAAGGGTCTTAACCATTACTTTCAAGGTTTCTGGATGCTTTCCCTACTTTAAAATTTCCAAATTTCTATTTGATGACTTAGTCTATCAAAACTCAGTCCTCTAATACCCCAACACTTCTTTTCTACCTCACTGAGCAGATGTTTCTAAACATTTAGCACTCTTGGAATAAAGTTCTTTCCAAAACTGTATCAATAGTAACTTCATTGTTGACATAGATGCCACTAAATTCGAATCCTTTAGATTACTTTGAAGTGATAATCTGCATTTACTTTACCAATACAATATGCAATACATTTTGATAGCCTTCCTTAATTAGGATCTTGACTATAAAGCCATTGGTTTCTTCATACTGCATTATAAAAACACAAGCATAACTCTTATAGACGCTGTTTGGTCAAATATACAAACACAGTATTTGCTTGTTTTTTGAAGAACATTACAGTGGTTTAACATGTCAACTGGCATGTCTATTATCCCAAGTCCCTTTCAAAGTCTCATGTTAAATCTTTACATTAAAAATCTCCTCTAATCTATCCAACCCATCCACTCTTTGCTGACAATTTCACTCCACCTTCAACTTCCTTAGGATTGAATGCTCAGTGCATATATCCTCCATTCCTCTCAATACAATGGCTCAATCCCTGAATCTTTCCATCAAGTGTTCCTTAGATCTCCATCAAACAATCTTGGTCTTGCTAACTACCTATACCCTGAATGAAACACCCACATTCCCATGCAAAAGTTGCCTTAGAAAAAATTTGATTCATCTTTCATGATGAAGCATGTTTTTCTTTTTAATAACTCAAAAAGCACAAGCTGATGCCAGCAGCCTGACAATATTGCTCCCTTCCCTAGTTGAGGAATATCAAAGCAATTTGTCAATCCTCATCAGCAATCAAGTTAACAGCCAAAACAGACCAGGAATTGAAGATAGGGCCAGCTCATCTAAATGACCCAATAACATACATGCAGTGAATTTAACTACAGGTTGTTTAAATCTAGACCATAAAATTAAAACCAAGTTTACAAATAAAAAGTATTCTTAGTGTATAAGACCAATAATGCATAGGTACTACATTGCTGGAATGTAGCTCTGATTCCCAAGATGAGCTTCTAACTTCATATTTGCACCATCACTAGGACCACCTACTTTCACCTCCAAAACACTGCCCAAGTTCACCCATCTCAGCTCATCTGCTGCTGAAACCATCATTAATGCCTTTGGTACCCCTAGATTTGACTGTTCCAACGCACTCCTGGCTGGTCTCCTACATTCTACCCGATGTAAACTTGAGGCCATCCAAAACTCTGCTGCCCGTGTCTTAACTCAAACCAATTCCCGTTCACCTATCACCCCGTGTTCACTTATCTACATTGGTTTCCAGTCGAGCAACCCGTCTTGATTTTAAAATTCTCATCCTTGTTTTCAAACACCCCTCACCAATGGCGTGGCTTCTCCCCATCTCTGTAATCCTCCAGCCCCACAATCCTCCGAGATAGCTGCGCTCATTTAATTCCAGCCTTTTCAGCATCCCCAATTTTAATCGTTCCACCACTGATGGCCATGCCTTCAGTTGCCTAGGCCCGAACTCTGGAATTCCTTCCCTAAACCTCTCTGCCTCTTGACCTGGCTTTCCACCTTAAAACACCCCTTAACACCTAGCTCTCTGATCAAGCCTTTCGTCATTTGACCTAATATCTTATGATGTGGCTAGGTGTCAAATTTTGTTTTATAATGCTCCTGTGAAGAGCCTTGGGACGTTTTATTACATTGAAAGTGCTATAGAAGTTGCTGCTGTTGTTTTTGTTTAGATTGTTGTATTCCAAATCTCGGCCATGTGGATAAAGCTGTGTAAAAGGCCAGTCGAGTGGTATTGGAGGGTCATCCACCAGCCTCTTAATTGCAAGTTGATGCGTGAGCTGAGGAGAAAAAGGATGGTCTTGGCTGAACAGCAACAACATGAAGAAATTTCACTATTTTAATCAGAAGAAATTACATTTGGAGTTATTGGCAACAAAATGTTCTACCAGCACAGCCACTCTTGATACATTTCACCACAATAATAACAATGCCCCAACCCAAAAAGACAATTAAAAATATACTTCCAGGACAAAACTGACTCTGATACTAAATGGTCAAACCTCTCCCCGAGTTTGCCAAGATCAAATAGGTCAGAATTAATTCTGGCACAGTTTTTGAATACACTACATGTGCACATGGAAAAAATATGTACTTCAAAGGCATCAAAATGCAAAGCCACATCACCAAGGCACATTCAACCAACTTGTTACACAAAAACCCTCAATATTGTTTAAATGGTTCAACAAAAATCTTGAGAATACAAAACTACCAGTTACATGATGTGATTAATATTTGGATTCTTGAGGCTGCCTATCACATCCTGAATTTAGAATTCAATAGAAATGACAGCTCGTGCCAGAAATTGTATTATTTTCTGGTCAAATGTTAGTTCTTTTTAATAAATAAATAAGATGGCAGGTATATCCTGTCAATGGGCTATTAAAAAAGCATGATGGATCTTGCTGAAATGTGCTAATATACAAAAAGCTGGCGTTAATAGTTTTCAAGTAAAGCTATGAGGAAACAGGACAATGCACTGAAAATGCAAGCATGTGCATTCCATTCTTCAATGACGTCAATGTGTTTTTAAAATACACACCTCCCTGTATACCAAGCACTGTTGCTTAATGATATAACGTCAAAGCGCTAGGATGCAACCATTGATAACTGAATGAACAGCATTCAGTGCCAAAATTACCTACGCCCAAGTAATAAATTTGCATACCTAAAACTCCAAAGAACCAAGTGTGGTATGAAAATGGTTAAGCCATTAGAACAAAATAACCTATTTCAGCACAAATATACAATATCTGGTGCTAAGATTAATATTTTAATAAGCCCTACAAGTACTTCACCATAATTTATACGGCAAAAGGCCATTTTCTTTCCTTTCAGCCGTGCAATCCATTCTAGATGCTTTATGTGATATCTGATCATTTGGTTAGGCAATAAGATTTGCTGAGTGCCCGTTCACTTCCTCCTCTCCCGGTTACGTATTCAAAATAATAAACAATCATACATTTTCCGTAATGTACACAAAAAAAATCTAGATTAACTAATGAGTAAACAAGACACTGGTGCCGAATTTACGAGCTGTCCCAATATACATTACAATTTTCAGGATCACGAAGTGAAAGGCAAAGATGATAAAACACCCATTCCAAAATGTTATAGTATATTGTGCACAGGATGCAGTTATATAGTGGGAAATGAAATCCGGTGTTTGGCTATGTTGATTTGGGTTGGTGGCTGGGGGGAATTATATTTGAAGCTATTATCTCAGACTGGAATGGATTTATTTGCTCACTGCGCCTGGTTCCAGCAGCTGGAAGCGCAGCGCCGGAAGGCGCCATTTTAGGTGCGTTACTGAAAGATTTTAGTTTCTGTAGCAAACAAATGTCGGTTTCCCGGTCCTGAAAATCGCAGTAAATAAACAAATACTCTCAACCCTTCAGTGGATCGATCGTTTACAATCCTCGACTAAGGAACGGGGGAACCCTTCTTGAAAAGCCGGTTTAGCTTTAAATCAGAGTCGGCCGACATTTTCCGACAAGACTAGGCCGCCCGGTTTGGGGGAGGGGGTGAACACTACTCATCGAGCCACAGCCGCTTGTATAAAGAGGTTAAGCCAACGCCGGCTCACAGCCTCACCTTCTCACATAGCGTCTTCACTTGGCTCTCCGTCAGCTGCTTGCAGTCGTTGAGCTGCTCAATCCACTGGTCCAGCTCCTTGGTGAACGCCTTCTCATCCATCGCTCGCTTTACCCGATCACCGCTGGAGCACCGACACACACAGGACGGCAGACGCGGATATATCAAGGAACAATTTCCCCCTTTTTCCCTTTATTTAAAAAAATATAAATAACTTTAAAAAAAAACAAAAGCCCAGCGGTTGAAAGGCTAAGTGAATGTGTTGCTGTTGAGCCGGTGCGGCGAGCTGGCGTTGGGATCCGATCCCAGTCCCGCTCCTCCTCCCTCCCTCCGGCTCTGTGTCCCACAAAATGGCCGCCAGCCTGCAGTGATCTCCGCGCAGCCGCACTGCCGCCTCCCCTTCCCCTGGTTTCCGGTTTCCAGATCGAAGCGGAGCGCACTTCACAGGAGCTCCCGTTCTCGATGCGGCGGCGCAGGCGCTGCAGCATCACTGCTTGTGGCCACTAAACTTTCCTCGTCCCCACCACATCCAACTGATATAAAAGATGACTAGTGCAGTTTTAGTTTATGAATGCTGCACTTTATTGACAACGAATTCGAAAGGTTTCATTTCTAGGTGAAGTCCTTAGAGGGAGTTAGTTTGGGGTGCATTCATTTGCACAGCAAAGCGAAAGTCTCACTTCAAAATTCAGGAGGGAGCCTCACGCTGCTTGTGGCTCATAACTATTTGACTGCTCAAAGGCTACCTTTGGAACTTCTGGAGACTTAAGCAACCTAGAGTTAAGTTCAATAATTACATAGAAAGAACATTGTCACTTCTGCTTTCTAAATATTTCAGTTTGAATTGCTGGGAAATGGATTCCGCATTCCTATAACATACATATTCTGCAGGAGAATTGGAATTCCATTTAGATAGTGTAGAAGTGCTTCAGCTACCAGTTTCAATGGCACCAAATCCACCTCCTCGCAATGACATTTATCGTTGAAATAGTAGACCCAATGCTCTTTAAGTTCGCTTAATGTTTTTATTTATTTTTCCTGAGGTGTCAGATTAACTGGTGGAACACTCGCCCCGCGTTAAAAGGTCCTCGGTTCAAGAGCCTATAATCTATCTAGGCTGACACGAGAGTGCAGTACTGAGGGAGGGCTGTATTGTTGGAGGTGCCAACTTTTGGATGAGACATTAAACTTCTGCCCTCACAGGTAGATGTAAAAGATCCCATGAAACTATTCAAGGAAGTTCGGTGGTGTTCCCTTGATGTTCTGGCCATTATTTATCCCTCAACCAACATCACTAAAACAGATAATCTGGTCAGTATTTTGTTCCTGTTTGTGGGACCTTGTTATGTGCAAACTGGCATCCCCATTTCCCTACATTGCAACACTGAGGACACTTCAAAAGTATTCCATTGGCCGTAAAGCAGATTGGAATATCCTGAGGTCAGTTTCATGTATCATAACAGCAGTATAAAATACCAAGAAAAATTGAGCATGAATTTATATTTTCTCATTTCTATTATTCACTAGTTTCATTCATTTGAATCACTTCATGTGCTATCTTTTATCATTATTTCCATACAAGTCCCTTAAAAATCAGCAAAATACTGACAAAAAGTTGTTGCAAAAGGTTTTAAGTGCTGTCGTGCAAAAAAAACCTTTTCTGTTGCAGCGAGCATAATTGCATCACAATTTGATGTGGTCAGTGCCACTGTATGCTTTCCTGTAACTAATAGTCTTCCACTGAGTCTCCTCTTTTTAGTCCCTGTTCTGTTCATTTAAATTGTTTTACAATCCATGTCACTTTCCCTCAGTTGGACTGTGTGTTTGGCGTTGGTGTGATGTGATTTGGACTGTACTAATGTGCAGTAATTACACTGTAGAGGTGTTATTTTATCAAAGAGTTATATGAACATAAGGTTTTGTTCTGCCACAGTCCACCTGCTTCAATGGGTGCTTGGAGCTCAGGGTCATTGCCTGACAAGTGGACTTTAACACCGCACCAAACAGCATGACAAAAAAAGGAAAGAAGGTACCAGCCCTTCGTTTACCAAGCTGGACCATCAGAACTATGTGTCCTGGCCTGTCGGAAGACCTTACACAAATCAATGATTCTCGGAAGACCGCCATCATTAACAACGAGCTCAGTAGACTCAATGTGGACATTGCAGCACTTCAGGAGACACGCCTCCCTGTGAGCAGATCTCCAAGAGAGCAAGACAACACCTTCTTCTGGCAGGGTAGGGATCCTGAAGAACCAAGACAGCATGGAGTGGGCTTCGCCATCAGAAACTCTTTGCTCAGCCTGATAGAGCCACCTTCAAATGGCTCGGAACGCATACTGTCCATCCGACTGCTCACCGCCTCTGGTCCAGTACACCTACTCAGCATCTATGCTCCAACACTCTGCTCCCCACCTGAAGTTAAAGACCAGTTCTACACAGAACTCCATAATATCATTAGTAGCATTCCCAATACCGAATATTTGGTCCTGCTGGGGGACTTTAACGCCAGGGTTGGGGCCGACCATGACTCATGGCCCTCCTGCCTATGGCATTGGAAGGATGAATGAGAATGGACAGAGACTGTTGGAGTTGTGTACCTATCACAACCCCTGCATCACCAACTCGTTCTTTCATACTAAACTCTGTCACCAGGTTTCATGGAGGCACCCAAGATCACGTCGTTGGCACCAGCTGGACCTCATCATCACAAGGCGAGCCTCTATAAACAGTGTCCAAATCACACACAGCTTCCACAGTGCGGACTGTGACACAGACCACTCCCTGGTGTGCAGCAAAGTTAGACTCAAACCAAAGAAGCTACATCACGCCAAGCAGAAGGGCCGCCCACGCATCAACACTTACAGAATTTCTTATCCACAGCTGTTACATAAGTTTCTAAATTCACTTGAAAAACCCCTTCAAAACACTCCGACAGGGGATGCAGAGACCAAGTGGGCCCACATCAGAGGCGCCATCTATGACTCAGCAATGACCACCTATGGCTAACGTGTGAAGCAGAATGCAGACTGTTTTCAATCTCACTTTGAAGAGCTGGAAGTCATAGCCACTAAGCACACTGCACTGTTGAACTACAAGAAAGCCCCCAGCGAGTTAACGTCCGTAGCACTTAAAGTAGCCAGAAGCGCTGCACAAAGAACAGCCAGGCGCTGCACAAATGACTACTGGCAACACCTATGCAGTCGTATTCAGTTGGCCTCCGACACCAGAAACATCAGAGGAATGTATGATGGCATTAAGAGAGCTTTTGGGCCAACCATCAGGAAGATCATAAGATCATAAGAACTAGGAGCAGGAGTAGGCCGTCTGGCCCCTCGAGCCTGCTCCACCATTCAATAAGATCATGGCTGATCTTTTCGTGGACTCAGATCCACTTACCCGCGCTCTCACCGTATCCCTTAATTCCTTTATTGTTCAAAAAGATATCTACCTTAGCTTTAAAAACGTTTACTGAAGAAGCGTCAACTACTTCACCAGGCAAGGAATTCCATAGATTAACAACCCTCTGGGTGAAGAAGTTCCTTCTTAATTCAGTCCTAAATCTGCTCCCTCTAATCTTGAGGCTATGCCCTCTTGTCCTAGCTTCACCTGCCAGTGGAAATATCCTCTCTACTTGTATCTTAACTATTCCCTTCATGATTTTATATGTTTCTATAAGATCCCCCCTCATTCTTCTGAATTCCAATGAATATAATCCCTATCTACTCAGTCTCTCCTCATAAGCCTTGGAACTATATGACTTGGAACTATATCGCCGTTCCTTCACCATCGCTGGGTCAAAATCCTGGAACTCCCTTCCTAACATCACTGTGGGTGTACCTACCCCACATGGACTGCAGTGGTTCAAGAAGGCAGCTCACCACCACCTTCTCAGGAGCAATTAGGGATGGGCAATAAATGCTGGCCTGGCCAGCTACGCCCACATTCCATGAATAAATAAATAAAAATGCTGTGTAATCAAAAACATAATTACATTTTTTCAATCATTGTAAATCAGATAATGTACATGGGATAAAAGAGCAGATCCTCATCCTGCAGAATGACATTGAAGATCAGCTGATATATATAAAAAAACATGACAGAATGAGTACAAGGCTGCAACTTAATCTCGGGGTTCATGTGACATCCATAAGCCTCTTGGGCTGTGTTTTCATGGTCAGTGATGTCATCTGAACCCCCTAGCGTATATTGCAGCCCCATTACTCATTCAACTCATCCACAATTCTATATTTAGCCAGATTTAATATAGCTGTAATCTATTTTTCCATTAGTAAGCAGAGCAAAATATGAAACAAGTGGTATAATCACCCAATCACCCATTAATACAGATTAATACTTCATATCAAAATAACCATTATCCGTTAACAGCGATGTATTTTCCTGCACAAAATTATAAATTTGATTGTCATTATAAGGTTACATTTAGCAGCACTGCAAATGCTAGCTTATTAAAAGAGGCAGTAACCTGCTCATTATAAATATAGATTAACAGAACACCTCCTTGGTATTTTACAATTACAAGATTCTACAGCCTTGGTCCAAACCTGGACAAAAAAGCTGAATTCAAGAGGTCAGGTGAGAGTGACTGCTTTTGACATCAAGGCAGCATTGACCGAGTTCGGCATCGAGGAGCTTTCGCAAAATTGAAGCCAATGGGAATCAAGGGAAAAACTCTTCGCTGGTTGGAGTCATACCTAGCACAAAGGAAGATGGTTTGTAGTTGTTGGAGGCCAATCATCTCAATCTCAGGACATTGCTGCAGGAGTTCCTCAGGGTAGTGTCCTCGGCCTAACCACCTTCAGCTGCTTCATCAATGACCTTCCCTCCATCATAAGGTCAGAAGTGGGGATGTTCACTGATGATTGCACAATGCATGGTACCATTCGCGAATCCTCAGATGCTGAAGCAGTCTATGTCCACATGCAGCAAGACCTGGACAACATTCAGGCTTGGATGGTAACTGGCAAGTAACATTCACACCACAGAAATTCCAGGCAATGACTATCTCCAACAAGAGAGAATCTAATCATCTCCCCTTGACATTCAATGGCATTACCATTGCTGAATCTCCCGCCATCAACATCCTGGGGGTTACCATTGGCCAGACACCTAACTGGACCAGCCATATAAATACTGTGGCTACAAAAAGGTCAGAGGCTGGTAATTCTGTGGCAAGTAACTCACCTCCTAACTCCCTAAAGTTTTCCAAACCCGTAACCTCTACCACCTAGAAGAAATAGGGCAGCAGACACATGGGGACATATAATTGATTGAAACATATAAGATCCTGAGGGGTCTTGACAGGCTGGATGTGGAAAGGATGTTTCCCCTTGTGGGAGAATCTAGCACTAGGGGTCACTGTTTAAAAATAAGGGGTCGCCCATTTAAGACAGAGATGAGGAGAAATTGTTTCTCTCAGAGGGTCGTGAGTCTTTGGAATTCTCTTCCTCAAAAGGCGGGGGGGGGGGGGAAACAGAGTCTTTGAATATTTTTAATGCAGAGGTAGATAGATTCTTGATAAGCAAGGGGATGGAAGGTTATCGGGGGTAGGTGGAAAAGTGGAGTAATCAGTTCAGCCATGAACTTATTGAATGGCGGAGCAGGCTCGAAGGGCCGAGTGGCCTACTCCTGCTCCTAATTTGTATATTCGTATGTAACACCTGCAACATCCCCTCTAAGCCATACACCATCCTGACTTGGAATTATATCGCCGAACCTTCACTGTCGCTGGGTCAAAAACCTGGAACTCCCTTCCTAATAGCACTGTGGGTGTACCTACACCAATGGTTCAAGAACACAGCTCATCACCACCTTCTCAAGGGCAATTAGGGATGGGAAGCAAATGCTGGCCTTGCCAGCGATGCCCCTATCCCGTGAAAGAATTTTCTAAAAAGATCCTCCTCCCACCCTTCTTCAACTAATGATCAACAAATCCTTCTATTCTTTTCTCCTTCATGTTAAATGCTTCCCCTTAAATGCATCTAAGCTAGTTGCCTCAACTACTCATTGCGGTAACGAGTTCTGCATTCTCACTACTTTCTGAGTTAAAAAGGTTTCTCCTGAATTCCCTTTTGACTATCTTATATTTACGGCCCCTAGTTCAGCTCTCCCCTTCAAGTGACAACATCTTCTCTATGTCTGCCCTATCAAAACCTTTTAAAGTCTTAAAGATCACTATTAGGTCACCTCCCAATCTTCTTTTGTCTAGAGAAAAGACCCCCAGCCTGTTCAATCTTTCCTGATAGGCAGAATCTCAGTTCTAGTATCATTTTAGTGAATCATTTTAACATAATTACCAGTACCTCCATATCCTTTTTATAATACACAGTCATGAATTGTTCACAACACTCCAAGTTTGATATAGCCAAGGTTCTATACAAGCTTAACATAACTTTTTGATTTTCAATTCTATCCATCTAGAAATGTTCCCCAGTGATTATTTTCTTTTTTTTAATGCTTTATTAAACTGCATCATTACTTTTAGTGATTTGTATATCTGGACTCCAGATACTTTTTTTTTATTTCCAAAATATACATTATTCATAAAAATCTGTAAAGATTACATTACCAGTTTCAAACAGCACCAAGTCAAAAAATACAAACAGTGCAAAGGAGGTCCGTTTGCTTCATTACAATCATGAGTTGCCTCACAACCCTTCCATTTCACATTTGTCATGCCAATTACATTTTTACATTTTACAGCAAATGAAAATTTTCCCAATACAGTTCGAGGGGTTTCCCATGGATCCAGCCCCTCAGTTCAGTTTGGTGGGGGGACCTTACACTGTGGTCTTTCCCCATTGAGCCTTTGCTGCGGTTGCCCCAAGCTTTAGTGCGTACCTCAGCACATAGTCCTGGACCTTGGAATGTGCCAGTCTGCAACATTCGGTCGTGGACAACTCTTTGCGCTGGAAGACCAGCAAGTTTCGGGCAGACCAAAGGGCGTCTTTCACCGAATTGATAGTCTTCCAGCAGCAGTTGATGTTTGTCTCGGTGTGCATCCCTGGGAACAGCCCGTAGAGCACAGACTCCTGTGTTACAGAGCTGCTTGGGATGAACCTCGACAAAAACCACTGCATCTCTTTCCACACCTGCTTTGCAAAGACACATTCCAGGAGGAGGTGGGCAACCGTCTCTTCCCCACCACAGCCACCGCGGGGGCATTGCACGGAGGGGGCGAGACTTCGGGCGTGCAGGAAGGATCTGATGGGGAGGGCTCTTCTCACCACCAGCCAAGCTACATCTTGGTGCTTGTTTGAAAGTTCTGGTGATGAGGCATTCCGCCAAATGACTTTGGCGGTCTGCTCGGGGAACCATCCAACAGGATCCACCATCTCCTTTTCCCGTAGGGCCTTGAGAACATTCCGTGCAGACCACTGGACTCCAGATACTTTTTTTTTATTTCCAAAATATACTTTATTCATAAAATTCTGTGAAAATTACATTGCCAAACAGTTTAAACAGCACCAAAAAATACAAACATTGCAAGGGAGATCAGTTTCCTTCAATACTATCATGAGTTGCCTCACAACCCTTCCATTTCACATTTGTCATGCCAATTACATTTTTACATTTACAGCACACAAAATTTTCCCGATACAGTTCGAGGGGTTTCCCATGGATCCAGCCCCTCAGTTCAGCTTGGTGGGGGGACCTTACACTGTGGTCTTTCCCCATTGAGTCTTTGCTGCGGTTGCCCCAAGCTTTAGTGCGTCCCTCAGCACGTAGTCCTGGACCTTGGAATGTGCCAGTCTGCAACATTCGGTGGTGGACAACTCTTTGCGCTGGAAGACAAGCAAATTTCGGGCAGACCAAAGGGCGTCTTTCACCGAATTGATAGTCCTCCAGCAGCAGTTGATGTTTGTCTCGGTGTGCGTCCCTGAGAACAGCCCATAGAACACAGACTCCTGTGTTACAGAGCTGCTTGGGATGAACCTCGACAAAAACCACTGCATCCCACTGGACTCCAGATACATCTGTTCCTTTACCACATTTAGACATCTATTTTCCAAGGAGTATACGGCCTCCTTACTCTTCCTACCAAAATGTATCACCTCATACTTATCTATATTGAAGTTCATTTGCCAATACACACCCAATCTGCAAGTTTTTATTAATGTCTTCCTGTATTTTGTCACAATCCTCCTCTGTATTAACTACACCCCCTAACTTGGTGTTGGCCACCAACATTGAAATTGTTCTTCCGATTCCCAATTTAAATTATTTATGTAAATGTTGAGCGACAATGGTCCCAGCACCAATCCCCGTGGAGCACCACTTCACACCTTTTGCCAATCTGCGTAACTAGCTTTAACCCCTACTCTCTATTTGCTGTTTCATAGACAGCTTGCTATCCATTCTTCTACTTGTCTCCTGACTGCACATTCTCTTACCTTAGTTATGAGTCTACTTTGTGGTATCTCATTGAAAGCCTTTTGGAAATCCAAATACATTACAGCTACCATGTTACTATTATCTAACCTTTCTGTCACTTCTTCAAAGATTTTAATAAAGTTAATCAAGCACGACCTTCCCTTTTGAAATCCATGCTGAATACTCTATTATATTTCCTATTTCCTGACATAAAACGTGTAGTGAAGGCTGACAAAGGAATGCGTGTAAAATTTTGTCCTGTGACTGGCAAATGGCTTTTAAATGCAATATGTTACACAATGCATATCATATGTATTCACACATAAAGCAATCATGTACAAAATGACCCTTCCAAGAATCCATCAAAAAACACAACTCTCATATAAGGTAAGAACGAACATTAGAAAGGTTCCATCTACCAAAAACTTCACTTTTATGTCAGCTTGTACGGACAAGTACATTATCTACCAGTTCTTTCTTATTTCATTCAGCATATTTCTTTTTGCATTTTCTCCACAAATCCAGTGCAATGACATTTAAATAACAACTTCTTTTCCTGATTTCAGTTTTGGCTTCTTTCTTCCGACCCTGTAGCTATCGATGGGGCCTCATTTTAACGTCTCATTGGAAAGATGGTACTGCTTACAGTGCAGCATTCCCTCAGTACTGCACTGAAGTGTCAACCTTGATTTTTGTGCTCAAGTTCTGAATTGGGATTTAAACCACAACCTTCTGACTCAGGTATCTAATGAGATAGTTTTGCCTGCTTCTCACTGCAAAGCCTATCTATCCTTGGTGCGATGCTTGACAATGATACTTGTAAATCATTCTCCACTTCCAGGCAGATCTGTATGTTGTCTTCCTAGCCTTATGGAAAAAGGAGCTGTGGGCGAACTGTATTTTGGCACCCTTTCTTTGAGTTTAAGAATGTAGTTTAAAAATTTTTAAAGAACCTTCTCTTGAACCAGGCTGAATTCACTTGGTGCCTACCAGCAGCCTTACTAACCGTTGGTCTATCTAGCGATCTTCATGCCATTCTCAGTGCTCCTTCCTTGTCTATTTTGTGCTGCACATGTGACGGCCATACTCCGCTACTGCCTCCCAGCTTGCACCAAGCCCACCTCTATCTGCCACTCATTCGCTTATTCTTGACGAGGCACCCTAGGTGGTCGCCCACCCATAAGGCAGGCCCTGCTCGGTAAGCACTTTCACATTATCTCACGTACCCTCTGGAAAGTCTCTACGGACCTGCTGGGGTTCACGGACCCCAGAGTTAGAATCACTACTCTAGCTGTAGCTTAACTAGGGTTTTATAGAGTTCTAGCAAAATCTCCCTATTCCTATATTCTATACCTCGGCTAATAAAGGATAGTATACCATATGCCTTCTTAGCCACCTTATCAATGTACCGTCGGAATCATGCATTCCGAAGTCACTCTGTTCCTTTACACTTCACAGTATCCTACCATTTTATTGTGTATTCTCTTGCTTTGTTTTCCCTCCCCAAATGCATTACCATGCAGGCTCTTGTCAAAAACCTTGCTAAAATCCATGTTGACTACATCAAATGTGCTATGCTCATTGAAGCTCCTTGTTACCTCCTCAAAAAAATCAAATTAGTCAGACATGACTTTGCCTTAAAGAATCCATGCGAACTGTCCTTGATTAATCCCTGTAGTTTTAAATGATGATTAGTAACGCTCCTCAGAATTTTTTCTAATTGTTTTCCCACCACCGAGGTTAGGCTGAATGGCCTATAATTACTCTTTCATTCACTTCTTAATTTTAAACAATGGTACAATGTTAGCAGTATTCCAGAACCATGCCTCTAGCCAGAGAGGATTGGAAAATGATGGTCAGAGCCTCTGCTATTTTCTCCCTGCTTCTAAAACTAAGTCAAGACTACCCCTTCTCAGCCTGGGATATATTTCATCTGGGCCTGGTGATTTATCTACTTCCAAAGATGCTAAGCCCCTTAGTATTTCCTCTCTCACTCTGTTTATCCCATCCACTATTTCAAACTCCTCCTCCTTAACTATGATGTCTACATTGCCCCCTCTTTTGTGAAGAGAGATGCAAAGTATTAATTAAGACCAATGCCCATGTCTTCTGCCTCCACACACAGGTTACCTTCTTGATCTCTAATAGGCTCTACTCTTTCCTTAGTTATTCTCTTGCTCTTTAAGAATTTATAAAACGTCTTTGGGTTTTCCTTGACGCCCACAACACCCGAACAAATAAAAAAAATAATGGGAAAGATGACAAAAGGGAATATGAAGAAGTTAGGAAAGTAAAAAAAATGAAGGCAATGAGGATCTACAAAATTAAATTATCAAGGAATATATATAAAGAAATAGTAAAGTATTCTACAGCCACATAAATAACAAAAGAAAAAGCAGGATAGGGATAGTGCCACATGATAAAATCACAGGTAATTTCAGTGAAATGGCAGAAATATTGAAAACTTACTTCCCCTCAGTTTACCAGAGAGACTAATAAGGTGGGCATGACATTAGAAGAAGAGATCAAAAAAGATATAAAGACATTTCAGAAAGAAAGGAGGCAAATAATTGATAAACTGATCAAACTTAGAGAGGAGAAAATCCCTGGTCTGGATTGATTGCATCCATACATATTGAAAGAATTTGGCAAAGAAATAGCAGAGGCACTATAGCATTTCTATAAAAATTCATTAGAAAAGGGAATAGTGCCAGGGGACTGGGGGACAGCTAATGTGATCCTATATTTAAAAAGGGAGATAGAACAAGCCTAAGGAACTATGGATCAAATAACTTAACTTCAGCGTAGGAAAGATAGGAATCCTTACTGAAAGATGTAATAGAAAAACATCTGGAAACCAAAAATATAACAAAGAACAGTCAGCAGGTCAAAAGAAAATCTATCCTTGACCAACCTTATTGAATTCTTTAAAGAAGTAACAAAAATAGGAGACGAGTAATGCAGTAGACATGGTATATTTGGATTTTCACAGTATCTTCAATGAGTTAGACTCATGAAAAAGATCAGAGCATCTGGAGTCAAGGGATAAGTAGCAGAATGGACAGCAACCTGGGAACAAAACAGAAAACAGACAGTAAGGGTTAAGGGTAGCTACTCAGACTGGCTAGAGGTGGGAAGTGATGTTCCACAGGCTTTGGTGTTGGGACCACTATTGTTCACAATTTACATTAATAATTTGGAATCGTAAGTTTAACTTCAAAATTTGTTGACGACACCAAATTGTGAGGCATGGTTAATCCAGAGGAAAAATGAGACAAAATACAGGGTTATACTAATAAACTTGCAGATTGTGAAATTAATTTCAATATTGATAAGTGTGAGGTGGTGCATTTTGGTAAGAATAAGGAAGCCACATACTGCTTTGATAATACGAATTTGAATGGGGTAGAGGAGCAAATGGATCTAGGGCAATAGATTCACAAATCACTTAAAGTAGCAACACAGGCTAAAAATGCCATAAAAAAGGCAAACCTGGGATTCATTTCTAGAGGGACAGAATTGAAAAACAGAGAAGTTATATTAACCTTGTATAGAACCACGGTTGGACCACACTTGGAGTACTGTGAACAATCTGGTCTTTAAATTATAGAAAGGGCATTGGAGAAGGTTCAAAAAAGATTCACAAGGATGATACCAGAACTGGGAATATATTTTTGTGCAGAAAAGAGAAGGCTGAAGGGTGACCTGATAGAAGTCTTTAGGATGACGAGAGGGATTGATAGGTACACATGGAGAAAATGTTTCCAGTTGAGGGAATGTCCTTCCCTCCATCATGAGATCAGATGTAGGGATGTTCACTGATGATTGCATAGTATTCAGTACCATATGCAACTCCTCTGATGCAGTTTGTGACTGCATTCAGCAAAACCTGGACAATATTCAGGCTTGGGTGGTAAGTGGCAAGTAACATTCACACCACACAAATGGCAGGCAATAACCATCTCTAACAAAAGAGAATCTAACCATCTTCCCTTGACATGCAATGGCATTACTATTGCTGAATCTCCCGCTATCAACATCCTGGGGGTTGCCATTGACCAGGCACCTAACTGGACCAGCCACATAAATACTGTGGCTACAACAGCAGGTCAGAGGCTGGAAATTAGAGAGATACAGCACCAAAACAGGCCCTTCGGCCCAACGAGTCCGCGCCGACCATCAACCACCCATTTATACTAATCCTACATTAATCCCATTTTCCCTCTCACATTCCCACCTTCCCTCAATTCTCCTACCACCTACCTACACTAGGGGCAATTTTTACAATGGCCAATTTACCTATCAACCCGAAATTCTGCAGAGAGTAACTCACCTCCTGACTCACCAAAGCCTTCCAAATCTGCAACCTCTACCACCTGGAAGGACAAGGGCAGCGGACACATGGGAACACCAAGAACTGCAACTTCCCCTCTAAGCCACGCACCGTCCTGACTTGGAACTATATCACCGTTCCTTCACTGTCGCTGGGTCGAAATCTTGGAACTCCCACCCTAACAGCACTTTGGATGTACCTACACCAGATGGACTGCAATGTTTCAAGAAGGCAGCTTACCATCACTTTCTCAAGGGCAATTATGGATGAGCAATAAATGCTGGCCTTGCGAGCGATGCTCATATCTCATGAACAAATAAAAAAGGGTCATAAATATAAGATATCCAATAGGGAATTCAGAAGAAAATTCTTTATCGAGGGAGTTGGTAAAATGTGGAATACTTTACCATTATAGTATAGTTGAGGCAAATAGCATAGATGCTTTTAAAGGGATGTTAGATAAACACATGAGGGAAAAAGGAATAGAAGGTTATGCGGGTAAGGTTAGATAAGGATGGGTGGGAGGAGGCTCGTGTGGAGCATAAACACCAGCATAGACTAGTTGGGTCAAATACCCTGTTCCTGTGCTATAAATTCTATGTAATTCAATTTAAATTGAAGGCCCTTTTTTTTGCCCTGTCTAACATGGCTGTTGTTCATCCGTGTTCTGTCCTTCACTGATGCCATTGCCTCTTTACATAGCAGCTGGTTTGATACCATTGAAGCAAATCATCATATGCACTAATTTGTGTATTACCTTATTACACAAGAAGGGAGGAGAAATTATCTTTGTACATGAAACTAATAAACACTCACAGGAACACACCTTGTTATTTACGTTATGGAAGCTGGAGCGCTAAAAATAAAATACAACTGCGCAGCCGTCAGAAAGTATCTGTAAGAATGCAGCTCATCTAACTAAGCAGTCAATTAACTGTTATAAATAGTATACTGTAAACCAAATAACCTGTGGAATGTGCAGTGAATCATTGAGAAATCAAGGCAGATGGCTTAAACCAAGATTAACAGATCAAGATCTACAAATTAAAGAAGCCAGCATGTGGGCAGGGCAATGCCCTATCTACAGGGAAGAGGGCGTGTCTAATGTACAGAGGGTAAAGGAAGCATTGGAGATCATCATGCAGGAGATCAAAACAAGAAATGCCGGAAATACTCAGCAGGTCTGGCAGCATCTGTGGAGAGAGAAGCAGAGTTAACGTTTCAGTTTAGTGACCCTTCATCAGAACTGACAAATATTAGAAATGTATAACGTTTTAAGCAAGTAAAGCGGGGGTGGGGCAAGAGATAACAAAAGAGGTGTTGATCGGACAAGGTCACAGAGAATAACTGGCCAGAAGGTCATGGAACAAAGGCAAATGGTATGTTAATGGTGTGGTGAAAGAAAAAGCGTTAATACAAGGAGGATGTTAATTGACAGCAAAATGAACAGCCCTGGCCCCAAGCACAAACATGAAAAAAAACAGTGGGGAGGCACAGTAGAAACAAACTAAAATAAAATAAACAAAGAAAAAAGAAAAAGTAACTAAAAATAAAAAAGGGGGGCCAGTCATGCTCTGAAATTATTGAACTCAATGTTCAGTCCGGCAGGCTGTATTGTGCCGAATCAGTAAATGAGGTGCTGTTCCTCGAGCTTGTGTTGATGTTAACTGGAACACTGTAGCAATCCCAGGACAGAGATGTGAGCATGAGAGCATTGGGCGGGGGGGGGGTGGAGGTGTTGAAATGGCCAGCTACCGGAAGCTTGGGGTCATGCTATACACTGAGCAGAGGTGTTATGCAAAGTGGTCACCCCATCTGTGTTTGGTCTCCCCAATGTAGAGGAGACTGCATTGTGAGCAGTAAATACAGTATACTAAATTGAAAGAAGTACAAGTAAATCTCTGCTTCACTTGAAAGGAGTGTTTGGGGCCTGGGATAGTGAGGAGAGAGGAGGTAAATGGGTAGGTATTACACCTCCTGCGATTGCAGGGAAAGGTGCCATGGGAAGGGACGAGGTGGTTGGAGTAATGGAGGAGTGGATGAGGGTGTCATGGAGTGAATGATCCCTTCAGAACGCTGACAGGGGAAGGGAGGGGAAGATGTGTTTGGTAGTGGCATCACGCTGGATGTGGCGAAAGTGGCGGAGGATGATTCTTTGGATGTGGAGGCTGGTGGGGTGGAAAGTGAGGACAAGGGGAACCCTGTCACGGTTCTGGGAGGGATGGGAAGGGGTGAGGGTAGAGGTGCGGGAAATGGGCCGGACACGGTTAAGGGCCCTGTCAACCACAGTGGGGGGGAATCCTCGGTTCAGGAAAAAGGAAGACATATCAGAAGCGCTGTCGTGGAAGGTTGCATCATCAGAGCAGATACGTCGGAGACGGAGAAACTGGGAGAATGGAATGGAGTCCTTACAGGAGGCAGGGTGTGAAGAAATGTATTCGAGGTAGCCTTGGGAATCGGTGGGCTTATAATGAATATTAGTAGACATACTCACTTTCCATCCCACCAACCTCCACATCCAAAGGATCATCCTCCGCCATTTCCGTCACATCCAGTGTGATGCCACTACCAAACACACCCTCCCCTCCCTTCCCCTGTTAGCATTCCGAAGGCATTGTTCCCTCTGTAACACCCTTGTCCATTATCTCCACCACCTCATCTCGTTTCCACAGCACCTTCCCCTGCAATCGCAGGAGGTGTAATACCTGCCCATTTACCCCCTCTCTCCTCACTTTCCAAGGCCCCAAACACTCCTTTCAGGTGAAGCAGCGATTTACTTGTACTTCTTTCAATTTAGTATACTGTATTCGCTGCTCACAATGTGGTCTCCTCTACACTGGGGAGACCAAATGCAGATTGGGTGACTGCTTTGTGGAACACCTCTGCTCAGTCCATAAGCATGACCCCAAGCTTCCAGTTGCTGGCCATTTCAACAGCACCCCCCACCCCGCCCCCACTGCTCTCATGCTCACATCTCTGTCCTGCAGTGTTCCAGAGAACATCAACACAAGCTCGAGGAACAGCACCTCATTTACCGATTAGGCACGTTACAGCCTGCCGGACTGAACATTGAGTTCAATAATTTCAGAGCATGACTGGCCCCCCTTTTTTATTTTTAGTTACTTTACTTTTTTCTTTGTTTATTTTATTTTAGTTTGTTTCGACTGTGCCTACCCATTGTTTTTTTCATGTTAGTGCTTGGGGCCAGGGCTGTTCAATTTGCTGTCAATTGACACCCTCTCTGTACTAACGCTTTTTCTTTCACCACACCATTAACATACCATTTGCCTTTGTTCCATGACCTTCTGGCCAGTTATTCTCTGTGACCTTGTCCTATCAGCACCTCTTTTGTTATCTCTTGTCCCACCCCCACTTTACTTGCTTAAAACATTATACATTTCTAATATTTGTCGGTTCTGATGAAGGGTCACTGAACTGAAACGTTAACTCTGCTTCTCTCTCCACAGATGTTGCCAGACCTGCTGAGTATTTCCGGCATTTCTTGTTTTTATTTCAGATTTCCAGCATCTGCAGTATTTTGCTTTTATTTTATGCAGGAGATCAATGTGAGCTCACAAAACAGGTGAAGTCGTAAAGATATTCAGAAGAAGGTGTCACCCTTGACGAAAAGTGTCACTGTGAGGAATGTGAATGAACATGATTAGATTCTACGGCTGGAAGTTGCAATTTATGCAGGTAGCCACTGATGCCAATCAAAGTGTGAAAATAGATAAGTCCCCTGGGCCAGATGGGATTTATCCTAGGATTCTCTGGGAAGCTAGGGAGGAGATTGCAGAGCCTTTGTCCTTGATTTTTATGTCGTCATTGTCGACAGGAATAGTGCCGGAAGACTGGAGGATCGCAAATGTTGTCCCCTTGTTCAAGAAGGGGAGTAGAGACAGCCCTGGTAATTATAGACCTGTGAGCCTTACTTCGGTTGTGGGTAAAATGTTGGAAAAGGTTATAAGAGACAGGATTTATAATCATCTTGAAAAGAATAAGTTCATTAGAGATAGTCAGCACGGTTTTGTGACGGGTAGGTCGTGCCTCACAAACCTTATTGAGTTTTTCGAGAAGGTGACCAAACAGGTGGATGAGGGTAAAGCAGTGGATGTGGTGTATATGGATTTCAGTAAGGCGTTTGATAAGGTTCCCCACGGTAGGCTATTGCAGAAAATACGGAAGTATGGGGTTGAAGGTGATTTAGAGCTTTGGATCAGAAATTGGCTAGCTGAAAGAAGACAGAGGGTGGTGGTTGATGGCAAATGTTCATCCTGGAGTTTAGTTACTAGTGGTGTACCGCAAGGATCTGTTTTGGGGCCACTGCTGTTTGTCATTTTTATAAATGACCTGGAAGAGGGTGTAGAAGGGTGGGTTAGTAAATTTGCAGATGACACTAAGGTCGGTGGAGTTGTGGATAGTGCCGAAGGATGTTGTAGGGTACAGAGGGACATAGATAGGCTGCAGAGCTGGGCTGAGAGATGGCAAATGGAGTTTAATGCGGAAAAGTGTGAGGTGATTCACTTTGGAAGGAGTAACAGGAATGCAGAGTACTGGGCTAATGGGAAGATTCTTGGTAGTGTAGATGAACAGAGAGATCTTGGTGTCCAGGTACATAAATCCCTGAAGGTTGCTAACCAGGTTAATAGGGCTGTTAAGAAGGCATATGGTGTGTTAGCTTTTATTAGTAGGGGGGTCGAGTTTCGGAGCCACGAGGTCATGCTGCAGCTGTACAAAACTCTGGTGAGACCGCACCTGGAGTATTGCGTGCAGTTCTGGTCACCGCATTATAGGAAGGATGTGGAAGCTATGGAAAGGGTGCAGAGGAGATTTACTAGGATGTTGCCTGGTATGGAGGGAAGGTCTTACGAGGAAAGGCTGAGGGACTTGAGGTTGTTTTCGTTGGAGAGAAGGAGGAGGAGAGGTGACTTAATAGAGACATATAAGATAATCAGAGGGTTAGATAGGGTGGATAGTGAGAGTCTTTTTCCTCGGATGGTGATGGCAAACACGAGGGGACATAGCTTCAAGTTGAGGGGTGATAGATATAGGACAGATGGGAGAGGTAGTTTCTTTACTCAGAGAGTAGTAAGGGCGTGGAACGCCCTGCCTGCAGCAGTAGTAGATTCGCCAACTTTAAGGGCATTTAAGTGGACATTGGATATACACATGGATGAAAATGGAATAGTGTAGGTCAGATGGTTTCACAGGTCGGCGCAACATCGAGGGCCGAAGGGCCTGTACTGCGCTGTAATGTTCTAATTCTAATTCTAAAAAAAAAGTAAGTTAGAAATTTGGATGAATTTGCTACACTAAACTTGAATTCAAAGTAACTTGTTACAAATGCAATACAATGCAAAATAGTGAACATGATAGCGAAGTAGCAAAGCAGGATTAAAAAGGAACTTTGAATGATGCACGAAGTAAGTCTAAAGAGTGAGGCCAGAATTTTACGTCGGGGCAGAGGCCCCGCCCACTGGGAAAAAAGTCGGGGGCAAGCCTGCCTCTGCTGGGCCTGGGTCATGCCATGATTTTACATGGCCAGGCCCTTATTTGGCATCTGGCAGGACCTCCATCCCTCTGAGGCAGCAAGACCCACCTCCAAGATCTGCCAGCCAATCACCGGCCAACAGCTCTTCAGTCCCAGCAGTGCCGCTAGGAGCGGTGGCCACTGTTGGAACTGCTCCCAGCAAGAACAGCAATGGAGGAGGCCCCAGAATTGAGGTAAATGTGTGGGGCCTCACCGGGGACAATTGGCAGGGCCCCAGCAATGCATGGGGGGGTGGGGGGGGTGGCAGTTGAGAGGGGAGGGGGAGGTGCTCCCGCAGGGATGGCTTGTGTTGTGGGGGCCCTCCATGGGGTGCAGGGAGCCTGATCAGGAGGGTCCCCCCCAGCCCGCAAGGAGGCCACTCGGTTTTACTGGGCAGCCTCTGAGTGCTGAGAACATCCTAGGTTTTTTTTTATCCCAGCGATGGCAGGAGGAGGCCTTTAAGTGCTAATTAATTGGCCATTTAAGAGCCTTAATTGACTTGGGGTTGGCGGGCTGTTTGTCACCTCCTCCACTGCTCATAAAATTGCAGCGGGGGTGGGAAGGCCACAGGCAGAGTCCAAACCAGGAAGTATAAAGAAGGAATTATAAATGAATAATTTACAGAAAGAACAATAAAGATTAGGAGATACAGATGGGATTCAGGGAGAGAGATCAAAGAGACAGACAGAGAAAGTAAAAAAAAATTAATTTCTTTTAACTTAGTCGCTTGCTGGTCTAGAACTTGAGTATTGCTGAAAAAAGAGACATGCTGTTTAAACTTTTTGTCTTGCACTCATCAGGACAGACGCAAGAATGTCAAATTTCAAAGGCAGCAACAAGTTATACTGCATGAGATAAGGGATGCTGATTGGCTGGCAAGTCGACTCTGATTGGTCGAGGCAGTGCCATGCTACAGTTCCACATGCTATAAGATTGGCCATATCAGCAATCTCATAAATTTTGCATCCTGCGTATATCTTGATGAGTGCAAGATGAAAAGCTTCGACAGCATGTCTCTTTTTCCATCAATACTTTTAATTTTTTTTTAAATCACCAGAACTAATTTTCTTCTGATGGAATAAGGTTCCACACGTATACAAATTTTTTTTAGAGAGGTTGGTCAGCAGTAATTATCACTTATCTCACCATTAAAACTCATTTCAGCCCAAAATTTCTCAGCAATATTCTAGAGAAGTAGTGAGTAAGTAGAGCAGGTCCACACCATTTCAATGCTGAGTCTATTGGTAAGGACTGCAACAGTGCAACCTGTGGAGCAGTGACGCATCTTTGACAGCAACTTCCAGATCTTTGCATTTAACAGCATATATGTGGATGCCAGAAATCGCTGTCCGATTTACTCCATAATAACGATGAGCATTGATTGCTTCACCGCCATTAGTACTGCAAAATCTGGACCATGAACTTACTTCTGATGGGTGTAGAAGAAGTAGAGGTGCTAGCTGCAGAAAGGCTGGCTTCTGCTGAGTGGAGGTATACAATTACCATGGGCCCTGCTGAATTGCTTTATGATTCCAACCTCAAAGGACCAGCTATTCAGAGGATGTTTCCTGTGCACAAAAGGTGCAACAATAATTTGGCTTGTTGACTACGCCGTAAATCATGTTTACTACTGTTGCACATTCAACTGAACAGTTGAGCAATGTTGTGAAACAGGAGTTCTCTTCTCTGCAGACTGCTATAGGGCAGCATACAATATCAGTGACATCAGCAGGAGAAACCTCAGGCGCTGACACACTGATGCAGTAAGCAAGGTTAGAGCACCTCTCAGGAATGTTTCAAGCAATGATGTTGTTAACGTTAGCTACAATTGTTTTGTGACTGACTCCAGATAACCATGGTAGATTGATTCCGTGATCTCATGGTTCTACAATGTTCTGTGTTTAAAGAGTGCTGTAGCCAATATAAATTCTTATCCTCTGACAAGGACTTGCGGCAAAAAGGACAGAAACAATCATGTGGCTCTCAAGTTACCGTCAGTGACTTGTTCATGACTACCTCTGAACAAGAGAAGCCCCAAAAGAAAGAAGGCCTTCACAAGAGTGAACAATGACTACTTGCCAAAAATTACTTATTGGTTATGAAGTGCTTTGTGATGCCATGAGGATGCAAAGGTTTGTATATAAATGCAAGTTCTTTCTTATTATATTATATAGACATATGGATGAAAATGGAATAGTGTAGGTCAGATGGTTTCACAGGTCGGCGCAACATCGAGGGCCGAAGGGCCTGTACTGCGCTGTAATGTTCTAATTCTAATTCTAATTCTAATTATCTGCTTTACTGTGGAATAGTTTCAGAAATAAAAAGAAAATACCCACTGAAACAGAAAGGCAGATGTCAAGAAAACAGTTGCTAATTGGAACTAACTAGACCTGTGCTGCTTCCTACTGTGGCTGCAAAGCTTCTGCAAGCTCCTTGTCATCAATGTTTGTTTCCTCTTCTTCCAGTGTCAAGGTTTGTTGCTGTTTATCTTACACAAACATATGTCTAACTCTTTCAATAATTATGTTGTGCACCATAAGGCATATCACGACTGTTCTGTTCACTGTCTCCAGGAAGTGTTGTGCAACACCCTAGCATACTCCAGATATTGGTCCTGTTGTTTAAGTGTGCCAGTTGACTGCTTGGTGAATGTTCCTGCCTCTCAAAAGTGTGCCATTGTTGGTTCTTAGCTAAGAGGTCTGGAAGTGTCATGCTTTGAGGAGGTTGCCTATATTTCTGGGGAGTTATTTTTATTTATTTATATTTAGAGATACAGCACTGAAACAGGCCCTTCGGCCCACCAAGTCTGTGCTGACCAACAACCACCCATTTATACTAATCCTACATTAACCCCATATTCTCTATTCTCACAATAGTGCACTGCAATAATATGAGGAAGATTGAAACTCCCCAGAATTTCCACTGAATACTTGGCACTCATTCATCTTATTGTCTCCCAAAGAATTGTTATCAGCTTCCCTTGATTATTTTGTGGCCCGTAGCATGATCCCATGCCTAACTATTTCACTTTACTGTCCTTCAGTTTTATCCAGAGACTCAATACTGCTCTGGCATCCAACTCTGTTGTGACTAGTCCGAACAAATAATGCCACACCACCTATCTTACCTTCTTGGTTTTTCTTAAAACACACAAGACTCTGCAACACTTTGATTTCAACCAGGCTTTAGTCACTCCTACAACATTTATTTTCTCCCTACGTACCAACAGCTTATCCGTTGTATTCCATAAACACCTCGCACTTATATAAACATTATTCAGGTTATCCTTTAATATCCCTCTTTCCCAATTACTTTAAGCCCATGATCCATTCAGCATTCCTCCCTTTCCTACCATGCTAGTTTAAATCCACTCCCACTGCCTTATTTACCCTTTTTGCAAGCACACTGATACCCCTCTACTTTAGATGAAGTTCATCCCTCCTAAACAGCTTCCCTCAGTCCCAGGATTCATACCAATATATCTGGAGTCTGAAATCCACCCTCCTGCACCATCTCTTTAGGCATGCATTAATGGATCTAATCGGTCCTTGCCTAATCTGCCCAGTGCATGGCACAGGAAGTAATTCTGATATGACCGTCCTTAAGTCTTGCTTTTCAGCTTTGGCTCGAACTCCTCATGCTACTTCTAAAAGACCTCCATACTACTCTTTCCTATGACATTGGTTCCTACATGGACTATGGCTTCTGGCTGCTGTCCTTCACTTTCCACAGGTTTTACTAGCCATTCCGGTATGTCCTTCGCCCCGGCTTCTTTTTTCTACTGCAAGCCATCTTCTTAAACCCCTCTCCCATGTCCCCTCCACCCTCACTTCCAACGATAAGTGTGGGGAGCTCATGGGCTTCTTTATCACTAAGATCGAGACCATCCAATCAGCTGCCTCTGCCACATCCCTCCCTACCACTAGCCCACTGGCCAAACATTCTCTAATGCTCCCCACTGCCCTAGCCCTGAACTCACATCTTTCACTAGTTTCACTCTTATCCCTCCTCGTGCCCTCTCTAAACTCATCTTGTCCATGAGACCCACCTCCTGTTCCCTCGATCTTATTCCCACTAAACTGCTGATCACCCAACTTCCCCTCCTGGTCCCCATGTTAGCTGATATTGTAAGTGGTTCTCTTTCTTCAGGTGTTGTCCCTGTCTCTTTAAATCTGCCGTCATCACCCTTCCTCAAAAAACCAACCCTGATCACACTGTCTTTGCAAACCACCATCTCATCTCCAACTTCCCTTTCCTCTCCAAAGTCCGTGAATGTGTTACGCCTACCAAATCTGTACACATCTGTTATGAATGCTGGACTTTGAAACATGATTATGGTTTTAAAAATTGTGATTTTTAAAAGTTTAAGATGGAGTCTGAGGCGTCAGGTAACCTTACATCCACTCTGCTTAGGGATAAGACAGAAATCTTGGTTACCAAGACAACAGGCAACAGATCAAAGACTTCTTTTTAGAAAACAGAGACTGCAGGGGTAACACCTGAAGGACAGTGAGTTTCATCCTCCCAGACTTTTGAATCGTAAACAAGGAGTCAGTGGTTCTGAGGATGCAAATATACCTGGCAGCTGTTAACATCTGGAAACAAAGAAATGCCCAGGTGGCTCTGTGAAACCAGACTTCTGGACTTTGCATATTGGTTCCAGATCAAATTAACAGATTTTCTGAAGGCAGACAGGCTGTATTGATGACCAGCAGTGTCAGCCTCAGAGCAGGCTGTAAGAAAGGAAGACAACCAGCGATATCAGGCTTGAGATAGAGATACAGAGAATGAGAGAAGGAACACCTGCTCTTAGAAGCCTGATACAGTGAAAGGCTGTGAAGACTTAAGCCTGTTTTGAAAGTTGAAGTTTGCAGAGAAGGAAAAGCCCAACAGGACTCTCTTTATTCATGGACGTTTAGGTTGAAAGTGCTCGGAGAAGTGAGCGAAGAGGAAATTGACTTTGAGAAAGGTCTGGGAGATCCACCTATTTCAACTGGGAGGAGTTTGGGACTTTTAACCACAAAGATTTGGCCATCAAAGAGGACTGTGTAACGTATAAATGTGGTGATATGAAAATACCTTTCCTTGTAAATTGTGGTATCAGCTGCTTACAAAGATCTATTTAGCAAATAGAGATTTCTTTTAGTTTAGTTGTTACAATAAAAGTCTTAAAATGTGAAATCTTGTTGTGTAATTCTTTAAATTGGTCTGGGATTTATATCTCGTATTTTAACGTTAATGGTCTCACTGAGGTCATAATATCATCTTTCCTGGAACTCCCTGTTTGATTCCCTCCAAACAGGTTTCTGCCCCTGACACAGCACCAAAACAACTCTTATCAAAATCACAAGCGACATCCTTTGTGACTGTCATGAAGGTAGATTTTCCCTCCTCATCCTTCTCGATCTGTCTACAGCCTTTGACACTGTTGACTGCACCATAATCCTCTCCACTATCGTCCAGCTGGCTGGGACTGTTCATCTGGTTTTGTTCTTATCTATCTAATCGTAGCCAGAGTATCACTTGCAATGGCTTCACTTCCTGCTCCCCCACTGTTACCTCTAATGTTCCCCAAGGATCTATCCTTGGTCCCCTCATATTTGTCATCGGCATACTGCCTCTTGGCAACATCATCCAAAAGCACAGCGTTAGTTTTCACATGTACACTGACGAAACCCAACTCTACCTCACCACCACCTCTCTCAACTCGTCCACTGTTGCTAAATTATCCAACTGCTTATCTGACACCCAGTTCTGGATAAGCAGAAATTTCCTCCAATTAAATATTGGGAAGACTGAAGCCATTGTTTTCGGTCCCCACTCCAAACATCATTCCCTATCTACTGACTCCATCCCTCTCCCTGGCAATAGTTTGAGATTAAGACAGTCTGTTCACAACCTTGGTGTCACATTTGACCCTGAGATGAGCTTCCAACCTTCTATTCGCTCTATCGTTAAGATTGCCTATTTCTGCCTCCGTAACATCTCCCAACTTTGCCCCTCTCAGCTATCTGCTGCTGAAACCCTCATTCTTGCCTTCATTACCTCTAGACTTGACTATTCCAACACACTCCAGGCTGGTCTCCCACATTCTACTTTCTGTAAGCTTGAGGTCATCGAAAACTCTGCTGCCCATGTCTTAACTCACACCAAGTCCCATTCCCCTATCACCCCTGTGCCCACTGATCTACATTGGCTCCCAGTCAAGCAATGTCTTGATTTTAAAATTCTCATCCTTGTTTTCAAATCCCTCCATGACCTCATCCTTCACTATCCTTGTAATCTCCTCCAGTCCACAACCCTCCAAGATATCTGCACTCCTCTATTTCTGGCTTCTGTGCATCCCTGATTTTAATCGCTCCATCACTGGTGGCTGCATCTTCAGTTGTCTAGGTCCCAAGCTCTGGAATTTTCTCCCTACACCTCTCCACCTCTCTACCTCATTTTCCTCCTTTAAGACACTCCTTAAAACCTAGCTCTTTGACCAAACTTTTGGTCATCTGACCTAATATCTCCTTATGTGGCTCGGTGTTATACTTTGTTTTATAATGCTCCTTCAATGTGCCTTGGGAAGTTTTATTACATTAAAGGTGCTATATAAATACAAGTTGTTGTTGTTGGCATCAGGAAAGCAACACACTATTCAGGACTCATGTACAAGCTTGCAAAATAGGTTGTTTATCCCTATAATTGAAACTCTCACCACTTCTCCCACCACTATCACTCACCTATTTGCCTCTGTAACAGAATGGAAAATTCTGACTGTAGTATAGCTCCTTCCACTCTTCCCCACTCACAGGCTATATTTTATTCTTTTGTCTAAACTGAGTTAAATATTTGCTTCTCATTATTATTTATGGAAAGATGGGATGAACTGTTAAAAAGTAAACATAAAGTATCCAAATTCTGAGGTATCCCAATTATGATTTGAAAAGTCCTGTGACATTAGTGTTAAGGGTAATGGTGAACTCCATTGTCATTGGTGCTGCATGTTAGATGGCTGACTGTCTCTAAAGGTCTTTGTGGGCCAGGCCATACCTGAGTCACAGTCTCTGTGACAAGCCTGAAATTTCCACTGCAATATTCATCATACCATGCTCAAGCAGCTGACTCACTGCCTGGATAGTAACCACCGTTTCAATTTCCCCCTATCTTGCATAATTCATATTAAAAATCTGCCTTTTCTTGCATTTTTCATTAATTTTTATGGAGCTATTTTTGGATAATCACAAACTTCAGAGCAGTGCTCGATATGCACTTTTAGCCCATTAGTACTTTCTACTGGAAGTACACCTTGTTCATGCATCTTTAATCCGAAAGCATTGATCAATATCAGACATTAGCTAACGTTAGAATATATCCATTGCATGGATGATGCCAGAATCCTTGCATTACAATCAACCACAAAACAGGTGGCAATGATGCAATTAGTCCCATGACACTATAAACTGCATTCTTTGCTCTTTATGGAGATCCATAACACCCGTGAATAACAAGCTAAATACTCCAGAGATTCTTCCATCATCATTATGCAATATATACAGGATTACATCTTTTGTAGCTCTTATTGATATGAACTGTCGTTTTCTGAGTGATTGCCTGTTTGAGAATAGTTTCCACCTGTGCTACTGCATCACCCAAATTTTGAGAATCAGGCACAAGTCCAGGAGAATAAAAGAACAGATTAGTCATGAGATCAGCAGCTCTCTGGCACCCATATACAAATATGGGTGAATGAGGACTTGATTGGTTTCTAAGGTTTTGCAATTACCATTGGAGATTTTGTAGGAGCTGTACATTCCCCCAGCCACCACTGCTAACCCCGTAACCCATCATAATCAGTGCCTTAGAGGAATGCAGGTCTGGCTGGGTCAGGACTTTCATCATAGCAGTTTGACTGTTCAAATCTTCCATCACTAGGCATATAATCTTGGAGCTAACTTGACCCCTGCTTAACTTCCATTATCAGTATGGACATTTGATCGTTAGACAACTGACAAGTGTGGGTTTGAGCTCTTATTCAGCAGGCAACAGGTACCAATAATGTCTCCTAAATAGAGTGGTGAGTGGCATAGCTTACCATAAAATGTATGAGTACATTCCTAATATCATCCTGACCACAGCACAGCCACACATTACACCTCATGAAATGGTGGTTTTGCATCAAATGTATATATCAATTAATCAAAGAATCTAATACGAGTGAGTGCTTAGCATGCATACACCTAGATTTTGTCTTCCTCTGTAGTTTATCCTAATGGACAGAGAAAGAAGGTGCTGAAACTAAAGGGTTTTCAATAAAGTATTATTTTAATTCAGCTAAAATAAATGTGACACAAATCTTTCTATCAGAAGTGGCAGACTTTATTATATGGAAATCTTTTATCCTGGGCAATGCATTCTACATGCAGAGTTCCTGGCTTTCTGTGAATCTCCTGTGGCCTAAAAATCAAACCAAAAATAATATGAAAAATTGCTCTCCTGCTTAAAAATGTTCTATAAACATCTGACTGCAATCAGTCATACTCTATTTTGAAAGCACAAAGAGCTGACAGAACAAAGCATCACCCAGGAAACGCTTTCCAGAATGATTTGACACCAAAGGAGCAAAACCTCCAGTTTGAAGTCAACATTTAATATAATGAAACTGCAGCCAGTGGCAAATACTGTTCTCCAGACATTAGTGTTAGAAATATAAATTGCCTTCTTCACTTTGTTCCATCAGCAGCAGAGACCAACTTTTTTACGAGACTTGTGAGCTGCTGCCAGTTTTTCCAGCTCAGCTTCAGCCCAGTATCTGACAGAGATCAATGGTGGATGGAAATATAAAGAGGCAGAAATAGTGGCAGGTGTCCAGTATAATGATATATCCATCAAACCATTATTACAATGTAAAATTACCTTTAAAGAGTGATTGGTATTTGTTTAAGGCACACTTTAAAACTGGCTGGGGATAATTTTGACTTTGAGCGACAATATAAAATGAGTGATAGTGGATGGGCAGCCTGTTAGCAGAGATGGAAAATGGGTTGCCCATTCACTATCACCTGTTTTGTATGATCACACAAAGTCAAAAACTACCCCTCTCAGTTTCCATACGTAGAAAAAGGTATTCATCCATCTGAAAATGGTGTCACTTTGCTGACTGCCAGTCTGTTAACACTTCAGGCATCAGGCAGAGTTGTGTTTTTAAATTTTTTTCTGTTGGTAATATTAATAAAAGTCTGTAAAATTTGGCGGGACTGAATGTTGCCAGCCATATGGCGATGGGCTGGGAGGCAAGAGGGCTGGTAATGTGTTTTTTTTTATTCATTCATGGGATGTGGGTGTCACTGGCCAGGCCAGCATTTATTGCCATCCCTAATTGCCCTTGAGAAGGTGGTGGTGAGCTGCCTTCTTGAACCGCTGCAGTCCATTTGGGGTAGGTATACCCACAATGCTGTTAGGAAGGGAGTTCCAGGATTTTGACCCAGCGACAGTGAAGGAACGGCGATATAGTTCCAAATCAGGATGGTGTGTGACTTGGAGGGGAACTTGCAGGTGGTGGTGTTCCCATGTATTTGCTGCCCTTGTCCTTCTTGTTGGTAGAGGTCTCGGGTTTGGAAGGTGCTGTCTGAGGAGCCTTGGTGCATTGCTGCAGTGCATCTTATAGATGGTACACACTGCTGCCACTGTACGTCAATGGTGGAGGGAGTGAATGTTTGTAGATGGGGTGCCAATCAAATGGGCTGCTTTGGCCTGGATGGTGTTGAGCTTCTTGAGTGTTGTTGGAGCTGCATCCATCCAGGCAAGTGGAGAGTATTCCATCACACTCCTGACTTGTGCCTTGTAGATGGTGGACAGGCTTTGGGGAGTCAGGAGGTGGAGGGGCGACATGATAGAGGTTTACAAAGATATAAGCGGCATGGACAGAGTGGATAGTCAGAAGCTTTTTCCCAGGGTGGAAGAGTCAGTTACTAGGGGACATAGGTTTAAGGTGAGAGGGGCAAAGTTTAGAGGGGATGTGCGAGGCAAGTTCTTTACACAGAGGGTGGTGAGTGCCTGGAACTTGTTGCGGGGGAGGTGGTGGAAGCAGGTACCATAGAGACGCTTAAGAGGCATCTTGACAAATACATGAATAGGATGGGAATAGAGGGATACGGACCCCAGAAGTGCAGAAGGTTTTAGTTTAGGCAGGCATCAAGATCGGCGCAGGCTTGGAGGGCCGAATGGCCTGTTCCTGTGCTGTACTGTTCTTTGTTCTTTGTTGTTCTTATGATTGAAGGAAGGTCATTGATGAAGCAGCTGAAGATGGTTGGGCCTAGGACACTACCCTGAGGAACTCCTGCAGTGATGTCCTGGAGCTCAGATGATTGACCTCCAACAACCACAACCATCTTCCTTTGCACTAGGTATGACTCCAGCCAGCGGAGGGTTTTCCCCCTGATTCCCATTGACCTCAGTTTTGCTAGGGCTCCTTGATGTCATACTCTGTCAAATGCTGCCTTGATGTCAAGGGCAGTCACTCTCACTTCACCTCTTGAATTCAGCTCTTTTGTCCATGTTTGAACCAAGGCTGTAATGAGGTCATAGAGTCATAGAGTCATAGAGAGATACAGCACCGCAACAGGCCCTTCGGCCCACCGAGTCAATGCCGACCATCAACCACCCATTTATACTAATCCTATATTAATCTTATTTTTCCCTCTCACATCCCCACCTCCCCTCAATTCTCCTACCACCTACCTATACTAGGGGCAATTTTTTACAATGGCCAATTTACCTATCAACCTGCAAGTCTTTGGCATGTGGGAGGAAACCGGAGCACCTGGAGAAAACCCATGCGGTCACAGGGAGCACTTGCAAATTCCGCACAGGCAGTACCCAGAACCGAACCCGGGTCGCTGGAGCTGTGAGGCTGCGGTGCTAGCCACTGCGCCACTGTGCCACCCTACTGCGCCATTGTGCCGCCCTCTTCTGACCCCACTCCATAGTTCCCCTTCTCCCCCAAGCTCAACTCCTATTGCTCAGTCTCTGAGCCCTTCTGCTTCACCCCCAGTCACCCTCTAACCCCTGGCCCAATCTCCTAAATCTCCCTTCCCAAGTCACAATTTCCTGAATCTCCATCCTGTGCCAATCTCATCACCTTGAGTTTCAATCTGCTCTTCCCACTTCCTGTCCCAATCTGCTAGCCCACCCAGGTCTCAAAGTGCCACATCACAGCCCTTTGTCCAAATCTGCTGTTCCCCAGTCCCAAGCTGCCACCCCCACTCTGAGTCCCAATCTGTCACCCACTTGTCCTGTTCTGGCACACTCCCCTGCCCCACCGAGCCCCAATCTGTCTCCCACTTGTCCTTTTCTGCCATACTCCCCCACACCAGACACTCACCACACACTCCATCCCACCGAGTCCCAATCTGTCTCCCTCCCCACTTGCATCCCAATACGCCACCCCTACTCTGAGTCCCCATCTGCCCGCATTTGTCTCAATATGCCACCACCCTCCCGAGTCCCAATCTGCTGCCCTCTCCCTGAGTCCCCATAGTCTCTGTTCACTCAGTTAACCTCACCTTGACTTGTCTCTCTCCTCTCCACATGCTGGACCCATTACTGGTCACTCCTGAGGATTTGGGGTGCATCTCTATGCCATGCTGATGACACAGAATGGTGGAGGAGCACTATGGCGGTGCAAAATTTGAAGGCGCAGGTCTCCCAGGCTGTAAGAAGCATTTCCTGGGATATTTACCACAGCATATCATGGGCTGGATCAGGGTTGTCCAACACATGGCCAGGAGCTGAGTGGCCCTGGCGGAACCCAAACTGAGCGTCACTGAGCAGGTTATTGCTAAGCAAGTGCCGCTTGATGGCACTGTTGATGACACCTTCCATCACTTTACTGGTGATTGAGAGTAGGCTGATGGGGCGGTAATTGGCCGAGTTGGATTTGTCCTGCTTTTTGTATACAGGACATACCTGGGCAATTTTCCACATTGTAGGGTAGATGCCAGTGTTGTAGCTGTACTGGAACAGCTTGGCTAGGAGCGCGGCACGTTCTGGAGCACAGGTCTTCAGTACTATTGCCGGAATATTGTCAGGGCCCATAGCTTTTGCAGTATTCAGTGCCTTCAGTCGTTTCTTGATATCACGCGGAGTGAATCGAATTGGCTGAAATCTGGCATCTGTGATGCTGGGGACTTTAGGAGGGGGCCGAGATGGATCATCAACTCGGCACTTCTGCCTGAAGATTGTTGCAAATGCTTCAGCCTTATCTTTCGCACTGATGTGCTGGGCTCCCCCATCATTGAGGATGGGGATAATAGTGGAGCCACCTCCTCCAGTTAGTTGTTTAATTGTCCACCACCATTCTGGCTGGATGTAGCAGGACTGCAGAGCTTATATCTGATCCATTGGTTATGGGATCGCTTAGCTCTGTCTATCGCATGCTGCTTACGCAGCATTGTTGGGGTAAGGCGTCCAGAGGGAAGCCCGGCATCTTCCCGCTGCCAAGGCATATTAACAGCAACAGGAACCTCAGCGGCGCAACTGCCCACTGGAGAGCCAATTGAGGCAATTAATTGCCCAGTTAAGGGTCACCTCCTGACCCCGCTGGTATTTTATCAGCATCGGGAGGGGCCACCACCGTATGGGGAGACCACCAGGTAAACCCTGGTGACCTCCTAGCAGGTTCTGGGGGGGTGGCCCTCCTTGATGGGCCACGGCCTAAGGAGGGATCCCCTGGAGGCAATGGCTGCTCTGCCACTGGAATAGTCCCCCCATCCCCGCGATCACCAAGGCTTGCCTGCCTGCCTGGCCCCGGCTTCCCCAAAGCAATCTACCTGTCTTTGAGGGCGCCTCAGCCACCCGTTGGAGCATGGTTAGCTCCTACTTTAGGTCCTGGCAGCAGGACTTCTTCCCACCTCACAAAATTCAGCCCATGATGTGTGGTGTACACCAAGGATGCCATTCCAAACATGTGTTTATAAAACAGGGAATGTGGTTTGCAAGGCATTTTAACCTGATGAAAATAGCCCTTTAAATCCATTTGAGCTCTGAAATTGTTTCCCTGCTCATCTCTGTGTTTTGGTCACTCCCATCTCACACCTTACCCTGACCAAAAGGGCAATGTGCTTCAAGGCACCTACCACTTCTGCTCTTTGATTTAGGTTTACCACCTTTGCCAAGCCTAACACTGGACAGGTTTTAGGATACTGGTGGAGCGTAGGATGGGCTAATGAGTTGACTTGCAATGTTTGATTTGAAATTTCCAGACACATCACTCAAAAAACAACTTTCTGGTTCAAAATCCTATGGCTGGCAACTCTACTTCTGCTGAGTACAATGAGGTGCACAAGAATACTCTACCTTGACTCTCCCTCTGACCTTTTTCTCTATCTCTGTACAAGTGCTGAATTCCACTATTAAGTGCCACTGATAGAATGAGGGAAATCAGTAACGCCCCCACATGGGATCACAGGTGAGATGATACATGTGAGCTACAACAGATTGAGTACCAGCGTATCACCACATCACAAGGAAACTAGCTAACCCTCCTTTGGGGAAATGCCTCACATCCACTTGGCTCTTCCCCGCCCCCCCCCCCAACTCTGAGAATCTTGCTGAAATCAGAAAGTCATCGTACATAAAACCCACAAACATTACAAAGCAAACAGTGGGTTTGTCATATTGTATAATATAAAGACAGAAAAATGAACCAGCCACCACAATAATCGGATTTTAAAAAATAATTGTTAAATTCTGAAGTCCTTGAAAGATGTTCACTTTCAGTTTATGTGTCGGCTGTGGCTCAGTTGGTAGCGCTCTTGCCTCTGGGTCAGAAGGTTCAAGTCCCACTCCGGGACTTGAGCACAAAAATCAAGACTGACACTCCAGTGCAATACTGAGGGAGTGCTGCACTGTTGGAGGTGCCATCTTTCAGATGAGACTTTAAACTGAGGGCCTGTCTGCTCTCTCAGGTGGATGTAAAAAAATCCCCTGCCGCTATTTCAAAGAAGAGCAGGGGAGTTATCCTGGGTGTCCTGGCCAATATTCCTCAATCAACATCACAAAAACAGATTACTTGATCATTATCACATTGTTGTTTGTTGGAGTTTGCTGTGCACAAATTGGCTGCTGTGTTTCCTAAATTACAACAGTGACTACACTTCAAAAATACTTCATTGGCTGTAAAGCACTTTGAGACATCTGGTGGTCGTGAAAGGTGCTATAAAAATGCAAGTCTTTCTTAAGTGCAAGTCCTTTTTTTCTTTATAGTCCTGAAAGGTAAGGAGTCCCAGTCATAGCTAGCTATCTACAGAGAGGCCCATTGGTAGTAAGTTCATAGCACTGCCTATTATCTATGAGACATTTGAAGAAAACATTCTTTGTGTAATTGATATTGGCAATCAACTGGGAATATATATTGACTTTTCCCATAAGTGTATCTATGGGCCTAGAAGGCTGGTTGGAAATTGGTATGGACTTAGGTGCTATCTACTGGCCAAACAAGGTAGATCTGATGCATAAATGTGACCTCCAACTGCAATATGTTGTGAATTCACATACTTCCACTAACTGTGTTTTTAAAGAGGCAGTATTCTTTACTAGAGCACTGCTCCATTTTAAAAAATCAAATGAAAGCAATGTAATATGAAGATTAATATTCTCTAAAGATTAACCCTGATGTTCAACTGGTCTCAGAATATTTCTCCCCTCCCTTTCTCTCCTGAAGACTTTGCCTCCTTGCTGGGATTTGCTGTCATTTGCAATAGTTACCTTCTCGTATTGTCCACGAACCTTGATGGCGATTGTCAGTAAGTTATTTCACCACAGGGAGCATTACAGTGAGCTTGACACTGTCCTTGCCAGACATCCACAAGCACACTGCCAGCAGTGTTCACTGGACCGTAATTAGGAGCAGGAACCCTGACTAATTTTACCTACCCTAACCCAGGGGCACTGGGGACATGTTTCCCCTGAGATCAGTAAACTCTGCATAGATCAGGGATTTTATCCCCAATTTCTTTTTTGTTTCTAGTTTACTCCCCTCCTCTCAAGATAGTAATGACTCATGATGTATGTGGTTCAATACATATATATATATGTACCAAAGCAGGAAACAGCCTTGTGAGCTCATGATACGACCAGTGGACGTCACTCTGCTCCTGTATAAATTAAAAAATGGCAGCTCTAGTGATACTCTGCTTACAGCCTTTGCAGTGCATTTAAATAATGAAACAAAACAATAGTTATTGATGCAGTTAGGAATCAGTGTCAGCACTGAATCTGGAACACTATTCCTAATAAATCAAGAACAGGTGCAAACTTTTCCTGGCCCGTGGTGGCAGGCTTGGAGGTGGGGGTGGAGGGTGGGGATGCAAGGAAAATAGTTGGGACCAATGTTGGGACAGCTCCCCGACGCATTCCCACCACTGTTTCCCAAAGGTGGACCAGGATGCAGATCAACTGCCCGCTGAACGGAGACGGGAAGCCAGTTTAACTAATTAAGGCCACAACAAGGGGTGCCTTACAGGGCCTGCTGACAAAATGCCTCAGTGGAGACGGCCTCCCTGCAGCAGGCTGGGGGGCTATCGAAGCCAAAGGCTCCATCCCCCAAAGAGGTGGCTGCCAGCAGCAAAGGCTGGGCCCCTGGCCCAAACACTGTCACTGGAGGGGCTTCCCCTCTGCTCCGAGGGGCCTGCCTGTTTGTGCCCTCTCAATTTATAGTTTAAATTTATGCCTCCAAGGGTGCCTCCATTTTGGGGCTGCTGAGGCTTGAGAGCTGCCAGCCTCTGAGTGGGCCCGCAGTATCAGGTGTCCGCCTGCCGTCCTTAAGATGACGAGCATGGAGGTAGCCAATTAGGAGGCTGCCTCTGGGAAAATAGCTCCCCCAGCAATTGCGGGTGTGGGAACCCCATTTGATTCTGACGTCGGTGTCCTGAATCCGGTGGGAAAATCCTGCCCATTGAGAGAAGAAAGGAAATGAAGAGCAATTTATTGGAAATTGGACTGAAAAATAATAGAGAATTGTGGGTTAGGTTTCTTGACGCGACATTAAAAATTGATGCGACAGATGATTAAGTTGCCCAGTCAGGGTAAATTTTTGCATTATTGATGATCACAATTCCTAGTACCAGAAGGCAACTTAATGGTGAGAGTCTAAATGACTAAATGGTCGCTATTACCTAATCCTTGATAGTGATTCCATCTGATATAAAAAACTAATTAAAGAAATTAAATTTAAAAAGTGCGTTTTGTGGCAGTCTTCCAGAGGTACTGAGAAATCTGTGGCACATCGCCAAGTATGCTAGAACATGGGATATGTCACTCTGCTTTTTGATATGGTAAACTTTCACCACCAGGTGATGACAGATTAACTACCCATTATACATGTCACCAGATTTTACTTTTCATTGACTTCAGTGGAATGAAAAATTGGGCAGAGTGTAGAACCATGCTCCTAGCAGTGAAATCTGAAATCTGCGCCTTGGTATCAATCATTTTAAAAAAAATTTATTCATTTATGGGATGTGGGCATCGCTGGATAGGACAGCATTTATTGCCCATCCGTAATTGCCCTTGAGAAGGTGGTGGTGAGCTGACTTCTTGAACATCTGCAGCCCCTGTGGGGTAGGTACACCTACAGTGCCGCGAGGAAGGGTGTTCCAAGATTTTGACCCAGCGACAGTGAAGGAACGGTGATATAGTTCCAAGTCAGAATGATGTGTGGCTTGGAGGGGAACTTGCAGGTGGTGGTGTTCCCAAACATCCCTTGTCCTTCTAGGTGGTAGAGGTCGCGGGTTTGGAAGGTGCTGTCTAAAGAGCCTTTGTGCGTTGCTGCAGTGCATCTTGTAGATGGTACTCACTGCTTCCACTGTGCATTGTTGGTGGAGGGAGTAAATGTTGAAGGTGGTGGGTGGGGTGCCAATCAAGCGGGCTGCTTTGTCCTGGATGGTGTCAAGCTTCTTGAGTGTTGTTGGAGTTTCACCCATCCAGGCAAGTGGAGAGTATTCCATCACACTCCTGACTTGTGCCTTGTGGATGGTGGACAGGCATTGGGGAGTCAGGAGGTGAGATAGTCGCTGCAGGACTCCTAGCCTCTGACCTGCTCTTGTAGCCACGGTATTTATATGGCTGGTCCAGTTCAGTTTCTGTTCAATGGTAACCCCCAGGATGATGATAGTGGGGGATTCAGTGATCGTAATGCCATTGAATGTCAAGGGAAGATGGTTAATTTCTCTTTTGTTTGAGATGGTCATTGCCTGGCACGTGTGTGATGCGAATGTTACTTGCCACTTATCAGCCCAAGCCTGGATATTGTCCAGGTCTTGCTGCATTTCTGCACGGACTGCTTCAGTATTTGATGAGTCACAAAAGGTGTTGAACATTGTGGAATCATCAGCGAACATCCCCACTTCTGACCTTATGATTGAAGGAAGGTCATTGATGAAGCAGCTGAGAATGGTTGGGCCTAGGTCACTATGCTAAGGAACTCCTGCAGTGATGTCCTGGAGCAACAACCACAACCATCCTCCTTTGCGCTAGGTGTGACTCCAGCCAGCGAAGTGTTTTCCCCCTGATTCCCATTGCCTCTAGTTTTGCTAGGGCTCCTTGATGCCATGCCCCGTCAAATGCTGCCTTGATGTCAAGGGCAGTCACTCTCACCTCATGTCTTGAGTTCAGCTCTTTTGTCCATGTTTGAACCAAGGCTGTAATGAGGTCAGGAACTGAGCATCACTGAGCAGGTTATTGCTAAGCAAGTGCCGCTTGATAGCACTGTCTACGACACCTTCCATCACTTTACTGATGATCGAGAGTAGACGATGGGGCGGTAATTGGCCGGGTTGGATTTGTCCTGCTTTTTGAGTATAGGACATACCTGGGCAATTCTTTACATTGCCGGGTAGATGCTAGTGTTGTAGCTGTACTGGAACAGCTTGGCTAGGGGCACGGCCAGTTCGGGAGCACAGGCCTTCAGTACTGTTGTCGGAATGTTGTCAGGGCCCATAGCCTTTGCAGTATCCAGTGCCTTCAGTCGTTTCTTGATATCACGTGGAGTGAATAAAATTGGCTGAAGACTGGCATCTGTGATGCTGGCGACTTCAGGAGGCCGAGATGGATCATTGAGGATGGGGATATTTGTGGAGCCACCACCTCCTGATAGTTGTTTGATTGTCCACCACCATTCGTAACTGGATGTGGCAGGACTGCAGAGAGATCTGATCCGTTGGTTGCGGGATCGCTTAGCTCTGTTTATCGTATGCTGCTTACGCTGTTTGTGTTGTAGCTTCACCAGGTTGACATCTCATTTTTAGGTACGCCTGGTGCTGCTTCTGGCATGCCCTCCTGTACTCTTCATTGAATCAGGATTGATCCCCCGGTTTGATGGTAATGGTAGAGTGGGGAATATGCCAGGCCATGAGGTTACAGATTGTTATTGAGTACAATTCTGCTGCTGCTGATGGCCCACAGTGCCTCATGGATGCCCAGTTTTGAGTTGCTAGGTCTGTTCAAAATGTATCCCATTTAGCACGGTGGTAGTGCCACTTAACATGATGGAGGGTATCCTCAATGTGAAGATGGGACTTCATCTCCACAAGGCCTGTGCGGTGGTCACTCCTACCAATACTGTCATGGACAGATGCATCTGCAACAGGCAGATTGGTGAGGACAAGGTCAAGTATGTTTTCCCTTTTGTTGGTTCCCCCACCACCTGCCACAAACCAAGATTAGCAGCTATGTCCTTTAGGACTCGGTCAGCTCGGTCAGTAGTGGTGCTACCGAGCCACTCTTGGTGATGGACATTAAAGTCACCCACCCAGAGAACATTTTGCACCCTTGCCACCCTCAGTGCTTCCTCCAAGTGCTGTTCAACATGGAGGAGTACTGACACATCAGCTGAGGGGGGGGTGGGTGGGGGCGGGGTGGTGGAGGGTGGTTGTAGGTGGTAATTAGCAAGAGATTTCCTTTCCCATGTTTGACCTGATGCCATGAGACTTCATGGGGTCTGGAGTTGATGTTGAAGACTCCCAAGGAAACTCCCTCCCGACTGTATACCACTGTGCTGCCACCTCTGCTGGGTCTGTCCTGCCGGTGGGACAGGACGTACCCGGGGATGGTGATGGCGGTGTCTGGGATATGGTCTGTAAAATATGATTCCGTGAGTCTGACTATGTCAGGCTGCTGCTTGACTAGTCTGTGGGACAGCTCTCCCACCTTTGGCGCAAGCCCCCAGATGTTAGTAAGGAGGACCTTGCAGTGTCGAAGGGGCTGGGTTTGCCCTTGTCGTTTCCAGTGCCTTGGTCGGTGCCGGGCGATCTGTCCGGTTTCATTCCTTATTGACTTTGTAGCGGTTTAATACAACTGAGTGGCTTGCTAGGCCATTTCAGAGGGCATTAAGAGTCAACCACATTGCTGTGGGTCTGGTGTCACATGTAGGCCAGAACAGGTAAGGACAGCAGATGTCCTTCCTTAAAGGACATATTAATGTCATATCATATTAATGTCAGAAGTTTTAGAGAGTATACCCTATGGCCTCACACCCTTAGTCAAGGAGGGGAGTAAAATCAAAGGGAAAGTGACCTAGACCCCTCTCACCAATGTTTGAGCAGTTTGATTTCAAAAGAACATTGGCAAAGAACTGAGGCTGCATTTCCTCCCTACTCAGCCAGGGGAGGAACCCGCTGAGAGAAGGAAGGCAAAAAGTATTATAAAAATCAGAATTTTTGACAAAAATGTTGAATATTTATAGTTTCTATTATTATATATTATCACTTTACCTGGTGAGGAGCATTTCTAGTTTGATCCTGGTCAGATGTCACCAATGAAGGGATTCTCAATTCCTTCTTTAGCATCTTGCATTTTCCTGGAATTAAAATACCAGTTTGTAAATAACAAATTTTATTGATCCATTCAAACAACTTGAATGTAACCTAGTATAACGAACACTTGATGAACATATAGGTGTGGGGTTATTGTTGGATTGTTGTACCTGTGTAGGTGAAGCCAATGGGCTGTTTTGCCTATGTCTGAGATGCTGTCTGACCCCAGCCCCTTTACGGCCATGGAATAATTAATTACCATACTAGAGATGGTCTCTGATAACATATCAGTCGACTTTGCTGCTACACGAGCATGCCAATAATCATCACTAAATAAGTCCGCCCTTTCCTGGATGACTCTAAATATCATAAATAACAAACTCCAACATCAGCGCACATTCAATTTGCATATATTAAAGTCCAAACAGTACACAAGCCAGCCTATTTTTGCTAACATTAAGCTTCCTGTAGGTGACTGCATGTGTCTTTCTTTCACCTTGGTTTTTCCTAGATACAGTCGAAGGCCAGTGTCATAAAAGTGATTAATTGCTGATGATACACCAACAACTCATGGAAATCAAATGGCCCTCCTCCCATTGTAAGGACCTATTGCCTCTGGAGTTTGTTCTGGGAAGTCTGGTGTTGTTTCCCATGTCTCATGTTTTGAGGTGCAAAACTAGAGAGCTGGTATGTGCTAGAGACCTGAGACGCAACTACTGCCATCCCACTGGGCCCTGGATCCTCAATGAAGAAAGGAATGGAGATCCTGAAAACCATGAAAGACAATGGGTGGAATTTTATGCCCCTGCAAAGAGTGGGATAGTGATGACGGGGGGGTAGTGGGACGTAAAATGGAGTGGGAGGCTCAGGGGGCCCTTCCCGACCTGCTCCTGCCTCCACTGCCATTTTATGTGGGGCAGCGGTGGCAAGAATAGCCCGCCTGCCCCAGGCCAATCAAGGCCCTTAAGTGGCCAGTTAACAGCCACTTAAGGGCTTTTGCCCACCGCCACGGGGATTTTACCGTTGGCAAGCAGGCGGCCTAGGCCTTTGAAAAGCCGGCTGTTAAAAGTAGGTGGCTTTCTGATGGCCTGGGGGGGGGGGCCCTCCTGATGGCCCAACCACCACCAACGCCCAACCCACCCCCCTGCCCCCAGAATCGACCACCCTTGCCTCGCTGGGGCCTGAATAATCACCCCAGGCGAGGCCCCAAAAGCTTACCTTTTCCCGGGGCCGTCCTTCCTCTTCTTTCTGAAGCTGGGTTGGAGTCCCAGCAGTGGTCACCGCACCCGGCGGCGCTGCTGGGACTAAGAGCTGTTGTCCCGCTGATTGGCTGGCAGCTCCATTAGGCAGGACTTCCTGGCTCAATGAGGTGGAAGTCCCACCTCAGACCAATTAAGTGCCTGGGGACAATAAAATGAGGTCTCGATCCCAGGCCCGGTGGAAGGCTCCTGTCTGTCAAGAGTAAAATTCTGGCCAATAGATGCATCAGAGTCACAATGGTCTGAACGATGGGATTTAGGATGCTTTTTAAAAATTTTATTTTTTAGATACAGCACTGAAACAGGCCCTTCGGCCCACCGAGTCTGTGCCAACCATCAACCACCCATTTATACTAATCCTACATTCCTACTACATCCCCACAATTCCCCTACCACCTACCTATACTAGGGGTAATTTATAATGGCCAATTTACCTATCAATTTGCAAGCCTTTGGCTGTGGGAGGAAACCAGAGCACCCGGTTTCATGCAATCACAAACTTGCAAACTCCGCAAAGGCAGTACCCAGAATTGAACCTGGGTCGCTGGAGCTGTGAGGCTGCGGTGCTAACCACTGCACCACTGTGCTGCCCATATTGTTTATTTTTAAAGCAAATCCACTACTAAAGCATGGACTGAGGAAGTATCACCGGGTTTGTTAACACAGTATCAGCCTGATGGTATTTACAATTGCAGCGCCTTGCCTGATCAAACCTATACACAAAACGAGAGAATATGAGAAGTAGTAAAATGAGAAGAGAATGCATTACATTACCAGAATGAGAAAGCAGCACAAGAAAGTGGTGCTTTTGATGGATAATGACATTCGTCATGGTGTGGCTCTTGATCTTTCACACACAATGGTCCAATTTACATCGTCTAACATCATTTCCACTATCTAGCTCCTGGATCAAGACAACATTCTCAGCATGAAGCAACATTATAAGAAGTCCGCTTTTACCTCCTTCCCAAAATCCACAAACAGGACTGTCCTGGCAGACCCATTGTTTCAGCCTGTTCCTGCCCCACTGAACTTATTTCTTCCTATCGTGACTCTATCTTTTCTCCCTTTGTCCAGTCTCTTCCCACTTACATCGTGATTCTTCTGATGCCCTACGTCATTTTGATGATTTCCAGTTCCCTGGCCCTAACCGCCTCCTCTTTACTATGGACGTCCAATCTCTCTAAACCTCCATCCCCCACCAGGACAGTTTGAGGGCTCTCCACTTCTTCCTTGAACAGAGGCCCAACCAGTCCCCATCCACCACCATCCTCCTCCGCCTGGCTGAACTTGTTCTCACATTGAACAACTTCTCCTTCAACTCCACTCAATTCTTTCAAGTAAAAGGTGTTGCTATGGGTACCCACATGGGTCCTAGTTATGCCTGGCTTTTTGTGGGATAAGTTGAACATTCCTTGTTCCAGTCCTAATCAGGCCCCCTCCCACAACTGTTTTTCTGGTACATTGATGACTGCATTGGTGCCGTTTCCTGCTTCCGCCCGAAACTCGAAAACTTTATCAACTTTGCTTCTAATTTCCACCCTTCTCTCACCTTCACATAGTCCATGTCCGACACTTCCCTTCCCTTACTCAACTTCTCTGTCTCCATTTCTGGGGATAGGTTGTCTACTAATATTCTTTATAAGCCCACCGACTCCCACAGCTACCTCGACTACACTTCTTCACACCCTACCTCCTGTAAGGACTGCATTCCATTCTCCCAGTTTCTCCGTCTCCGACGCATCTGCTCTGATGATGCTACCTTCCACGACAGTGCTTCTGATATGTCTTCCTTTTTCCTCAACCGAGGACTCCCCACCCACTGTGGTTGACAGGGCCCTCAACCGTGTCCGGCCCATTTCCCGCATCTCTACCCTCACCCCTTCCCCTCCCTCCCAGAACAGCGACAGGGTTCCCTTTGTCCTCACTTTCCACCCCACCAGCCTCCAGATCCAAAGGATCCTCCTCCGCCACTTCCGCCACATCCAGCGTGATGCCACTACCAAACGCATCTTCCCCTCCCTTCCCCTGTCAGCATTCCGAAGGGATCGATCCCTCCGCGACACCCTCATCCACTCCTCCATTACCTCCACCACCTTGTCCCCTTCACACAGCACCTTCCCCTGCAATCGCAGGAGGTGTAATACCTGCCCATTTACCTCCTCTCTCCTCACTATCCAAGGCCCCAAATACTCCTTTCAGGTGAAGCAGTGATTTACTTGTACTTCTTTCAATGTAGTATACTGTATTTGCTGATCACAATATGGTCTCCTCTATATTGGGGAGACCAAACGCAGATTGGGTGACTGCTTTGCGGAACACCTCCGCTCAGTCCGTAAGCAGGACCCTGAGCTTCCAGTTGCTGGCCATTTCAACACCCCACCCCACTCTCATGCTCACATTTCTCTCCTTGGATTGCTGCAGTGTTCCAGCAAACATCAATGCAAGTCGAGGAACAGCATCTCATTTATCGATTAGGCACGCAACAGCCTGCCGGACTGAAAATTGAATTCAATAATTTCAGAGCATGACAAGCCCCCCTTTTTATGTATAGTTATTTTTTATTTTTTTATTTTTTCTTTGGTTATTTTATTTTATTTTTTTTTAGTTTGGTCCATTTGTTTCTACTGTGCCTACCCACTGTTTCTGTTTGAAAGGTTTTTTTTATGTTTGTGCTTGGAGTGCTTTGTGCTTTACAGTCAATTCACATCCTCTCTGTACTAACATTTTGTCTTTCAGCACACCATTAACAAACCATTTGCCTTTGTTCCATGACCCTCTGGTCAATTATTCTCTGTGACCTTGTCCTGTCAACACCTTTTCTTTTGTTATCTCCAGCACCACCCCACCCCCCCCCCTCCCCGCTTTACTTGCTTAAAACCTTTAACATTTCTAATATTTGTCAGTTCTGAAGAAGGATCACTGACCTGAAACGTTAACTCTGCTTTTCTCTCCACAGATGCTGCCAGACCTGCTGAGTATTTCCAGCAGCAGCAGTATTTTGCTTTTATATATTATAAGAGGTATTTCGGGTGCATAGTGGTTTCTGTTTCAGATTCCACTGATAAAACCGTCATTGGACAGGTTATGAAGAACTATAGCATGTTGGATACTGTGCAGTTATCAGGTCGAGCTTGGAATCCAGTGACTCCCAGCTGCTCCAGTAACTGCTTGAGAAACAACAGTTTGTTTTCTAGAAAGGAAAACAATAACCCAGGTGACAATGAAGAGGTTGATATAAAGATTCCAGCTGGTTTGAATGATGTGGAGTTCAATTTTTTTGTGTGGATGGATGATGGTATTGACATTGAATGGTACAGTCATTCAGTGATTATGTTACTGGATTAGTAATCCTGGACTACTATTCCTGTGGATTGGGGTTCAAACTTCACCATGACAGAACTTGACTTCAGTTTTTAAAAAGAATCTGTAAATAAAAAGCTGGTATCAAGTGAGCATGAAGCTGTCGGATTGTTGTAAAAACCTAACTTGTTCTTTATTGTCCTTGAGGGAAATGTAGAATAAGGATGTAAAGGGTTAATACTGAAGACAATGAGAGAGACCCCTCCCACTGCATGAGCGAAGATGTAACAGTCATATGAGATGACTGTTATGACTTTCGTGCTCCTATGCCTTCTTCTTCTCAAGCCTATCTCATATGACTGTTACATCTTCGCTCACGCAGTGGGAGGGGTCTCTCTCATTGTCTTCAGTATTAACCCTTTACATCCTTATTCTACGTTTCCTTCAAGGACAATAAAGAACAAGTTAGGTTTTTACAACAATCCGACAGCTTCATGCTCACTTGATACCAGCTTTTTATTTACAGATTCTTTTTAAAAACTGAAGTCAAGTTCTGTCATGGTGAAGTTTGAACCCCAATCCACAGGAATAGTAGTCCAGGATTACTAATCCAGTAACATAATCACTGAATGACTGTACCATTCAATGTCAATACCATCATCCATCCACACAAAAAAATTGAACTCCACATCATTCAAACCAGCTGGAATCTTTATATCAACCTCTTCATTGTCACCTGGGTTATTGTTTTCCTTTCTAGAAAACAAACTGTTGTTTCTCAAGCAGTTACTGGAGCAGCTGGGAGTCACTGGATTCCAAGCTCGACCTGATAACTGCACAGTATCCAACATGCTATAGTTCTTCATAACCTGTCCAATGACGGTTTCATCAGTGGAATCTGAAACAGAAACCACTATGCACCCGAAATACTTCTTATAATGTGATGTGGGACGTAAAGGGTTACCAGGGTTCATAGTGTTAAAATTGTTTGTCTCTCTGTGGTTGTGTTATCTGTGTGTATGGGACAAATGTGATTATACAAGGGACACAAACGTGATTATTGGAAAAAGACACCAAGGTGATTAAGTAAAGGGACACAAATGTGATCATCGGAAAAGACACAAAATGTTGATTAAACAAGGGGACACTGCCTCCTGAAACTGCTGTATAAATTAATCTGCTGTAACTGAAAAATTTCAAGGGACTTCTGTTTATTTAAGGCTCTTCCCTGCATGATGTTTGTAATAAAGACTTTCTGACTTCAGCTTACTCCAGATTCCTAGTGCTTTTGTCCAACAACAGATGCTAGCTTAGGTGGCTTATGGAGACTGTATAGTAACTGTAAACAATAAAGAGTTGTTAGTTAACAAGAATCGAAGTCTAAGACTTACTCGATGATATCCTATGATGCTGCTAATACAAACCCAATAATCCTAACATGGTGGCAATGGTAAAACAATGGTAAAACAATGGTAAAATAGCGATGAATGTGACCAGGAAATTTTGAAGATCTCCTTACCTTTGGAAGAAACACCAAGTGAACAAGAAAAAAGTTTAAAGATAAATACTGGCCCGGTATAATAAGAAAACTACTTTTCTTTAGAAGAGACTGTGGAGAGCTCCGCAACTGCGATGAGTCAAAGCACAGAAATACAGGCTGCATCACAGAACAGAAGTGTTGTGGCCTGCAAGTCGAATCCAGCGATCGGGTGAGTCACAATACCAACGGTTGGGGATCGTGTTAAAAGCCTTTGAAAAGCTTGCGGTACTTCCTAAAGGCATTGTGCTCAGAAAGTTAAAAAAGCGGGGTAAAACCCAATCCTTCACTTGGACTGAACGTGAGGGCGAAGAATGGGAAAGCCCTGAAAAGCGAGGAAACTTTTGGGAAGTGTGGGAAACCCCCGAAAACAACAGGGACACCTTCAGGCAAGCTTGCCTGAAAAAAAAACTGCATTTCTCAAAGGGGAAAACCCTGGAAAATCCCATTAAAAGAGCAGGGAACTCCTGAAAACAGCAGGGACAGCTCCATTAAGACAAGAAACCTGAAAAAGAATGAAGTGAATTTCTCAGACAAAGGGGAAAACCCTAAAAAAGTGGGTAACTCTCAAAAACAGCTGGGGACCTCCATTAAGGCAACCTTGCCTGAAAAAAAGTGAATTTATTAAAGAAAGGGGAAAATCCTAAAAAAAATGCCTATTAAAATCACGGGGAGCTCTTGAAAACAGCTGGGGACCTCCTTTAAAGCAACCAAGCCTGAAAAAAACAAGCAGAATTTCTTAAAGAAAGGGGAACACCCGAAAAAGTCTATTGAGAAAGCAATATGGATCCAAAATTGGTAATGCTTGAGTTTCCAGAATCAAGAAGGACACAATCAGATTCAAAATTGGCTATCATGAAGGTTTAGAATTGCTTTGCAGCTCCATAGAAAGTCTGAAGTGGAACAAGTGAACAGCCTCCTATATTCAGCAGGGTGATCATGGACAACGTAATTGTCCGATAAGGGATCAATGAGGCTACCGATAAATTCAAAGTGGTGCTCCAAGCATTTGATAAATATTTTAATGCCCGTACCAATAAAATCTTGGAAAGAGACAAATTTAACAAGTGGGCACAGATTGACTGGCGAATCTGTAGACTGCTTTATTAATGACCTGTATAGATTGGCAGAAAGTTGTGAATATGGTGATTTAAAGGCAGAACTAATCAGAGACAGGATAGTCATTGGCATAGTGGATGGATCATTGTCAGACCTGTTGCAATGCAAGGAAGATCTTACACTAGAAAAGGCCATTCAAATTTTAAGACAGGTTGAAGTTCGCAAACAGAATAGGGACATCTTACGAGCTGAAGACAAGCCATGGATGAGAAGGAGTCCAATGCCCATCCAACTGGTTAAACCAAAGCCAGGGAAACACTTTGAAGAACAGAAAAAACATACAGGTGAGAAGGCGCATGACATAGGAAAACCATGCCAATGTTGTGGAGCCAAGAAGATGAGGGCAGTGCCCAGAAAGTAAAGCTGAGTGTTTTAAGTGTGGAGAAACTGGACACTATGGGAAGATGTGCCACAGCAACATTTCTTCACTTAAAGGTACAAAGCAGAAGACCTTCATGCAAACAGCAGTGAATCAAGTACAGCAATACCCACAAGATAAAGAACCAGGAGAGTTCTTGGGAGAAGTCAGTAATCCAAACCAAGATTTCTGGACAGCAGACATCTACGTGAATGGACTCCTCACGCATTTTAAGCTTGACACAGGGGCTAGCGTTACGGTATTGTCTGACCAAAAGCCTTGGGTGAAGAGACATTACTTGCAACTGGCAGATATTCAGCTGCATAGTCCAGGCAGGACACAACTGTGAGTAAAAGGCAAACTCCAAGCAACTCTTCAGCATAAAGACAGACAACTGGTAGGGACCTTATATGTCTTACACAATCAAAAATTTTCTTTACTGAGCAGGAATGCATGCTTGGAACTGTAGCTGATTAAAAAGGTAACCAAGGTCAAGCAAACAAAGGTAAACAATTCCTTTGAAACAGAATTACTACTGGGAAGGAAGTTACGAACACAGCTTCCAGTATTCCCTCATCAGTTAATACCTAGATTGAAGATTTAAGACTACGAGAAAGTTCAAGAATGGGAAAACTCCTACAGAAGGAAACAATTCCGGAATTACAATAGGAGATTTTGAGTGAGAAGCTTACCCAAATTAAACAATGGTCAAAAGGTCTGGATACGCGACCTGGAACGAGAAGGTACAGTAATCCATAAACATGAGGACTATCAGCGATCGTATGTTATATAAACAAATGAAGGGAACATACAAAGGAATCAGAGGAATATCATTCCTATTCCACAAAGACAACAGCCAGTAATCCATCTGCAAGATGCAGATGAAGATGAACAAATCCAAATCAAATGAAATACTACAACCCATAGAAATGAAAAATCAAGTCAGCAACCCAGGCTTCCTATGAAGACTACTGATCGTCCCAGACAGATTACAAAGAACAAAGAAAATTACAGCACAGAAACAGGCCCTTCGGCCCTCCAAGCCTGCGCCGATCCAGTTCCTCCATCTAAACATGTCGCCTATTTTCTAAGGGTCTGTATCTCTTTGCTTCCTGCCCATTCATGTATCTGTCTAGTTACATCTTAAAAGACGCTATCGTGCCCGCGTCTACCACCTCCGCTGGCAACGCGTTCCAGGCACCCACCACCCTCTGCGTAAAGAACTTTCCACGCATATCCCCCCTAAACTTTTCCCCTCTCACTTTGAACTCGTGACCCCTAGTAATTGAATCCCCCACTCTGGGAAAAAGCTTCTTGCTATCCACCCTGTCTATACCTCTCATGATTTTGTACACCTCAATCAGGTCCCCCCTCAACCTCCGTCTTTCTAATGAAAATAATCCTAATCTACTCAACCTCTCTTCATAGCTAGCGCCCTCCATACCAGGCAACATCCTGGTGAACCTCCTCTGCACCCTCTCCAAAGCATCTACATCCTTTTGGTAATGTGGCGACCAGAACTGCATGCAGTATTCCAAATGTGGCCGAACCAAAGTCTTATACAACTGTAACATGACCTGCCAACTCTTGTATTCAATACCCCATCCGATGAAGGAAAGCATGCCGTATGCCTTTTTGACCACTCTATTTACCTGCGTTGCCACCTTCAGGGAACAACCAGATCGGGGAGAGTTGTCAAACCTCCTATGAGACTGAATCTGTAAAGTCAAAGACTTGTGGGGAGGGGGAGTAGTAGAAAAGTCATAAAAGTTTAGAAAAATGTTGGATGAAGACTTCTGTCATTTAACACCCTCTCTGCACTAACGCTTTGTCTTTCACCACACCAATAACACACCCTTTGCCTTTGCTCCATGACCTTCTAGTCAGTTATTCTCTGTGACCCTCTGCCCTATCAACACCTTCCCTTTTGTTATCTTTTGCCCCACCTCCACTTCATTTGCTTAAAACCTATTACATTTCTAACCTTTGCCCGTTCTGATGAAAGGTCACTGACCTGAAACGTTAACTCTGCTTCTCTCTCCACAGATACTGCCAGACCTGCTGAGTATTTCCAGCATTTTTTGTTTTCAACTGGAAGGAAACCTGCCATCTGTACTCAGTCTGGCCGATATGTGAGTCCAATCCAGTATGCCTTTTACTCGCACAGATGTGACTGACTCTTAACTGCCCTTTGAAGTGTTCTAGCAAGTCACTCAGTTGTAATTCTAGGGATGGACAATAAATGCCAACCTTGCTAGCGATGCCTACATTTTTGTGTTTCTCTTTGAATCAAACAATAATGAAATGTTTGATGAAGTTTCAGCACTGAAAGGGAAAGTGCGGAGATTACGGACTTCGGATCTCCACCAAAATAAATTGCAGAATTCTTTGCAGCCTCAGAAAAACACATGATATGGCAGCATTTTTCTTTCATTTTTAAGATACTGCATTCATCTTTTTAAGACGTTGCAAGATACTGCATGAAATTTAGGTAAATAAAGATTGATATGCACCAGACCCACCTTGATACTTGTTGCATATGCTGTGTTTAAAGGCCCGCTCGGGTCTGGAAGAAAAAACCCGACCTGAACCCAACAGACCAAGCCCGACCCGGTCCAAGTGCTTCCATTTTTTCCCGCTCCTGACCCGACCCGCGCCCGACCCGACCACTGGAATGTTCACTTTGTCCAGTTGGCAGCATTCATTTTATATCTATAGTGCATTCACTGTACTTACCACTTTTGGATGGATGGAAAGGAAGGAAGCTGCAGTATGAGTGTGATGACATCATAGAGACGCTCACTCGCTCACTGCGCAGACTCAGAGTCTGTGGAGTCCAGATGCACGTTTCCCTCCTTGACGTCCCGGACTCCCAGCTCAGGAAGGCTCTTCAAATTTTGACGCTTACTTACTCAACTTCCCTTTTCCTCCCAGCAGAGCAAAAGGGACTGTGTGTGTCCGACCCGGACCCGGCCCGACCCGACCCGAGCCCGAAAGCCGGACCTGGAAGAGCGACTCGACCCAACCCGAACCCGATGTCCTAGAGTCCCGTCGGGTTCGGGTTGGGTTGCAGGCCTTTAGTTGTTTTATTTCAATCTGCAAGGTTGCCCCAAGCAGTTGCACTTAAGCTGATTTGCTGCAATTCCCTCTAGGTGAAAGTATCTGAGCTGTTTTGTGGGAGTGAAGAAGCAACTGACACAGTTGGAGTTTGTTGGGACAGATACAGGAGGAAAGTGTCTGCAGGAATTCATGGGACCAAATTAATTTTCTTCATCTCCCTCTTCATCATTATCATCATAGTTGTCAAGGAGGGAGTTGTGCATCTATTCATGCTCCTCCACTTATACTCGGCATTCCTGTGTTGAATCTGACAGCAGAAATTAAGAATGGGTGATGTTACAGTCAAGTGAGGAGGGGTCAAAGGGATTCCTCTTTTCCCTCTCCTTGTTTGACCACAACAGGTTTAATTCTTTCTTCAAGTGCATGCACTGGCCAATTCAGTAGGTGTTTGATTACTTACTTGCTCTGAGCACAAGAAAAACCAATCGGACAGGTTTTCTTGAGTTAACAAAGAAAGAAGTTGACTTTACTGTACCTAAAACAAACTAATAAAATAATAAACAAAGTGCCAACTTTCACTCTCACACACACATTAGAGGTTTAGGCACACACAAATAGGTTGCAGAGTGGGGAAAGGTAGATTGGTTGAGTTAGAGTCCATAAAACAAAAGGTATACAAGTGAAATCTGATGATTCGGCTGGCTTCTAGATGAATTCAGTGGTCCTGAGGCTTTTAGTTTGAAGAGGTAGAGATGACTGTTTCGGTGAGTCTCTTGGAGATAGCAATGTGTATGATTTTCTCCAACAGGGTTTCTGATTGTAGCCGGTGAATGCAAAGGTGGTTAGTCAACAAGCAGGATTTGAAAGCTTTCAAGTTGGAATGGAGAGAGAGAGAGGGATCCCCACTTAGGGTCTGCTCATGTCAGAGTCCAGTTGCTTTTCCTCTGCTACAGAGAAAAGACCAGCTTAAAACCACAGATGGGGAGGGGCTTGTCACATGACAGTGATTCAAACATAGCATATAGCAGTAGTTCTTCTTCTTGCTGATAGAACAGATAGTTCCTTTAAACATCCTGAGTCTTGGTTCTTGTTGGTGACTTAGCAGACATTTTGTCTCTCTCCTCAGATGCGTTACAGTGTAGGATATAGTGTTGCAAATTAGGTGATCATCTTAAGCTGAAAGGATGACTTTTCTGGCCGCTTGTCTTTTTAAAAATGTCTTTCAAAAAATATAAATTCAGATCTTCAGTCAGTGGATTAAAGAAAATCATCATTCAACAAAACACATTTGCGTAACAGTGAGCATTACTTTGTTTGAAATTAAGGAAACAGAGAAAGGGGTGCAAACTTGTATCTTTTTGATGTTTCATAGGCATTCCAGGGTGACAGTGTGGGTGTTCTGTCACTAACATGGTGCCTGAATACCCCATGAACCTGGCCATTTCCCACTGCTAGAGCAAAGTACCTGCCTATGAGCTCCATGGCCTTCTCCTTATATAGTGTGAGAGGTCTTAAGATTTAGATACCCCCTCCAGTGGCGTCTCTCATAATTGTGCACAAATTACTCCTGCAGATAGAGCAAATGATGGGAAGCCTGGCAGTTGAGGACTGCGTGTCAAGTGGCATGGAAGAGCTTAAGTTAGTGATATAGGGCTATTAACCTGGAGGAAAAGGGTTTTCACGTAAGTAATTAGCATTAGGGGAGTTGAGTAGTCATAGTACAGGATCCCTAGCTCCAGGCCATCTCCCCCACCCCCATCCTGTAGCCAGAATGTATAATCAGTTAAGCGTGTACTAATGCCAAAGGTGGATAAGGACGAGAAGGCAATGTGTGTGGTATGTCACCTTGCCTGCCCTGGTAAGGTCTGTGAGCTTTTTGCAGCATTGTTCTGTAATTCTGGAAGTGGGAGAGCTCTCCATTGGTGCCAGTGCCAGCTCCTTGCAGATAGTACTTATGAGCTTCATGGTCTTCTCCTTATAGGGTCTGACGAGTTTAATTTTTGGTACACCCCTGCTGGTGACCTGACACTTGCGTATATTGTATGCCACTTCCTTCTGCAACAAGATTTAGTAATTAACAGGAAGGCTAGCAGTTGAGAGGGGGAGGGGTGCAATTTCAGCTCCCTCATTAGGCAAAATCTGTCAGGAGCCAATCCTGAGCCAAAAGAGTCCCGGGAGGTAAGTTTTACATTGTCAGGTTGATGCCACTGCTGTAGCTTTACTGGAACAGCTTAGCTAGGGGTACAGCTAATTGTGGAGCACAAGTCTTCAGTACTACTGCCAAGATGTTGTCAGGGCTCATAGCCTTTGCTGTAACCAGTGCCTTCAGCTGTTTCTTGGTATCACGTGGAGTGAATCGAATTTGTTGAAGTCCGGCATCTGTGATGCTGGGGACCTCAACAGAAGACCGATATGGATCATCGACTCGGCATTGCTGGCTGAAGATGGTTGCAAATGTGTTGCGGCTCTCCATCATTGAGGATGGGAATATTTGTGGAGCCTCCTCCTCTGGTTGGTTGTTTAGTTGTCCACTACTGTTCATGGCAGGACTGCAGAGCTTTGATCTGATCCATTGGTTGTGGGATTGCTTGGCTCTGTCTATCGCATGCTGTTTCTGCTGTTTAGCATGCATGTAGTCCTGTGTTGTAGCTTCACCAGGTTGACACCTCATTTTCTAGTTATGCCTGGTGCTGCTCCTGGCATGCCGTCCTGCACTCCTCATTGAAACAAGAGTTGATTCTCTGGCTTGATGGTAGTGGTAGAGCGAGGGATATGCCGGGTCATAAGGTCACAAATTGTGGTTGAATACAATTCTGCTGCTGCTGATGGTCCAAAACATTTCATGGATGCCCAGTTTTAAGCTGCTAGATCAGTTCTGAATCTCTCCCATTTGGCACAGTAGTAGTGCCACACGACAAGATGGATTGTATTCTCAATGTGAAGTCGGATCTTTGTCTTCACGAGGACTGTGTGGTGGTCACTCCTACCAATACTGTCATGGACAGATGCATCTGCGACAGGTAGATTGGTGAGGCCGAGGTCAAGCAGGTTTTACCTCTTGTTGGTTCTCTCACTACCTGTCACAGGCCCAATCTGGCAGCTATCTTCTTCTGGATTCGGCCAGTTCGGTAAGTAGTAGTACTGCCAAGCCACTGTTGGTGATGGGCATTGAAATTCCCCTACCCAGAGTACATTCTGTGCCCTTTCTACCCTCAGTGCTTCTTCCAAGTGACGCTCAACATGAAGGAGTATTGATTCATCAGCTGAGGGAGGACAGTAATAAGCAGGAAGTTTCCTTGCCCATGTTGACCTGATCCCATGAGACTGCATAGGGTCCGAAGTCAATGTTGAGGACTCCCAGGGCAACTTTCTCCTGACTGTAAACCAATGTGCCACCACCTCTGGTGGGTCTGTCCTGTCCCACCAGGATGGTGATGGAGGTGTCTGGGACTTCGGCTGTAAGGTATGATTCAGTGAGTATGACTATGTCCGGCTTGACTAGTCTATGCGACAACGCTCCCAATTTTGACACATCCCCAGAGGTCTTGTAGAATCATAGAAACATAGAAAGTTTACAGCACAGAAAGAGGCCACTTAGCCCATTGTGTCTGCGCCGACTGAAAAACGAACCACACAGCCTTCCAATCTCACCTTCCAGCATCTGAGCCGTAGCCCTGCAGGTTACAGCACTTGAGGTGCATAGCCAAACACCTTTTAAATGAGTTGAGGGTTTCTGCCTCCACCGCCCTTTCAGGCAGTGAGTTCCAGACATCTACCACCCTCTGGGTGAGAAAGTTTTACCTCATCTCCCTCTAATCTTTCTACTAATCACTTTAAATCCATGCCCCCTAATCACTGATCTCTCTGCTAAGGTAAATAGGCTCTTCACATCCACTCTATCCAGGCCCCTCACAATTTTGTACATTTCAGTCAAATCTCCCCTCAGCCTCCTCCGTTCCAAGGAGAACAACTCCAGCCTATCCAATCTTTCCTCATAGCTGCATTTTTCCAGTCCTGGCAACATTTTCGTAAATCTGCTCTTTACCATCTCTCGTGCAATTACATCCTTTCTGTAATGAGGTCACAGAACTGCACACAGTACTCAAGTTGTGGCGTAACTAATGATTCATACAGTTCCTTCATAACCTCCCTGCACTTATATTCCATATCTCGGCTAATAAAGGAAAGGATTCCTTATGCCTTCTTAACCACTTTATCGACCTGTCCTGCTACCTTCATGGATCTGTGGACATTCACTCCAAGGTCCCTCACTTCCTCTGCACCTCTCAGTAGTCTCCCATTAATCATGTATTCCTTTGCCTTGCTTGACCTCCCCAAATGCATCACCTCACACTTCTCCGGATGGAATTCCATTTGCCACTTTGCTGCCCACCTGACCACCGTCCTGCAGTCTCCAGCTATCCTCTTCGCTATCAACCACACGGCAATTTTTGTGTCATCTGCAAACTTCTTGATTATGCCCCCTATATTTCCGTCCAAATATACCACAAAAAGCAGGGGACCCAGACTGAGCCCCGAGGAACGTCACTGCAAACAGCCCTCCAGTCACAAAAACACCCGTCAACAATTACCTTTTGTTTTCTGCCACTAAGCCAATTTTGTCTCCAGTTTGCTACATTTCCCTGGATCCCATAGGCTTTTATTTTTCTAACCAGTCTACCATGCGGGACCTTGTCAAAAGCCTTGCTAGAACCTATGTAGACCACATCAACTACACTACCTTCATCAATCCTCCTTGTAATTTCTTCAAAAAATCAAGTTAGTCAGACATGATCCTCCCTTAACAAATCCATGCTGACTATCCTCGATTAATCCTGTCTCTCAGAACTGATTCCAGTAATTTTCCCACGACAGAGGTTAGACTGACTGGCCTGTAATTATTTGGCCTATCCCTCACTCCCTTTTTAAACAGAGGTACAATGTTAGCAGTTCTCCAATCCTCTGGCACCTCACCTGTATCCAGTGAGGACTGGAAAAGGATGGACAGACCTTCTGCTATTTCCTCTCTTGCTTCTTTTAACAGCCTGGGGTACATTTCATCTGGCTCTAGTGATTTATCCACTTTCAAGGATGATAATAATCCCATAAGTACTTCTTTTCTCCCTATGTTTATCACACCCAATACTTCACACTCTTCCTCCTTAACTACAATATCTGCATCGTCCCCCTCTTTTGTGAAGCCAGATGCAAAGTATTCATTCAGAACCATACCAACATCTTCCACCCCGACACATGGGTTAACTTTTTGGTCTTTTATGGGCCCTACTCTTTCCTTAGTTATCCACTTACTCTTAATGCTTTTGCTCGCCAATATTCTTTCATGCCCTCTCTTTGCTTTTCTAATTTCCTTTTTGATTTCACCCCCCCACTTTCTCTACTCCCCTTGGCTTTCTGTAGTATTGAGTTCGCGGTGTTGGCCATAAGCTTTCCTTTTCTGCCTTATTTTACCCTGTAAGCTCGTTGACATGAAAGGGGCTTTAGATTTGGCTGTCCCATCCTTTTTCTTTGTGGGAACATGTTTACTCCGAACCCATTGAATCTCCCCTTTGAATGCGTCCACTGCTCTGAATGGGCGAGGTCTTAAATGAATATTTCTTGTCCGTATTTACCGTGGAGAAGGTAATGGAAGCTAGTGAGTTCAAGGGAGGGAACATCGATATCCTGGAGCATATCAACATTACCAAAGGAGGAGGTGTTGGAAGTTTTGATGCGCATTAAGGTGGATAAATCCCTGGGGTATGACCAGGTGTATCCTAGGGTACTATGGGAAGCAAGGGAGGAGATTGCTGGGGCCCTGGAAGAGATTTTTGTATCATCATTAACCACGGGTGAGGTACCGCAAGACTGGAGGATAGCTAATGTTGTGCCTTTATTTAAGAAGGGCAGCAGGGATAAGCCAGGGAACTACAGGCCGGTGAGCCTTACATCAGTGGTGGGAAAGTTATTGGAAGGGATTCTGAGAGACAGGATTTATATGCATCTGGAAAGGCATGGTCTGATTAGGGATAGTCAGCATGTCTCACGAATTTGATTGAGTTTTTCGAGGAGGTGACCAAGAGGATTGACGAGGGCAGGGCGATGGACGTTGTCTACATGGACTTTAGCAAGGCCTTTGATAAGGTGCCACATGGTAGGCTGGTCCAGAAGGTACGAACAGGGATCCAGGGTGAGCTAGCAAATTGGATACAAAATTGGCTTGGTGATAGGAGGCAGAGGGTGATAGTGGAGGGTTGTTTTACAGATTGGACGCAGGTGACCAGTGGTGTGCCGCAGGGATCGGTGCTGGGCCCTCTGTTGTTTGTCATATATATTAATGACTTGGATGTGAATGTAAGGGGCATGATTAGTAAGTTTGCAGATGACACCAAAATTGGTGGTATAGTGGACAGTGAAGAAGGTTGTCTAAGGTTACAACAGGATATAGATCAACTGGGAAAGTGGGCAAGGGATTGGCAAATTGGAATTTAACGCAGACAAGTGTGAAGTGATGCATTTTGGGAAGTTAAACCAGGGCAGGACATATACAGTGAATGGCAGGGCCCTGGGGAGAGTTGTTGAGCAGAGAGACCTTGGGGTGCAAGTACATAGTTCACTGAAAGTGGCAACACAGGTAGACAGGGTGGTGAAGAAGGCGTATGGCATGCTTGCCTTCATTGGCCAAGGTATTGAGTACAAGAGTTGGGATGTCATGTTACAGTTGTACATGACGTTGGTTAGGCCGCATTTGGAGTACTGTGTGCAGTTCTGGTTGCCGCACTACAGGAAAGATGTGATTAAGCTGGAGAGGGTGCAGAAAAGATTCACAAGGATGTTGCCTGGTTTGGAGGGCTTGAGTTATAAAGAGAGATTGGATAGGCTGGGTCTGTTTTCCCTGGAGTGAAGGAGGCTGAGAGGGGACATGATAGAGGTATATAAAATTATGAGAGGCATAGATAGGGTAGATAGCCAGAGTCTGTTCCCATGGTAGGGGTGACTAAAACTAGAGGGCATAGATTTAAGGTGAGAGGGAGGAGGTTTAAAGGGGATCAAAGGGGTAAATTTCTCACACAAAGAATAGTGGGTATCTGGAATGAGCTGCCTGAGGAGGTGGTGGAGGCAGGAACAGTAGCGACATTTAAGAGGCATCTGGACAGGTACTTGAATGAGCAAGGCATAGAGGGATATGGAATTAATGCAAGCAGATGGGATTAGTATAGATAGGCATTATGGTCGGCATGGACGAGATGGGCCGAAGGGCCTGTTTCTATGCTGTACGACTCTATGACTCTATGACACTGATTTACCTTCAAGTAGCTGTCTCCAGTCGGCTTTTGCTAAATCATTCCTCAGCTTAGTAAAATTGGCCTGTTCTCCTGTTCTTTCCTTGTCCTTTTCCATAATTATGTTAAAACTGACTGAATTATGATCACTACCGCCAAAATGCTTTCCCGCTGCCAATCCTTCTACCTGCCCAGCTTCATTTCCTAAAACTAAGTCCAAACTGCTTCCTCTCTTGTTGGACTTACTACATACTAGCCAAAAATGTTCTCCTGAATGCACCTCAAGAATTCTGCTCCCTCAACCGCTTTCACGCTAAAACTATCCCAGTTAATATTGAGGTAGTTAAAATTGAGGTAGTTAAAATCCCCTACTAATACGGCCCCTTGTTTTTGCACTTAGAGTCATAGAGTTATACAGCACAGAAACAGGCCCTTCGGCCCATCGTGTCTGTGCAAGCCATCAAGTACCTATCTATCCTAATCCCATTTTCCAGCACTTGGCCTGTAGCCTTGTATGCTATGGTGTTTCAAGTGCCCATCTAACTACTTCTAAAATGTTGTGAGGGTTCTTGCCTCTACCATCCCTTCAGGCAGTGTGTTCCAGATTCCAACCACCCTCTGGGTGATAAAGGTTTTCCTCAAATCCCCTCTAAATCTCCTGCCCCTTACCTTAAATCTATGCCCCCTGGTTATTGGTCCCTCCACTAAGGGAAAAACTTTCTTCCCATCTATCCTATCAATGCCCCTCATAATTTTGTATACCTCAATCAGGTCCCCCCTCAGCCTTCTCTGCTCTAAGGAAAACAACCCTAGCCCATTCAGTCTCTCTTCATAGCTGAAATGCTCCAGCCCAGGCAACATTTTGGTGAATCTCCTTTGCACCCTCTCCAGTGCAATCACATCCTTCCTAAAGTGTGGCAACCAGAACTGTACACAGTACTCCAGCTGTGGCCTAACTAGCATTTTATACAGCTCCATCATAACCTCCCTGCTCTTATATTCAATGCCTTGGTTAATAAAGGTAAGTATCCCATATGCCTTCCTAACCACCTTATCTACCTGTGCAGCTGCCTTCAGTGATCTATGGACAAGTACACCAAGGTCCCTCTGACCCTCTGTACTTCCTAGGGTCCTACCATCCATTGTATATTCCCTTGCCCTGTTATTCCTCCCAAAATGCATCACCTCATACTTCTCAGGATTAAATTTCATTTGCCACTGCTCCGCCCATCTTACAAAAGCAGGGTCCTAACAACCACAGAATGCACAGGCAGAGACAGAGACACACGAAGAACCACAGAAGAAGACTCATACAGAAGAAGAATCCAAAGTAGAAGAAGACATCAGAAAAGGACTGAAGACAACATCACCTGTCTCCAGGCAGCTTCGAGGAGCAACGATTGAAAGTGGCTTGTCTACTGTCGCTTATTGCTATTTTGTTTAAGCATTTATTCTATTGACTTAGTAAACCGAAACCATTGTCTGTTGCCCTTTTAGTCTTGTCCAAGAACTTGGTGAAGATCAAAGTCGTTATAGCTCTATCTGATCGAAAGCAGATGATGGTGTAAATTGGAGTTGTGCAAATGGCCTCTGATCTCTGATATATGAATGATGCCAATTATTTTTCCTCATGTTGCAGCAAGAGAATCAGACATGTCTAGGAGGGGCAGTGCACCCCCAGCACCTCGCAAGCAAACAATTTCGGGCATGCCTGCACCCCCAGCACCAACCAGGCAGAGTCAGCAAGCTCCATTTCTTATGACTCTTATGAAGAGGCCAGCAAGCATGAGATGATCGTTATTGGTTTCAGCAGAAGGTGATGGATCATTATGACATTTGGTAAAGTGTTAAACTTGCCTCCATCATGATTTAAGTCATTTAGTGAGACTGAACCATTGAATAATCTTCCCTCATGTAGAGTCTATAGTTAATTAGAGTTCAGAACATCACAAATCTCTCTCAACAGGAGCTTGGCAGGGAGGCCTCTGCCACCTGTTTTGGAAGTCTGTGACTTTATCTTTACCTCTTTTTTACAATATGCTTCACACCACCTGCAAACTCAGGGGCTGATTGGGAAATCTGTCAAGAAAGAGCTCAGTAAGATGAACATTACATCTCTGAGAAAATAGAAGACTTCAACAGAAGACCAAAATCTGGCGATCCATCAAACGTCTAAATATAATTATAATAAAAGCAAAATACTGCAGATGCTGGAAATCTGAAATAAAAACAAGAAATGCTGGAAATACTCAGCAGGACTGGCAGCATCTGTGGAGAGAGAAGCAGAGTTAACATTTCAGGTCAGTGACTCTTCTTCAGAACATCAGTCTAAATATAATTAATGTTTAAGTTTTGAATTTTGATTACAGCTGTAATTTAACATTTTAGTACTTTAGTTGCTGTGTTCACATTGTTATGACCAGGTGAGAAGGGTCCAGGTGTTTGCTCTCAGCCTGCCTGGTTTAACCATAACAGGGTTTAATTTGAAAACACCGTGTTTTTAGCTCCACCTCAGTGAATCCTTGTTTTCTGCTCCAATTATAAGGCAAAGAAATCAATCAGATTTCCTTAGATTTAAACAAGAAAGGTAGAAGTTTATTAATCTTAAACTCTAATGCGGTTAATGACTACGAATATGCGACACGACCACGCTCGCATGCATACGCGATAAACACACATGCAGATAGAGACAGAAAAAGTAGACGGAATAAAGGGGAAATGTTTGAGGCAATATCTGGTAGTTACAGTCTTTTAAATTCAATGTGGTGTCTTTGGCTGCCGGTAAGTCTTGCAATTTGTTGGGGCCCAGTTCACACTTCAACTTGTCCCAATGTAGGAGCTTTTTCTTCCTTGAGGTTTACATGTTTTCTGTGGGTATGGTGGCTTGGGAGAAAGCAAGAGAGAGAGAGAGAGGCTTCCTGGTTCCAGCTTCAGTTGCACACTGCCTTCTGTTCCTTTCTGTGGCACAATTCAAAAAACGCCAGGTTGCCCAGCAGGTTAGTCATGTGACTATCTCCTTATTTGGTTCGTTTGCACTGGAGTGCTGACTTGAGGCTGCATTAGAGTGCTAAAGTGGGAGTTTTGTGACTGAAGCAGTTCGGTGAGGAGGGAGGAGGAGCTCCTTTCATTTCCTATCTGTCCTCAAAGAGCGTGAGGGGAGCTGAGAGTTTCCAAAGAGCACAGCACTCTGGTGAGTAAGTCCTGGTGGGTATTTTTCAAATTGGATTGAATTGTAAGTCATTGTTTTAGCAAGACAGTTGATTTTTTAAATTATTATAACAGTCTTCTAAAGTTTTCAATTTAAAGGGTTTAGTCATGGCAGGAGAGCTAAAGCCGTGGTTTGCTCCACTTGCTGCATGTGGGAATCCAGGAACACTTCCAGTCCCTGGGACCAGCATGTGTGCAGGAAGTGTGTCCAGCTGCAGCTCCTGGAAGCTTGGGTTTCAGAGCTGGAACGGTGGCTGGAAACACTGTGGAGCATCCGCGAGTCTGAGAGCATCGTGGATAGCACGTTTAGAGAGGTGGTCACACCGCAGCTGAAGGGACTTGAGGAAGGAAGGGAATGGGTGACCACCAGGCAGTCCAAGAGAAACAGGCAGGTAGTCCCCTGGGGTCCCGCTTGCAAATCGGTATTTCATTTTGGAGGCTGATGAGGCTGGTTCCTCCAGGGAGTGCGGACAGAGCCAAGCTTTGGCACCACAAGCAGCCTGTCTGCACAGGAAGGGGGAAAGAGAGGAAGAGCAATAATAATAGGGGATTCTATAGTCAGGGGAACAGATAGGCGCTACTGTGGCCGTCAACGTGACTCCAGGATGGTGTGTTGTCTCGCTGGTGCCAAGGTCCGGGATGTCACTGAACGGCTGCAGGGCATCCTGAAGGGGGAGGGTGATAAGGCAGAGGTCATGGTACATGTTGGTACCAATGACATAGGTAGAAAGAGGGATGAGGTCTTGCATCAAGAATTCAGGGAGTTAGGCAGTAGATTAAAAAGCAGGACCTCTCAGGTTGTAATCTCTGGATTACTCCCAGTGCCACGTGCTAGCGAGTATAGAAATAGGAGAATAGCACAGATGAATGCGTGGCTTAAGAGTTGGTGCAGGAGGGAGGGTTTTAGATTCCTGGACCACTGGGATCGTTTCTGGGGAAGGTGGGATCTGTACAAGCGGAACGGTTTACATCTGAACCAGAGGGGGACTAACATCCTTGCTGGTGGGTTTGCTAGTGCTGTTGGGAGGAGGTTAAACTAATTTGGCAGGGGGAGGGGACGCAAACTCCTAGCAGAATAGGGACACAGCTAAACACAGGAAAGCAAACACGTCAGAGGGAATACAGCAGAAGTAAGTTTCAAGGGAGTAAGACCAGGATGGATGGCCTCTACTTTAATTACAGGTAAAGCAGATGAGTTCAGGGCAAGGAGTGACACATGGAATTGTGATATAGTAGCCATCACGGAGACATGGTTGAGGGAGGGGCAGGATTGGCAGCTCAATATCCCGGGATATAGAATCTTCAGGCAAGACAGAGGAGGGGGTAAAAGAGGAGGGGGCATTGCAATATTAGTTAAGGAGTCAGTTACTGCAGTAAGGAGAGATGATATCTTGGAGGGGGAATCAAATGAAGCTTTAGGGTAGAGTTTAGGAATAAAAAAGGAACAGCCACATTGCTAGGTGTTTATTATAGATCCCCAGATAGTCAGTGGGAAATTGAGGAGCAAACCATGGATGACCAGAAACATTCAGGGTACGATGAGAAGGAAAAGAGAGACTTTTAGCAAATACAAAGAGAGCAAATCAACGGAAGCATTAGTGGAGTACAGAAAGTGTAGGATGGAGCTTAAGAAAGCAATTAGGAGAGCAACGAGGGGATATGAGAAAGCTCTGGCTGGTAAAAGTAGGGAAAACCCCAAGATATTCTATAAATATATCAATGGGAAGAGGATAACCAGGGAAAGAGTAGGATCCATTAGGGACCAAGGGGGAAATCTGTGGGTGGAGCCAGAGAACATTGGTAGGGTGTTGAACGAATGAGGATGTAGATATGGAACTCAGCGAGAGAGACTGTGAGGTTCTTGAGCAAATTGTCATAGGGAGTGACAAGGTATTGGAGGTTTTGGCAGGCTTAAAAGTAGACAAATCTCCAGGTCCAGATGATTTGTGTCCCAGGATACTGTGGGAGGTGAGGGTGGAGATTGCAGGGGCTCTGACCCAAATTTTTAATTCCTTTCTGGCCACGGGGGAGGTGCCAGAGGACTGGAGAACAGCTAATGTGGTCCCACTATTGAAGAAACATTGTAGAGATAAGCAAGGGAACTACAGACCAGTGAGTCTCACGTCAGTGGTAGGGAAACTATTGGAGAAAATTCTGAAGGAGAGAATCTATCTCCACTTGGAGAGGCAAAATTTGAGTAGGGTTAGTCAGCAAGGCTTTTGGCAGAGGGAGGTCATGCCTAACAAATTTGATTGAATTTTTTGAGCATGTGACCAGGTGTGTAGATAAGGGTCATGCAGGTGATGTAGTTTACATGGATTTCAGCAAAGCCTTTGACAAGGTCCCACATGGGAGACTTATCAAGAAAGCAAATGCACATGAGATACAAGGTAACTTGATAAGGTGGATTCAAAATTGGCTTAGCTGTAGGAGACAGAGAGTGATGACAGATGGCTGTTTTAGTGACTGGAAGCCAGTGTCCAGTGGCGTACCACAGGGATCTGTGCTGGGTCCCCTATTGTTTGTCATTTATATAAACGACATAGATGACTATGTGGGGGGTAGGATCAGTAAGTTTGCGGATGACACAAAGATTGGCCGAGTGGTTAACAGTGAGGGTGAGTGTTTTGGGTTACAGGAAGATATAGATGGGATGGTCAAATGGGCAGAAAAGTGGCAGATAGAATTTAACGCTGAAAAGTGTGAGGTGATCCACTCTGGGAGGAGTAATGTGACACAGAAGTATTCAATGAATGGCCTGACACTGGGAAGTTCCGAGGAACAAAGGGACCTTGGCGTGTTTGTCCATAGATCTCTGAAGGCAGAAGGGCAGGTTAATAGGGTGGTGAAAAAGGCATATGAGACACTTGCCTTTATCAATCGAAGCATAGATTACAAAAGCAGGGAGGTCATGTTGGAGTTGTATAGAACTTTGGTAAGGCCACAGCTGGAGTACTGTGTGCAATTCTGGTCGCCACATTATAGGAAGGCTGTGATTGCACTGGAGGGGGTGCAGATGCGATTCACCAGGATGTTGCCTGGGATGCAATATATAAGCTATGAAGAGAGGTTGGATAGGCTTGGGTTGTTTTCGCTGGAGCAGAGAAGACTGAGGGGTGACCTGATTGAGGTGTACAAGATTATGAGGGGCATGGACAGGGTGGATAGGGAGCAGCTGTTCCCCTTAGTTGAAGGGTCAGTTAGGAGGGGACACAAGTTTAAGGTGAGGGGCAGGAGGTTTAAGGGGGATTTGAGGAAGAACTTTTTTACCCAGAGGGTGGTGACGGTCTGGAATGCACTGCCTGGGAGGGTGGTAGAGGCGAGTTGCCTCACATCCTTTAAAAAGTTCCTGGATGAGCACTTGGCATGTCATAACATTCAAGGCTATGGGCCAAGTGCTGGCAAATGGGATTAGGTAGACAGGTCAGGTGTCTTTAATGCATCGGTGCAGACTCGATGGGCTGAAGGGCCTCTTCTGCACTGTATTATTCTGTGATTCTGGAACAGTCTCTCCTGCAAGGTTTGTGGATTGTATTACCTCAGCAGTCTCTGGAATGTGCTTCCTTACACCTTCAATGTCTGGTGATCAAAATCCATTTGGGTTAATTGGAGCAGGAAATAGTGCGTCGTCTCCACAAGCAGCATCTCTTAATATGCAAAAGCCCTTCCAGCCCAGTGTCTGGTGATCTTCAAACAAGTCATTCACTCCAGCAACAATTTAAAATCAATGCTCATATGACAAAATTAATATGCCTCATTTGTGGCAGGTGGGGGTCTGCATGACAACATATTTCTTGATTTCTGTACTGTGTTTAATTTGGTTTTTGCTCTGTAACTGTGTTTTGCATTTTTCTGCATCACAAAATTTGAAACAAACAGCGCAATCAAGAATGTTTGTAACTTCACTTCATGCCCACAGTACACACCACACAGGTAATTTTCACTTGTTAGTGGTACTTATATGAATGCTTTTTGCAAGTTAATACTCTGGTCTCGAATGGAACGTGTTAAGCCATAAACCAGTCTAACTGGTCACAACTGTAAGCAATATACTTTTCAACTGGAACCAAGTTCACTGGTCTCAACTGCAGCCAATATAATATAATTTTCATCTGCTCCAGTTGTCCCATTTTCCATGATCAAGTGGTTCAAGTGGACCAGTTACACTGGTTTAGATTTACAGGAAACAATGAAAGGTTGGTTGCCTCTCTAGTCAAATACACAGAAAAGTATGTGAGAAAGACAGAAAGCTGTCAGAGCTGCTAGAGTTAACAAGGTCCCCATCCCTTTCAAAGTCCACAGCTGCTGCCAACAGCAACTGCGGCACTTTAAGCTCAACTATGTGAACAGTGTTCACTGCTGATGTGTCCGGCAACCAACTGCAAAGCAACAACAGCAGTCTCAGATACAGGATCATGACTTGTCCAAGCAATGCTTCCACTGTGGCAGTACTTATTCACACCAGACAGAATGCTGTGCTGCTGCAAGCAGTGTAAAGCTTGTGGGAAACTCAACCATTTTGCTCACATTTGCCACTCATCAGCAAAATCTTGAGGGAGTGGAACTTTCCTGTTGATGAATCTCACTGGCCGGTCACTGGGTGCCTTGATGGCCACATGGGTGCAATCGATGTTGCCCTGCACCTGCGGGAATCCAGAGATGATGACAAAGCCCAATGCCCTCTGCCACATTTGTCATGAAATAAGTGTACTGTATAGCTCTGGCAAAGAGGGCATCAATGACCTGCAGGATGCAGTGCTGTGGAGCCACTTGCGAGATGCCAATAACAGGAAACAGAAAATTGAGATAAATAGGTCATTTTAAGGTTGGCAAATTGTAACTCCTGGGGTGCTACAATCAGTGCTGGGGCCTCAACTATTTGCAATCTATATTAATGACTTGGATGAAGGGACAGAGTGCGTTGTAGCCAAATCTGCTGACGATATAGATAGGTAGGAAAGCAAGTTGTGAGGAGACTAAAAGTCTGCAAAGGGATATAAATAGGTTAAGTGAGTGGGCAAAGATTTGGCAGATGGAGTATAATGTGGGAAAATGTGAAGTTATCCACTTTGGTAGGAAGAATAGAAAAGCAGAATGTTATTTATGGAGAGAGAATGCAGAATGCCATGGTATAGAGGGACAAAAACAAGAAATGCTGGATTCACTCAGCAGGTCTGGCAGCATCTGTGGAAAGAGAAGCAGAGTTAACGTTTCGGGTCAGTGACCCTTCTTCGGAACTGTTCCGAAGAAGGGTCACTGACCCGAAACGTTAACTCTGCTTCTCTTTCCACAGATGCTGCCAGACCTGCTGAGTGAATCCAGCATTTCTTGTTTTTGTTTCAGATTTCCAGCATCCGCAGTATTTTGCTTTTATTATGGTATAGAGGGACCTGGGTGTCCTTGTATATAAAACACAAAAGATTAGTTTGCAGGTACAGTAAGTAATTAGGAAAGCAAATGGAATGTTGGCCTTTATTGTGGAGGCGCAGTTTCAGAATAAGGGGTCTCCCACTTAAGAACAAGATGAGGAGAAATTTCTTCTCTGAGGGTCATCGTGAATCTTTGGAATTCTCTACCCCAGAAAGCAGTGGAGGCTGAATCATTGAATATATTCAAGGCTGAGTTAGACAGATTTTTGATCTTCAAGGAGTTAAGGGTTATGGAGGAGGGGGGTGGGGGTTGTGAGCAGGAAAATGGAGTTGAGGCCACGATCATATTAGCTATGATCTTATTGAATGGTGGAGCAGACTCAAGGGGCTGAAATGGCCTATACTTGTTCTTATTTCTTATGTTCTGACTAAGGTCTGCAACTTATCCTTCGAAGAAGCCAGAAGTAAAGAAGTTCAAAGCCATAGTGACTTTAACTGCTACTGGCAGGGCATAGCGAGCAGTGCTGCGAGGTGCGAGGCTCTTGGTGACGAGGTCACAGATGTTGGTGACCATCTGCCTGGAGAGTTTCAGTCTCCTGCAGTGCTCGGTCATCTCCAGGTAGCTCCGTCTTCGGCGGTAGATCCTGCGTTGAGGGATTGCCTTCCTGCCCTCTTGTGATTGGCAGCCTTGCACCTGCTCTTCTGCCCCCATGATATCAGGGGGTGATGACTCTGTTCAATGCTTGAGCGCTGAGTGTCCACTCTCCCTGCCACCAACGCAATGCCAAACGCAATCCTTACCAAACGCTGAGTCTCCCTTTGCCCTGTTGACCCTCTTATGAGGGCAGAGTGGTTCCCTGGGGCAGGCATGACTGCCTCCCCACTCTGTACCCACCTTCTACTGATCTGCCACAGACATGTCCTGAAACCTGTGCACCCCTTCAAAATTCCACCGTCCAACTCTAAGAAGCACTTAATGGGCTTTTAAACTACTTTAATTGGCCTCACTAGGGAGGACAGTAGGATCCTGTCCTGGCCTCCACCCCACCACCACCCCATTTTTTTTAATTCATTCATAGGATGTGGGCATCATTGGCTAGGACAGCATTTATTGCCCATCTCTAATTGTTCTTGACAAGGTGGTGGTGAGCTGCCTTCTTGAACCGCTGAAGTCTATGTGGGGTAGGTACACCTACAGTGCTGTTAAGAAGGGAGTTCCAGGATTTTGACCCAGTGACAGTGAAGGAACAGTGAAGGTGCTATCATTCCAAGTCAGGATGGTGTTTGGCTTGGAGGGGAAATTGCAGGTGGTGGTGTTCCCATGCAACTGCTGCCCTTGTCCTTATAGGTGGTAAAGGTTGTGGGTTTGGAAGGTGCTGTCAAAGGAGCCTTGGTGAGTTGCTTGGTTAACATTGCTGATGCCGGGAACAGTATCTTGAGACTGACCTACTGGCCAGCACTGGTATATTTGGGTCCTCCCACTGCCTCCATTCCTGCCCTCGAGATGGCCTGAAAATTCAGCCTCAAAATCTAGTTAATTACAGACATGATTTCATTTTAAGAAAGGCTCCTCTGCTAAAAGAATACTGTTATATTTTTGGATCTGTATTCATGGTTTTTCTCATGGCCATTTGAATTTCCTGACTGTCTAGTGGGGTAGTAAGCAGAGGGAGCAGGGGAATGCTTATTCCCTTGTGGCTTGGGGCATCTTATTTATTTATTTATTTTATTTAGAGATACAGCACTGAAACAGGCCCTTCGGCCCACCGAGTCTGTGCTGACCAACAACCACCCATTTATACTAACCCTACAGTAACCCCATATTCCCTACCACCTACCTACACTAGGGGCAATTTACAATGGCTAATTTATCTATCACCTGCAAGTCTTTGGCTGTGGGAGGAAACCGGAGCACCCGGCGAAAACCCACGCGGTCACAGGGAGAACTTGCAAACTCCGCAAAGGCAGTACCCAGAATTGTACCCAGAATTGAACCCGGGTCCCTGCAGCTGTGATGCTAACCACTGCGCCACTGTGCCACCCTAAATAGTACCATTCCTGTATGCGAGGCCTCCTTCTCCATGGCTCACAGCGTAACCATACCCGCCCGGAAACTTGGTAACTTATATTGAGTGCATGGGTCAAATTGAAAACCATTGTCGGTGTATTTCAACTTACTGATTATATAAATATGTCAGAGAATTATAGAAATAGAATTATAGAAATTTACAGCACAGAAGGAGGTCATTCGACCTTGTGTTCATGCTGGCCGAAAAGTAACCATCCAGCCTAATCCCACTTTCCAGCTCTTGGTCCGTAGTCTTGTAGGTTACGGTACTTAAAGTGCATATCCAAATACTTTTTAAATGTTATGAGGATTTCTGCCTCTACCACACTTTGAGGCAGTGAGTTCCAGATCCTCATCACTCTCTGGGTGAACAAAATTTCCCCTTGAATCCCCTCTAAACCTCTTACCCTTGGTACAGACCCTTCAACCAAGGGGAATAGGACCTTCCTATCCAGTCTGTCTAGATACTTAATAATGCCTGGAGAGTTGCAGTCTCCTGAGGCACTGGTTCTCGGTCATCTCCAGGTAGCTCCATTTTTGGCAGCAGATCCAGTGTTGATCCACCGTTGCCTTCCTGCCCTTCTTTCCTCTCCCGTGCCCTCTTGATGCCGGGGGTTGTGCCCCATTGCCAGCTGGAGCCTTTTTTCTGAGCAGGTGGCCATGCAGTTGTCCTTGGCAGCCTTGCCCCCAGCTTTCTGCCCCTGTGATGCTGGAGGGTTGCAGACGCCATTAAAAGCCTGGGGTCTGAGTGCCTACTCTCTCTGCCATCTGAAAAAGCTATCCAAAAAAGCACCACCCCTTACCAAGAGCCGAGTCCCCCTTTGCCCCACTGACCCTTTTATGGGGCCAGTTTCATCCCCTGGGGCAGCCATGGCTGGCTCCCCACTCCTTACCTGCTGATAGGCTGATCTGTGTCTGAAGCGTGGATAACCTGTGTGCCCCTTTAAAAATATAAACCTTAAACCTTGGCAAGCTCTTAAAAAACTTTTAAACACCTTTAATTGGCCTCAAGTGGGAGGAGAACGGGATTCCTGTCCCGCCCTCTCCCCTCCCTGGTAATTATTGCCAGCGCTGGGAACGTCATCTTGAAATTGACATGCTGCCCGGCGTCGGTATTTTCAGGGTTCCCCTACCTCTGTTCCCGACTTTGGTGGTCCCAAAGATTCAGCCTCTTGTCTCCCATAAGGCCCTCTTGAAACCATACCTTTTTGCTGGTGAGCTTTCCTTTGACCGGCAACGTCTTTACTACCAAAATGTCCACTCCCGTTGCTTGCCAGTTGCTGCTCTTCATCTAGGAACATAGGAACAGGAGTAGGTACTCGAGCCTGTTCCGCCATTCTATTAGGTCTCATGGTGGATCTGTACCTCAACTCTATTTACCTATTTATTTTGACCTTATCTCTTACCCTTACCTAACCTCAATCCATCTACTTCAGTCTTGAAAATTTCAATTGTCCCAGCATTCAGTCTAATTAATCTAAACAGTTCCTTGGAAATTCAATTTATTTTATCTCTTTCAGGAATTTCAAACTGATCTGTTCTTTCCCTGAGATTTTCAAACAAAATCTTGATTTAAACAAAATGCTTCCTTTTATATCCTGGAAAGTTTTACTCGGACTTCCTTAATTTTGAATATCTACCCAGTATAATTTAAAGGGGAATCATCAATGATATATCAACTGAACCAATCACTGAGCATTGTTTAGGTTTGAATTATTCATCTCTCCAACATGAAACTGACAAAACTTGTTTACGGATAGGTTTGACATAACAATTTAAACTGCATCAGTTTTTAAACTGATTATGCTTTGCAGGATTCAAAGGAACAGCCACCAAAACAAAACAGGAAAAAAAACTAACTGCAGCCACCGATTCTTTTCTTGATTTTGGGCAAAGTGTTCTCGCCATTTATGAAAGATAATATAATGGATCTTTAGAAGGACAGGATCCCAGAATCTTTGAAGCCCATTCCAATGTAGGCGTGCCAGGCCCTGCTGATATGGTTGAAGGCATATTGGCAATTGCCGTAGATCAGGTTATGCAGACTGTTGATCAACCTGGAATGCTCTTTTTTATGTAGTACCACTGGGAGTTGGAACCTCGGACAAAGCAATGTGTGCACTGTCTGTAGATGTAGGTGTGAGGGTACTGGTGGGTGAGTTTATTAAACCAATGGTGCAGCTTGACCTGCCTGGCATTCCTCCACTTGTTTTCTTCTTTCTCCACAAAGCTCAGACAGAAGGGGATTCTCATTGGGAAACTATCAGTGATGGTGATAAAACTGTATGAGAAACAGTATCAGCAGAAGATCAAAATCCCTGAAGGGCTGCTGAAAATGTAAGAGACAGCACAGAAAGAAAATCAAGGAATATGGTGTATAAATGGCTAGGGGAGTGACCACTAAATCTTCTTGTTATGCCTATTGATTGAACTTCAACATTTGGTGGATCTCTAGACAGCCATTCTGATTGCATGAACATTAGGAAATAGAGTGTACCCAAAAATGGCATCACCTTCCTTTGATTTCAGTATTACAATGAAGCTTCTGCTTGTTTCCTGATCCTGTCCATTGTTCCCGAAATTCATTACACCTCACGTGTGCCTATTCAACAGGCATAAGTAGGTTTTTCCATGTTTAATGTTCATTTGTCATTTAGCCTCCAAAAATAAACAGTGTATATACTCAGTACATCTTTCATTTCATCCCATCAATTCATTGCCACCATGCTTTGGGTATTCAGCATGTTACAGAAAGTAGGCTTCAGCTTTCCTGGACTGGGGAGAACAGTCCACTTGAGTAAAAGCAAAACAGTCCACTTGAGTTCCTGTTTCTCACTGCTATCTTGCTGGATGTGTGCATTTTTGCAGATGTCAGTTGAGGACAAGATCAAGTTCAGCTGCAATGTTCCCCAAAAGAGCCTTACAAACTTCATTATCTAGGATCACATATGTGAAATGACCAACTTGCTGAGGTCAGGATGGAACCAAGCATGTTAGCGGTGGGGTAAGGGGCAATTTTCAGCTGCCAATCGCTTGTTTGTCACCTGTCCTCAGAAGAGGAAATTCTGGTGGGAATCTTGGGCACCATTTGCCCACCTGATTCAATATTCAGGCAGACCATTTAATGGGAACCCAGGACCCCTGCCCAAAACAGGAAGGAAACTGTTTAAATATGCAAATTGGGATTATATACCTCAATAACAATTTTAGTGTACAAATGGATGGAGCATGTGCTGTGCATGCTTGACCCTGCATGAACAGTGAGCAGCCTATCCAGTGGTCATTAAATGCACCTCTAAAGGCTGCTCAAGAAAAGTTAGTCTTTTTGAGAAGATTTTGTGGGGACCCAAAGGTTATCTGTCCTGCTGTCAGATCTGCTCTTGGCTCTTCCCCAGGATCTGCTCCCTCCTCCCTAATAGGCCGAACTGCCAGCCAGCTTCATGCAGAAGCTGGCAGATTCTCCATCCCCTAGGACTAGAGCTGCTCAACGTCATCCTCCAAGGTCATCTTTAGTTTCCTCGATTCAACAAAATTCAGCAACCTTCCACTAGCCGTGCTGCAGTCATTGGGGTGGCACTATGTAGGAGCCTTAGGACAGGCAAAGGCACATGGAAGATAGGCAATAAGGAAATAAACAAGGGTAACTTGTTTATGTGTGCATGCAATATGTCATGACTTCATTTAGAAACTTGATTTGGAATGGTAATTTTGTTGTGGCTTTTATGTTTGCTTTGTGGTCAAGATGATGATGTGATGGTCAGTGACAGAGGGAAGATAAGCAGTGTGGGAAAACCGCATCCTGCCATAAAACTGGCACCTCTAATTCCCATACCCGTTTTTGGGGAACCATTTAGTAGGGGGTTGGTAGACTGCATATGAGCTTTACCGCAAATAAAAGCGGGACACCAATATATACTTACTATCATGGATATGGCTACTCGGTTCCCAGGCCATTCCCTTGAGAACAATTTCTGCTAAGGTAGTGGTAGAGAGGTTCACCCAGTTCTTCACTAGATATGGATGACCAATTGAGATTCAGTCAGATCAAGCTTCAAGTTTTATGTCCAACATTTTCCAGAAAGTCATGAATAATTTAGGTAAAACACAGTAAAAGTCTTCAGCATACCACCCACAGACACAAAGGGCTTTATAAAGGTACGCTTAGACCCTCAAAACGATGATCAGGATATACTATCATGAATTTCCCCATGATTGGGATAAAGGGCTAGAATTTATTTTGTTTGACACTAGGGATTAATGTAATGAGTTGAACGATTTTAGTCCTTTTGAATTAGTTTATGGACATGAGATAAGAGTCCTCTAAAACTAATTAAAGAAAGGTTTTTAGAACAGAGGGATGAATCTTTTGTGTTAGATTATGTATCTGTGTTCTGGGAACGGCTCACGAGAGCCTGTAAAGTGGCTCAGAAACATCTTAAAGCTTCCCAAACAACCATGAAGAAACGGGCAGACAAGCATGCCAAGACCCAAACATTTCAACCAGGGGATGAGGTGTTAGAATTACTGCCTTTACAGGGTGAATCACTGAAAGCACGGTTCAGTAGTCCATATAAAGTGGTCAAAAGAATTGGTAAAGTAAATTAATTGATTGACACCCCAGATCACCAGAAAAAGAATCGGCTGTGTCATATCAACATGTTGAAACAATATCATTGTCGGGAGATGGATAGGCAAGCATCAGTATGTCAAGTATTAGGGACAGTGAAGGATGAAAGGGATAGTGAGGATGAGGCAGAAGGAGGCCTAGACAATTCTCAAACTGAACCTCCTATTATCCGGTTAGCTAACATTGAATTGTTAGGGAGTTTGGACACTATGCTTTCATATTTAGATGCAGAACAACAAGAAGACCTAACAAGGCTACTCACAGTATTTAAAGGAGTCTGTAGGGACAAGCCAGGATGTACAACCTTAGCCATACACGATGTGGATGTAAGGGAATCCTTTCCTATATAGCAGCATTCTTACCGCTTAATCCAGAGAAACAGGCCCAGGTAAAAGCAGAAATCCAATACATGCTGGAAAACCACCTAATTAAACCCAGTCAAAGCAGCTGGAGTTCCCCAACGGTGTTAATGCCTAAACCTGACAGTTCAAATAGATTCTGCATAGACTACAGAAAGGTTAGTGTAGTAACAAAGGCCAGACTCCTACCCAATACATCACTTGGAAGTCTGTATTGACAGAGTGGGCAGTGCCACATTTCTTACAAAAATAGATTTGTTAAAGGGATACTGGCAGGTACCTTTAACACCCCGAGCTAAAGAAATAACGGCCTTTGTCACACCAGTAGATCTTTTCCAATGCAGAGTTTAGTTTAGCTTAGTTTAGAGATACAGCACTGAAACAGGCCCTTCAGCCCACAGAGTCTGTGCTGACCATCAACCACCCATTTATACTAATCCTACACTAATCCCATATTCCTACCACATCCCCACCTGTCCCTATATTTCCCTACCACCTACCTATACTAGGGGCAATTTATAATGGCCAATTTACCTACCAACCTGCAAGTCTTTTGACTTGTGGGAGGAAACCGGAGCACCCGGAGGAAACCCACGCAGACACAGGGAGAACTTGCAAACTCCACACAGGCAGTATCCAGAATTGAACCCAGGTCGCTGGAGCTGTGAGGCTGCAGTGCTAACCACTGCGCCACTGTGCCACCCCTTTTGGGCTAAAAATGTCTCAGCCACTTTTCAGAGACCAAAGAACTAAGTGGTAGCCAGTATTTCTAACTGTGTGGTTTACCTTGATGATGTGCTGGTATACAGTGACACTTGGAATGACCACTTGGAACAATTAGAAGCTCTGTTTAGAAAATTACAATCACATAATTTAGTGATAAACCTTGTCAAAAGTGAATTTGCAAAAGCCAAATTAACCTACCTTGGGCATATAGTTGGGCAAGGACAAGTATTGCCAAGAAAGTAGATGCATTGGTGGAGTTCCCCACCCCTAGAACTAAGCGAGAAATCATGAGGTTCTTGGGGATGTGTGGTTTCTACTGCAAGTTTGTACCAAATCTTAGTACTATAGCTGCTCCATTGACAGATTTGTTACAAAAAAAAAACCAAGGTACTGTGGTCAGAGGAGTGCCAAGCATCTTTCGAGAGGCTCAAAGCCATTTTGATTCATGAATCAGTGTTGGCTGCTTCCAATTTCACGAAGCCCCTCAAGGTAGCAATTGATGCTAGTGACCTGGGGGTCGGTGCAGTCCTGTTACAAGATGATGAATCAGGCACAGAAAGGCCAGTGGGATACTTTTCCAAAAAGCTAAATCAATGCCAAAAAAGATATTCCACAGTGAAAAAGGAAACCCAAGGCTTATTACTAGGACTTAAGGGTCTATGTCCACCACAACTACAGAGAGACACTGGTATATACTAATCATAACCCCATTGCCTTTGTGGAAAATTCAAAAACCAGAATGCCAGACTATTCCAATGGAGTTTACTATTGCAATCTTATCACTTAAAGATTATCCACATTGTGGGAAAAAAATAATGTAATTGCAGATGCTTTGTCTAGGATTTATCTTGGGGGAGATGTTTATATAGAAGTGACAGGTCAAGACTTATAGGGGTCAGGGGGCTTGACTCTTGAGATATTGTTTTTGGTTTCACTTTGGACAGTGTATTGGGGGTTGTGAACTGTTTTGAAGGCAGTTGCAGAAAACCAACCAAGAAGGCAGTCACCATCAGCACTCTTTTCCATCTCTTTGAAAAGCCTAGCAGTTTTTCCATCTCCTTGAGAATTAAGTGGAAGAAATAGAGAAACTGATGCTGAATTTCTCCTGGAAAGCCTGCCAGAAACCCCCGATGCCATATTTCTCCTGGAAAGCCTGCTAAACTGATCTTCATCATTGCCTGAAAAGAACTGTACTAGAAAGATCCCAGTGGCAGCTGTCTATGCATATTTAGGACACCAGAATAAAGGGACAACTGACATCTTTCCAAATCTCTTTTTTTCTTAAAGAATAAGCAAGTATTTGGCCAAAGTACTCTTTTTTTGTCTTTTTTTTTTGTAACAGAGCTCCAAAGAGACAATCTCTTTATTTTTTGGTTAACTGGTGTGTGTGTGTGTATGTCTGAGTGGCAAAGGTAAAAAGGGAACTTTCATATTTCAATCTGTGTATTAATGCTTTGTTTTGTTACTGGTTAAATCTTATTTTATAATAAACTAATAGTTTTGTTGTTTATTAAAGAAACCTGTTTGGTGTATTTTATTCTGGGATAAAAATAGAGTCCATGATTGACCGTATGGGTAACTGGGTAAACATTTAAATATATGTTGTGACCTGTGGAGAAGTGGAACTAGAAAAAACAGTACACTCCTCCTGCCTCAGTCGTAACACAATAGAGCAGCAAGGACCTCAGAGGGTCAGAGCGTCGGCATGGGCATGCACCCTGGGCAGCACCATGATTTTCGGATGCCTTCCTTGCAGCCTTAACTGATTTCGTGTCTGACAGGAAAGGTGCTTTGTTTCCAGAGTCCAGATAGAAAAAACTTCACCGAGAGAAACAAAGAGAGCATGGATGGAGGTGGTGATGGAGGTCAGTAGCCTAGTCATTAGAAGGACGTCAGTCCAGTGCAGAAAGTGATTCAAAGACCTGATAAGGTCTGGTAAGGTGAGTGCCCAGCAGCAGCCGGGTGACAGTCACCAACTCTGTAAACACCAGCATGCATACAAACTGACCTCACAGGATGTCCATTGTTCTCCCTAACATTGCCACATCAAGTGCCCAGTCACATCACTGAGACGGCAGTCACCCTCAGATATTGGGCGCTATTCAGAAAGGGACACACTGAGAAACACAGCAGTTTACTTGTCTGTCATGCTGGAAGAGGTGAGGCAGGGCAGCCTACTCTTTAAGCATTCTCCCCTGGTCATGCAGGAAAAGAGAGACCACGACACACAGGAAATGACTCGCACGGGTGGTGGTGTGAACTCCACACTCTGACCCCGATGGATGAAGGGGCGCTGGAGATTGCTAATGTGTCAACGCATCAGTCCATAGGGGATGATGAGATGGGAGGCAGTGAACAGCAGAGTCATTTGATAGCTCTATCTCGAGATGAAGGACATGGAGGAGACTCCTGCCCAATGTGTGCTGTGGATCTTCGACCGCTGTCACTTAAGGGATTGGTTGAGCTGGGACACTTGTTGAGTAGGACGAGTTTTCATTTCCACTTTATTGTGTTTCCCACAGGGCCAGTTGCAGAGGGGGAAGAGAGTGCTCAAGCACAATCGTCACCATCTTCCTTAGCAGGCAGTGCAGGGAGACTCACTGGAACCAGCACTGTCACATCATACATCGGCACCTTCCACCAGCGCCGACACACTCACCTTGCTTGGGCCCAAGAGTAGCTTAGAATGGGGAGCACTGACTGAATCTCACAACATGCATGAGCAGGAAGAGGAGGGTGAGGCAGAGTCAGCTGTGGGCAGTTGCCATTCAGAGGACCAAGGACAGACACAGCAATACTCTGTTGGGCGAAGATGCTGGGCCTCAGGCGTCACAAACAAGGAGGGTCTTCCTCAAGAACCAAGACCAGGGAAGTTCTTATTGTTACGACTGGCCACTCAAGTCAAAGCCCCCAATCAAAATATATGATTCTGACTACTGTGGTGGGAGAAATGCACTGTTTCAGTCCCGCCCCTCCAAAGATCGTCTAACATATCATTTTAAACTTTCCACATTAAAGAAAACCACAACCAAATTGACCATCCACCAACCCCCAAATGAGGCTAACCAAATCAGGTGTCTTTAGATCAACAAATTAACTGCTTAATTAGAAAAACTAAATTCTTAAATACTACTAAGGTATAAACAACATTTAAAATAGAAAAAATTGGATCCTTGCAGATTTACGTTCCTGCCGAAGTGGAATCTTCAAATGTGGAACAGTCCAAGGTTGCTTGAAGTCCTCACAGCCGTCCGATGGGGGGAAAAAAGATTCTTCAATAGTAGGTCAGTCAGTAGTTTATTTTCAGAAGTTGAACTGATGCTGTTCTTCCAGCAATAAATTCAACAATCAACAACTTGCAGACACTTTTCAATGAATCAATTTGGCTTTAGAATTGCTTTGAGGGGTGAAAAAGTGATCAGTCTAAAATTCATCTTCCTTCACTTTAAACTATCAGAGAACTCTGCTAGGTTCATGCTGGTCCAGCTGTCTATCTGTGTCTGTTAACTGTGTCTCAAAAGCCAGTTTTTCAACTAGTTTCAAACAGTCAATTGCAGCAACGTATATTTAATCTCAGTCTCTGAGTGGCTGTATCCTACAGCGATGAGAATGCATTCTTTGACTCTCAGTCTCTGGAGCTGGCTGCCTTAAAGCCCTACTGATCCTTTTCATTTGTCAGAGTTCCCTGAGGCCTTGAGGAGCCAGGGGCAGGCAGTGGAGGAGTCCATGCAGCACATGTGTTCAGTCATGACTCAGGGATTCGATCACATTAGCTCCTCCATTGAGAGATTGGGCAACCTCTTGGAAAGCCATAAGCATCACCACTCTAAGTGGGTGCAGGAGCAGTATGCTGATGTGCACAGAATGATTGAGACTCTCTAGGAGCATAGATCACTCAGTGTTGCTGATGGCGCTAAGATGTTTGGTGTGGATGCCAGCTACATCCCAGTCGGTGGCCACATCCAGCATCCAAGGGCACCAGGAAAGGACTGAAGCAATGGAAGCGGCAGATGAAGGGACCACCCCTCACGGACCCTTTGGCCCCTCACCCCCTCCAACTCAGAAACCATCTATGTGTCAAGACTCTGTGACAGAGGATGCCCCTACAATGGCGCAGGCACGGCAGCCTATGGAGGCTCCCCACAGGCACCTCCAAGATGAGGACAGAAGCTACGGGCATCTCAGTCAGAGGCAAAGACGAGGGAGCAGGCTACCTCCACCTCATCCTCTGCCACATGGGGGAGCACCCCATAGAAGTGGTATGGAAAAAAAGGCATCACACGACTGATTTCACTTAATGGATCACCTGGGTGCTGTTTTCCACATTTGTCTGTTCTCTTGTTTTCATTACAATATCACTCATTTATGTGATCAATCTAACATGTGTGGTATCGATGTTAAAAGGGGGATGGAGTTTTGTAGAGTGGGTGGGGTGGCCGTGCAGGCCTGGGATTGCTCTATTTCCATGCTTTGTGATGTTGGATAATGTTAGCAGTGGAAACCTCATTCTCTATGGTCATGGCTGGCAATAGGACTTCACAGATGTAGGTCATCACGGAATGATAGCTCTCCATGCTGGAAGATGAGCTCTGGGATCATCAGTCTTAAGGGCTTGGAGGTGATCAGATGAAACGCTGCTGAATCAGCGTGGCCCTTGTGGCCATGCCAGCCTGCAGTTCATCCTGAAGTCTGGGATGGCATCGCTGGGAGTCCTCTGATGTCTGGGCACCAGCCGCCTCTGGAGCAATCCCTTCCTCCTCTTCTTCCTCCTCCCAGTGCTCCTCCGAGGTACAGTGGTGTTCCAGCTCCTCCTTCTCATCCATTTCCGGGCCTCTTTGTATTGTCATGTTTTGCAGGATGCAACAGTCAATCACATGATATGAGACACTCTTACTGGTTCGTACTGGAGGGCAGCACCTGACCGGTCAGGGCAACGGAAGCTAATCTTCAAGATTCCAATGGTCTATTCAACGCAGGTCCATGATAGGAGATGGCTCTGGTTGTAGCACCTTTCTCCATCCGTGTCTGGCTCCCAATTCGGACAAGTTCGGGTTTTCCTGGTGGGCTTTCCGCCGGAAAACCCTGAACTTTTCCGAATTGGAAGCCGCTGTTCCCGCTCTAAACACATGTCAACTATGAAACTGAAAGCTGCGTTTTAAAAAAATCTGACTGGTTGAAAGTAAAAGTTAATGGGAAATTTCTCATGCCTGAAATTACCAGTCACGGGCGCCAAAATTTCTACCATGGACACTGCACCTTCGAAAGACATGTACGTAGGGAGACATAGGCCAGAATTGTACGCCCCCCAAAAGAGCGGGCTGGTGGCGGGGGCAGGTGTAAACTGGAGTGGGAGACTGTGGGGGCCCTTCACAACCTGCTCTCGCCTCCACTGCCAATTTAAGCAGGGCAGTGGCAGTGGCATTTAACTGCCACTTAAATGCCTCCACCCACCACCACGGGTATTTTACATTTGGCTGGTGGGTGGATGAGGCCTCAGAAAATCCGCTTGATAAAACTAGGTGGCCTTCTGGGGGGCTGGAGGTGGGGGCCCTCCTGATCGGGCACCCTGTGCCCCACGGAGGGCCGCCTCTGAAGCCCTAACCGCCCTCAACTCACAACACGGCCCCTGCCCCCCTATCCATACCCTCTTGCCTCGCTGGGGCCCAACTGATTGTCCCTAGCAAGGCCCTATAAACGTACCTTTTTTCTGGGGCCATCCATCATCTTCCTCCTGCAGCTGCATGTAATCCCAGCAGTGGCCACCGCTCCTGGTGGCGCTGCTGGGACTAACAGCTGTCGGCCCGCTGATTAGTCAACAGCTCCATTAGGCGGGACCTCCTGCCTCAATGAGGTGGAAGTCCCACTGAAGACCAATTAAGGGCCTGGGGAGCATAAAATCCAGTCTGGATCCCCAGGCCTAGCGGAGGTGGGCTCACCACCGATGTTTCAGCTGGTGGGCAGGTCCCTGCCCCGCCCACTGTAAAATTCTGGCCATAATTCTAGTGGGGTCATCAGAACATACTCTCCCTTAACTTTAATAAGACAAACATTAGTTTCGCTGCATTTGTGGTGAATACTATCCAAGAGATTTGAATTCAATTAATAAATCTGGAATTAAAAATCTAGTCTAATGGTGACCATGAAACCATTGTCGATTGTCGTAAAAACCCATTTGGTTCACTAATGTCCTTTAGGGAAGGAAATCTACTCTCCTTACCTGGTCTGGCCTACATGTGACTCCAGATCCACAGCAATGTGGTTGACTCTTAACTGTTCTCTGAAATGGCCTAGCAAGCCACTCAGTTCAAGGTCAATTTGGGATGGGCAATAATTGCTGGCCGAGCCAGTGACACCCACATCCCATGAACGAATATAAAGAAAAAGATCCTAGGATCCCATGTAGCCACATACATTATTTTTCACTTTTGAAAACTTCTAACAGTGAAATGGAAATACAAAGAAGATATGTAAATCATCTTGTTCTAGGTTTCGGAATCTCTTTCTGCAAAATTCGGCTCTGTAGCACATGTAGTTTCGGCACTATTGGTGCGACATCTCTAACATCTCACAGTTCGTTATCCATTGCTGTATAAGGGAGGTTCTGTATGCCAGGAGAGTGGGATACTTTCCATTGTCTCTTTCCAGAGAGAAGCAGGCATGTGGCATCGCCAGGATAGCAGGCTTCCCCATCTTTCAGGGTGCAACTGACTGCGCACATATTGCTTTGCAGGCAATGCATCTAAATGCAGAGATGTACCGCAGCAGCAAAGAGTTCCACTCCCTGAAGGTATAGTTGGTGTGTGACCATGCTCAGCACATCACCCAGGTCAATGCCTGTTATCCTGGCAGCAGTTATGATGCCTTTATTTTGTGCTAGTCCACTGGACCATCAGTATTTGAGCCACCACATCAAATGAGAGGGTCGCTACTGGACGACAAGGGCTCGCCACTGACCACATGTTTCATGACTTTGTGCAACTCAAGCACACGTGGGCAGCATGCATGTAACAAAAGCCTTGTTGCCACACGAAATGTGATTGAGCAGAGCTTATGTAATGCTTCCCCTGAAGTACTCACCAGAGCATGTGCCATAATTCATTTCCATCTGCTGCATCCTGCACAATCTTGCCATCGTGAGGGCACAGCCCTTGCCACCAGCTATACGGCAAGCAGCTAAGGAGAAAAAGGAGTAGGAGGAAGAAGAAGAAGGGAAGAGGCAACCAACAAATCCCCTTTCCAGCCAGGCTGTTCATGATTGATTGATACAACTGTGATTCCAGTGAACACAATCCTAGTTCCCTATTTAACAACAGTCTCACACCTCCCCTTCCCTCTGTTTTTGACTTTCACAGCATCCTCTTGGCCACAATTCTGAAATAAAAGCCACCACAAAACAAACAGTCGAAAGCAACTTTATACAACAAACCATCCAATATTTCATACAAAACTCAACTAATCATCCTTGTGCATTTCCTTAGTGCCTGAATTCCATGTGCCTTTGCCTGATCTAGTGCTCCTGCACAGTGTTAACCAAGTGGCTGCAGCATGGCTGGTGGAAAGCTGCTGAATTTCAGTGATGAAGATTGCAGATAGCCTTGCAGGATGGCCTTAGAGGGCCCATTTTAAGACTGTACTGCCTCGGCCTGGATGGGAGCAGTCCGAGCTGGCTGGCTGACAGGCAACAGCGAGGGCACTGGTGGAGTAACAATACTGGGAGCACGAATGCTGCCATCCTGAGGGTGGACAGGAGGTTTGTGTTCCATGGAACCACTGCCACTTCCCTGCTGGAGGTCAGATTGCTGGACTGCTGTGACACCCTGCAAGCCCCTTTGAGTAATGCTTTCTGCAGCCATGATGCTTTCTGAGCCTGCGCAACAGCAAGCTGTGCTTGCATGGTAACAAGCTGACTTTGTATGACTTCAGTCTGAGCTTCCACTGCAGCACTCACGCGTAGGGAGGCTGCAATTGTAGCTAAAACATCGGCCATTAGATGCTGTATCAGGGTATATCTGTATTCGCAAGTGCTCCCTTGGGTTGGCCACCACTTCCATGGTGGAAAGGATGGGCTCCAAACTCTGTGCAAAGTCCGATGCCAAACTGGTGCCATACTTCTCCATTCTCATTGACAGTTACCACAGGCTTTATGGCAGCCCTGCTAATGCATCAAGCATTTTTGTGTGCATTCCCACATCAACTTTTTCCCGTATGTTGTCCCTTTGACATCCTCATCTGTGTTCCCTGCAGCAGAACTCATATGTGACCTCGCTCTCCAGCAAGCTGGCACAGGTGCTGCCCTATCTTCCTGGCCTGGCCACATGCCACTCGTGCCCAGCAACTCACCATGTACAGATTCCATCTTTATACTACCCTGTAAAATACATATCGTACCACTTTCTGAATTGATGGCTGTGAGTGTGAGATTGAGTAACAGTGCTTCATCATGACTGGTCTCTTCTTCTACTTTACGCCTCTGCCTGGCCAGGTGGCAGTTCCTGGGTATCTGAAAGGAGAAAGGTACAAGAGTAGGGTTTTGGTGAGGGGAAGGGGAAATAGCAAGAGGTGCACGCTTACATCATGTGCATCTTGCTAATCAGAAGAGATTTTGTGATGAGGGGAAAGTGGGATGTGAGCAGGATTAAGTATCAGGATAATGTCATCTGTGATGCTTCCAGCCCTGCCACCGGCTACGGCCTCAGTCACAGCTGCTTCAATGATGACCAGAACCATCTCCTGCATTGGGGTTAGAACAGGGAGCTGTGCCTGTCCCTCACCAGTTAGCTCCTGCTGCTTGTGGTTGTGTGCTACCTTGTTCTGCAAGAGAGAGGAAAGCATGTCAATGAATGTGGTGCAATGTGTTTGGGTGATGTGGCTGTCATTGTTAAAAAGTTGGAAGTGTGTACCAGCTGTGAGATGTGGGTGTGAGGCATCCAGCAGTGCTAATTGTGTCTTAATCTTAAATAAAGGCAAGTACAAAGATATGAAGACAAAGTTGGCTAAAGTGGACTGGGAAAATAGATTAAAAGGTATGACATTAGCAGACATTTAAGGGGATATTTCAAAATTCTCAACAAAGATATATTCCATTGAGAAAGAAAGACTCTACTAGATGAATCAACCACCTGTGGCTAAATAAGGAAGTTAAGAATGGTAGCAAAGTGAAAGAAAAAGCACACAATGTTGCAAAGATTAGTGGTAGGGCAGAAGATTTTAGAACCCAACAATGGATGACTAAAAAAAAATAAAGAGGGAGTACTTAGACAATGAGAGCAAACTAGCAAGAAATATAAAAACAGATGGTAAGAGCTGCTACAAATATACAAAAAGGAAGAGAGTAGCTAAAGTAAACATTGATCCCTTAGAGGATGAAACTGGGGAATTAATAATGTGAAACATGGAAATGGCAGAGACTTTAAACAAACATTTTGAATCTGTCTTCACGGTGTCACATTCACACAATCTGAACATATGAGCTAGAAAATGAACTTATGAAGTAAACCCAAAACAGACACTTTTCTTGTAAACAAAATGGAGAAAGAGATCAAGTGACCTTTCTTTTCCTGCCAATACACATAGAACTACAAGAACCTTGAGCTAATTTTCATGTCTGGACAAGTCTTGAAGAAGTCATTAAAATACAAATGACCTTTCTGGACACACCCCCGAGAAATCATTAAAATGTAAATGATGCTTTCTGTGGTAATGGGCTGCTTCTCTCCAACTGATTGGGTTGGCAATACTGTCACAGACTTTTTTGACTCCAAACTCCAATTCCAAAGAATGGGTGTGAAATGTTTTACTTTATCAAGACCAGATGAGGATGAATGACACCCGGAGTTCATTGTCTAACATTGGCCTCACCATCAGAAACCATTTATGAGGACAATGGAAAGAGAAACTATGGTCATATGACAGAAACTAGATTTCTAATAAGGAGCTTTAATAAAGGTATATTCTGGGCAGACAAAGGAGATCCATCTATGCCATCAAAGAGAAAGAACCCTGCCTAAGATTACCAGCTTTGAATTACATGTAGGCAGCAACTGGAGTTTGGCCTTGAACTCCCTACCTGAGAAATCATAGCAGGACTTCATCATTGACCTTTTGTTTGGAATATAACAGGTGTAGTCTGCACCAGCGCATTTGTCTTCCTGAACCTCCCAAGTCTTTCTTCAGTGAACAAGGGAAAAGATTACAGGCCTGCACTGTTTCAAGTTTCACCCCAGGGAAAAGCAAGTTTAACAGAGAACTCTTTAAAAATCATCAGAACCAACGCATGTTTTATTTATAATCTCTACCTTTTCTTGAGTGTGTGTGTATCTGTATGAGTGTGACAGTGGGTGTTGTTGCGTATATTTCAGATGTTGTGTAATAAACATTTATCCTTCTTTTAAACTTACAAAAAACCTGTCATTTGTCTATTCTTGATAATTAAAGGGGGTGCAGGAGCAGAGGAACCTGGGTGTATATAGTGGTAGGAAGGTTGAGAGGGCAATTAATAAAGCATACAGTATCCTGGGCTTGATTAATAGGGGCATAGAGTACAAGAGCAAGGAAATGATGTTGAACTTATATAAGACATACCTAATGCAAAGGAAGATGGTTGTGGTTGTTGGAGGTCGATCATCTCAGCTCCAGGACATCATTGCAGGAGTTCCTCAGGGTAGTGTCCTAGGCCCAAACATCTTCAGCTGCTTCATCAATGACCTTCCTTCAATCATAAGGTCAGAAGTGGGGATGTTCGCAGATGATTGCACAATGTTCAGCACCATTCGCGACCCCTCAGATACTGAAGCAATCAGTGTAGAAATGCAGCAAGACCTGGACAATATCCAGGCTTGGGCTGATAAGTGGCAAGTAACATTCGTGTCACACAAGTGCCAGGCAATAACCATCTCCAACAAGAAAGAATCTAACCATCTCCCCTTGACATTCAATGGCATTACCATCGCTGAATCCCCCCCTATCAACATCCTAGGGGCTACCATTGACCAGAAACTGAACTGGAGTAGCCATATAAATACTGTGGCTACAAGAGCAGGTCAGAGGCTAGGAATCCTGCGGCAAGTAACTCATCTTCTCACTCTCCAAAGCCTGTCCACCATCTACAAGGCACAAGTCAGGAGTGTGATGGAATACTCTCCACTTGCCTGGATGGTGCAGCTCCAACAACACTCAAGAAACTCAACATCATCCAGGACAAAGCAGCCCACTTAATTGGCACCCCATTCACAAACATTCACTCCCTCCACCACCGACGCACAGTGGCAGCACTGTGTACCATCTACAAGATGCACTGCAGCAACGCACCAAGACTCCTTAGACAGCACCTTCCAAACCCACGACCTCTACCAACTAGAAGGACAAGGGCTGCAAATACATGGGAACACCATCACCTACAAGTTCTCCTCCAAGTCACACACCATCCAGACTTGGAACTATATTGCCATTCCTTCACTATTGCTGGGTCAAAATCCTGGAACTCCCTTCCTAATAGCACTTCCTAATAAACACATGGACTGCAGTGGTTCAAGGAGGCAGCTCACCACCACCTTCTGAAGGGCAATTAGAGATGGGCAATAAATGCTGGCCTAGCCAGCGATGCCCACATCCCATGAATAAATAAAAAAAAGATACTAGTTCGGCCTCAGCTGAAGTCTAGTTCTGGGCGCCGCACTTTAGGAAAGATGTGAGGGCATTGGAGAGAGTACAGAAAAGATTCACGAGAATGGTTCCAGGGATGAAGAACTTCAGTTATGAAGGTAGATTGGAGAAGTTGGGATTGTTTTCCTTGGAGAAGAGAAGGCTGAAAGTTGATTTAATGGAGGTATTCAAAATCATGAGGGGTCTGGACAGAGTAGATAGAGAGTAACTCTTCCCACTTATGAAAGGTTGCAGAATGAAAGGGTACAGATTTAAAATAATGGCTCAGAAAAGCAAAAGTGACATGAGGAAAAACCTTTTCACGCAGCGAGTGGTTAAGGTCTGGAATGCGCTGTCTGTGACTGTGGTGGAGTCAGGTTGAATTGAAGAATTCAAAATGGAATTAGACTGTTATATGAAAAGGAAGAATGTGCAGGGTTATGGGGAGAAGGTGGGGGAATGGAACTGAGTAAATTGCTCTTTCGGTGAACGGTGCAGACAAAATGGGCCGAATGGCCTCGTTCTGTGCTGTAACAATTCTGTGATTCTGTGATTAAAGCACTCAAGGATTAAAAGAACATGTTTTTTTAAAAAATACAGTCTTTGGTTAGTCAAGAGGTGAGAAAAGGGCAACAATCCCTATCATCTCTTATCCTGTCTGTAACAATGGTAGAAGGCACTAAAAGTATCCCAATAATCATAGAAAATCAGGGGACAAAAGGGAGAGAGAAACTTAAAACATTCCTTATCACTAGAGAAAAAGTACTAGGCAAAGTAATGGGACTAAAGGCTGACAAGTCCTCTGGACCTGATGGCTTGCATCCTACGGTCTTAAAAGAAGTGTCTTATAGAGGTAGTGGATGAATTGGTAGTAATCTTCCAAAATTCCCTAGATTTTGTGAAGATTCCAGCGGATTGGAAAACTGCAAATATAATGTCTCTATTCAAGAAAGGAGGGATACAAAAAGGAGCCTCATACCTGTTATTGTGAAAATGCTGAATCCATTGTTATGGAAGTAGTAGCAGGATATTTAGAAAATCATAATACAATCAAGCAGAGTCAACATGGTTTTATGAAAAGGAAATCATGTTTGACAAATTTGTTCGAGTTCTTTGAGGATGTAACAAGCAGGGTGGATATAGGGGAAGCAGTAGATGTAATGTATTTGGATTTCCAAAAGTTATTCGATAAGGTGCCACATAATAGGTTACTACACAAGATAAGAGCTCATGGGGTTGGAGGTAATAATTAGCATAGATAGATGATTGGCTAACTGACAGAAAACAGAGAGTCAGGATAAATGGGAACTTTCAGGTTGGCAAATTGTAACTAATGGAGTGCCATAGGGATCAGTGGTGGGGCTTCAAATATTTACGATCTATGTTATTGACTTGGATGAAGGGACAGAGTGTATTGTAGCCAAATTTGCTAACGATACAAGGATAGGTGGGAAAGCAAGTTGTGAGGAGGACACAAAGAGTTTGCAAAAGGATATAGATAGGTTAAGTGAGTGAGCAAAAATATGGGTGATGGAGTATAATGTGGGAAAATGTTAGGTTATCCACTTTGGCAGGAAGGATAGAAAAGCAAAATATTACTTAAATGGAGAGAGAGACTACAGAATGTTACAGTACAGAGGGACTTCGATGTCTGTGTACATGAATCACAGAAAGTCAGCATGCAGGTACAGCAAGTAATTAGGAAGGCAAATGGAATGTTGGCCTTTATTGCAGGGGGTGATGGAGTATAAAAGTAGGGCAGTCTTGCTACAACTGTACCGGAAGTTGGTGAGACCACACCTGTGTACAATTTTGGTCTCCTTATTTAAGGAGGGATATACTTGCATTGGAGGCAGTTCAGAGATGGTTCACTAGGTTGATTCCTGGGATGAAGGGGTTGTCTTATGAGAAAAGGTCGAACAGATTGTACCTATACTCATTGGAATTTAGAAGAATGAGAAGTGATCTTATTGAGGGGGCTTATCAGGGTACATGCTGAGAGGATGTTTCCCCTCAGGGGGAATCTAGAACTAGGAGGGTCGCCCATTTAAGACGGAGATGAGGAGAAATTTCTTCTCTCAGATGGTCGCCGTGAATCTTTGGAATTATCTACCCTAGAGAGCTATGGAAGCTGAATCATTAAATATATTCGAGGCTGGGGTAGAGATTCATGAACTTTCTGGGGGTCAAGGGTTAAGGGGAACAGTCAGGAAAGTAGGGTTGAGGCCAAGATCAGATCAGAGAATCAGAAATCAGAGAATGGTGGAGCAGGTTTGAGAAGCCGAATGGCCTACTCCTGCTACTATTTTTTTTGTTATCAGGGGAGTGAAGTTAGACAAATTTCTGAGGATAGCCAAATTTGAACAGAATGCTCCATAAGCCTTCATGGTTGACAGAGTCAAAGGCTTTTGTGAGGTCGAAAAAGGCCATGTACAGCAGTTGGCATTTTCCCCTGCATTTTTCTTGGATTTCCCGAGCAGTGCAGATCATGTCTGTGCTGCCTCTCGATGGGCGAAAATCGCACTGTGACTGGGGAAGGAGCTCTTCAGCCACTGGGAGACAATTGAGGAGGATCCTAGCAATGATCGTAATCGATCTTGTCTCCCTTCTTGAATACAGTCACAATCACAGCATCCCTGAAGTCCCCCAGGAAGCAATCGTCATTCCAGATGAGGGATATGAGGTTGTGCAGTTGTGCCAGGAGTGTATCTCCGCCATGTTTCAGGATTTCAGCTGGGATTCCGTCTGCTCCAGAGGCCTTGTTGCTCTTCAGCAGTTGAATGGCTGTTTTGACCTCGCTCCAGACTGTAGCACAGGGATTGAGCGGGACGGGATGTTGAGGAATGGAGTTGAGGACATTCAAGACGAAGACAGAGTCTCAATTGAGGAGTTCTTCGAAATGTTCCTTCCAGTAAGAACTCGCTGTCTCCCTGTTCTTGATTAATTCTCCTCCATGGTTGGCTCGCAGTGGGGTGGGCCCTTGAGTGCTTGGGCCTTAGATTGCCTTGACAGCACTGAAGAAACTGCGTATGTTGTTGGTGTCGCAAGTTGCTGGATCTCTCGCGCTCTTTCTACCCATCACTTGTTTTTTATGTCCCGGGTTTTATGCTGCACCTTGGATGTGTGGTGAAGTTTCAAGTCTGCAAAGGCTTTGCACTTATACTTGATTAAGTATTTCTTGGTCATTCTCGTCAAACCAGTCACGATGCTTCCTGGTGGAGAAGCCAAGCACTTCTTTGCAGGTGCTTGTTTGGGGGCCTTTACAATTGACCAGGCACTAATGGCTCCTGGTGGTTGGAGACCTCCTCCATGATGACATGCAAGCCTTGATCCTCACTAACGGAACCACCACAAACCCTCAGTCAAGACTGGGGTCAAGCAAGGCTATGTCAGTGCACCAACCCTCTTCTCCATTTTCCTCGCTGCAATACTACACCTCACCTCCAGCAAACCACCCTCACGTGTGGAGATGATCTATAGAACTGACGGGAAACTGTTCAAACCTACACCACCTTCAATCCAAAAGCAAAATTACTCCAACCTCAGTCTTGCGTGTGCGCTCACTCTGAAACTGAGCTCCAGATCATTGTCGACTCCTACTCTGAAACATATGAGAAAATGGGTCTTTCACTAAACACTTGGAAAATGAAGGTCCTCTTCCAACCAGCACCCACAACATACCTCTCCCCTTCAATCAAGATCAATGGCAAGATACTGGAAAATGTGGACTGTTAGTATGCAGGTACAGCACATAATTAGGAAAGCTAATAGATTGCTATCATTTATTGAGAAGGGAATTGAATACAAAAGCAGGGAGGTTATGCTTCAGCTAAACAGGGCATTGGTGAGACCACATCTGGAGTACTGTGTACAGTATTGGTCTCCTTATTTAAGGAAGCATGTCAATGCATTGGAAGCAATACAGAGAAGGTTTACTAGACTAATACCTGGCATGGGCGGGCTATCTTATGAGGAAAGATTGAACAGGCTTGGCTTGTATCCGCTGGAATTTAGAAGAGTAAGAGGCGACTTGATTGAAACATATAAGATGTTTCCCCTTGTGGGAGAATCTAGAACTAGGGGTCATTGTTTAAAAATAAGGGGTTGCCCATTTAAGACAGAGATGAGGAGAATTTTTTCTCTCAGAGGGGCGTGAGTCTTTGGAATTCTCTTCCTCAAAAGGCGGTGGAAGCAGAGTCTTTGAATATTTTTAAGGCAGAGGTAGATAGATTCTTGATAAGCAAGGGGGTGGAAGGTTATCGGGGGTAGGTGGTAATGTGGAGTAATCAGTTCAGCCATGAACTTATTGAATGTCGCAGCAGGTTCGAAGGGCCGAGTGGCCTACTCCTGCTCCTAATTCATATGCTCGTATGGTCGTATGTTCGTTTTCCATATCTTGGGAGGCTCCTCTCAGCAAAGGCAGTCATAGACGACGAGGTTCATCATTGCCTCCAATATGCCAACTCAGCCTTCGGCTGGCTGAGGAAGATAATATTTGAGGATCAGGATCTCGACCCAAGACTAAGATCATGGTTTACTGGGCAACAGTGACCTCTGCACTCCTATGTGCTTCAGAGACTTGGACAATCACCAAATGAGCTTTCTCCATCTAGAACTATCACGGGCCAGGGACACCCGTAAGTCGACGGGGATATTTGATCTCTTCAGTGATGTTTTGAGGAAATTTCTAAAGCATTCCCGCTGTCCTCTTGGGAGTCTCCTGTTGCGGCCAAGTTCTGAGTAGAACAGCTGCTTCAAAGCGCTAGAGAAGTACCACCAGATGTGCCTCCACAAGGTGCTCCAAATCCCATGGCAAGAAAGGCAGTCCAACAGCAGCATCCTCTCCCAAGCCAACCTTCCCAGCACCGGGGCACTAATCACCTGAAATCAGCTCCACTGGGCAGGACATGCCATTTGCATGCCTGACACCAAACTCCCGAAGCAGCTGTTCTACTCAAAACTTGGTCGCAGCAGGAGACTCCCAGGAGGACAGGGGAAACGCTTTAGAGACGTCCTAAAGCATCCATGAAGAGATAAAACATTCCCATCGACTCATGGGAGTGGCTCGTGAGCATTCAGATGGAGAAAGTTCATTCAGGAATCATTATAAACCTTGAGGGATTTCATCGGGAACATGCGAAGGCGAAGTCGAGGTGTCGGAGGGAATGCAAAAACCTCCAAACTACTCATCTATCTGACCCTTCAAGCACCGCCTGCCCCTCATGTGGCAGAGTCTGCAGATCACACAATAGACTTATCGGCCTTCTGAGAACCCATTGAACTGGAGTAGAAGCAAGTCATCCTCAATACTGAGGGACTACCTAAGAAGAAGAGTGAAGCTATGATTAGGTATGAGTTATAATTGATGGAAATTGTTGGTAAGTGAGAGAAGGGATGCATTGCATTGAGCAGTGTGTGAGACTAGAGGTGCAGTTGGTGGAAAGTGGTATTTGAAGATGCATTCGCTAACATTGATCACTTATGTGAGGTCATTGAACCTTTTGTAGCACTGCATCCGGTCCTTAGGGCTACGCTACTGGCACTGACCCGCACAGCTATCTGCTCCCATTGCCTTTTCAGAGTTTATCTGTCAGGTGTCCTTGTCCCCTGTGGCTAGAGAACCTCTCTCCTCCTGTCAACCTCCTGCACAAGGGCCACCGGTGCTGTATTGGAGAACCTTGGAGCCCACTCTTTGACAAGTTGCTCTATTCCTGTGTATTTCCCAGGTCAAAGACATTTGTGATATGAATTTTAGCACCTCCTCCGGCCAAAATACACCCTTTGAGAGGAGCAGTCTGGATTTAAGTAATGCTTGAACTCATGCTGGCCTTTCATGATTTTGAAGCCCCTACTCAGGCGTCCAACCAATCAGCAGCATACTTAGCACTGGCTGGATACTTCAATCATTATAATGTGTAGGCAGTACAAGTTTTGCATGCTGCCTTCATTGGAACGAATAGGTGCAAGTTAATTGCGCATCACGATCCCTGGACTTGTTTTTGGGCTCTATCCAATTTTCCCCCTTGGTCTTGTAGAACATTATATCATATTATATCATAAAGAGCTGGCTGATGCAAAGGGGGTCATTTTAACTTAAGTCGCTGGGCGGGAAACCCACAGGATCGGGTGGAATGCCAGTTTTACGCCCTGCTCAATGTTACTCTCCATTGGCTTCAATGGAGAATAAAATTGGGCCAGATATAAATCCAGTGATGCACCCAATCCCGTCTGTTTCCAGATGGGTGGGTTATTAGATTAGATTAGATTAGAGATACAGCACTGAAACAGGCCCTTCGGCCCACCGAGTCTGTGCCGAACATCAACCACCCATTTATATTAATCCTACACTAATCCCATATTCCTACCAAACATCCCCACCTGTCCCTATATTTCCCTACCACCTACCTACACTAGTGACAATTTATAATGGCCAATTTACCTATCAACCTGCAAGTCTTTTGGCTTGTGGGAGGAAACCGGAGCACCCGGAGAAAACCCACGCAGACACAGGGAGAACTTGCAAACTCCACACAGGCAGTTGACCCGGAATTGAACCCAGGTCCCTGGAGTTGTGAGGCTGCGGTGCTAACCACTGTGCCACTGTGCCGCCCTGTCCCTAAATGTTCTAAATAATGCAATGGATTAGATCTTTATACTCCTGGACCTGACTTCAGATTTAATGCAGGTCTCCACACTAAAGGCCTGCTCAAGTGACGACAAAAAAACCCGGCCCGAACCCAATGGAACCGCATGGGACCTGAGCCCGACCCAGCCCAAATCCCTCCATTTTCCCCCCAGAGCCTGACCAGACCTGAGCCTGACCCGCCCCCGAGCCCGACCTGACCACTGCAATGCTCCCTTTACTTACCTTCCAGCTCCCAATCTTCAGGAAGCTGCAGCATGAGCGTGATGACGTCATAGAGATGCTCACACGCTCACTGCACAGACTCAGTTTCCCTGCTTGATGTGCCAGACTCGCAGCTCAGGTAAGTTTTTATCTTTTAACACTTACCTTGCTGTGTGTGGCCAATCCAGACCCAACCCGACCCGATCCAAGCCCGAAGGCCGGACCAGGAAGAGCGGCCCGACCCCACCCGACACCAACATCTGTCGTCAGTCCTGTCAGGTTCGGGCCGGGTAGCAGGCCTTTACTCCACAATCTTTGTTTGCAAGGGTCTTGTGTTATGCTTTTCATCAGATTGTGCAGAAAGTAAGTAAAGACATCAGTGATTAGAGTTTGTCAAAGGTGATATAGAGTCATAGAATTATTATGGCATAGAAGGAGGCCATTCGGCCCATCGAGTCCATGCTGGCTCTCTGTAAAGCAATCCAGTCAGTCCCATTCTCCTGTTCTATCTCCATAGCCCTGCAAGTTTATTTCCCTCAAGTGCCCATCCAATTTCTTTTGTGAAATCATTGACCATCGCTGCTTCCACCACCCTTGTTGGCAACGAGTCCCAGGTCATTACCACTCGCTGCGTAAAAACGTTCTTCCTCACATCCCCTGTACCTCTTACCCAAAACCTTAAATCTGTGGCCCATATTCCTGGTGCCAGCAGCTAATGGGAACAGCTTTTCTTTGTCTACTTTATCTGCTATAATCTTGTACACCTCTATCAAATCTCTCTTCAATCTCCTTTGCTCCAAGGAGAACAACCCCAGCTTCTCCAACCTAACCTTGTAGCTAAAATCCCTCATCCCTGGATGAAGTAAATCTGGTAAATCTTCTCTTCACGGTCTCAAGGACCCTCACATCCTTCCTAAAGTGTGGTGACCGGAACTGGACACAATACTCCAATTGTGGCCTAACCAGAGCTTTTTAAAGGTCCAGCATAACTTCTCTGCTTTTGTACTCAATACCTCTATTTATGAAGCTCAAGATCTTATATACTTTGTTAACTACTCACTCAATATATCCTGCCACTTTCAAAGACCTATGCACAAGAACCCCTAGGTCCCGCTGTTCCTACACATTCTTTAGAACTGTGCCATTTTGTCTATATTGCCTCTCCCTATCCCTTCTGGCAAAATGCATCATCTCACACTTCTATGTATTAAATTACATCTGTCACTTGTCTGCACATTCTGCCAGCCTATCAATGTCCTGTTGCAGTCCATTGGTATCATCCTCACTAATTGCCACACCTCCAAGTTTGGTATCATCGGCAAATTTCAAAATTTTACTCTCTATTCCAATATCCAAGTCATTTAAGTGTATCAGAAAAGCACTGACCCTTGGGGAACACCACTGTCTACTATCCTCCAGTCTGAAAAATAACCATTTATAACCAAATAACTCTATGTTTTCTGTCCTTAAGCCAATATTTTATCCAAGCTGACACTGACCTTCTTATTCCATGGGCCTCAGTTTTAGCAACCAGCTTTTATGTGGTACTTTGTCAAGCACTTTCTTAAAATCCATGTAGACACCATCCCTTGCATCAACCTTCAGCACCTCCCACCACCCTCGCAGACCTGCACAACTTCAGTAATGTTTGCTCACATGATTTGGCCAGCTAGTTCTGAGATCAGATAATTATATATATTTTATTAGAGAGGGGAATCTTTCTGTACCTTCCAGTCCCTTCACTTCCAGTTGATGGCCAGTTGATGTCAGCTCTGGAAAATGGAGATCCTCCTTTCCTGTCTTAATTGTTTTTAGCTTCTTTTTGCTTCCATTCAGTTCTTGATCTATCTGCACAGGTTGTTCGCCAAGACTAGTATCCTCATTTTGAGCCTGAAACAAAGAAAAAACAAATCCGCGTCACTAGTGGTGAGATCGGTTCACATCACTACAATTTGATAATACTCCTGATTGTACCTGGGAATGCCAGACGTTTCCACTCCATTAAAATAAAAATTAGTTTTTAAACTGTCAAAATTTTTCCTTTAAAGGTGACCATCCCACAATTTCATTTATTTTTTATTGCTTTTCTCAATTAATTCTTCTAATTCCATGTTACTTCCAATGGGGAGGCACAGTGGCGCAGTGGTTAGCACGCAGCCTCACAGCTCCAGCGACCCGGGTTCAATTCTGGGTACTGCCTGTGTGGAGTTTGCAAGTTCTCCCTGTGTCTGCGTGGGTTTCCTCCTGGTGCTCCGGTTTCCTCCCACATGCCAAAAGACTTGTAGGTTGATAGGTAATTGGCCATTAGCAATTGCTCCTAGTATAGGTGGTAGGAAAATATAGGGGCAGGTAGGGTTGTGGTAGGAATATGGAATTAGTGTAGGATTAGTATAAATGGGTGGTTGATGGTCAGCACAGACTCGGTGGGCCGAAGGGCCTGTTTCAGTGCTGTATCTCTAAAACTAAAAACTAAAATTAACTAAAACTTCCAAGGCAGAAAGCTGGCAACCTGCTCCCAGAACTTAACTAATGCTTTTCAGAAACCAGCCACCAGCAGGCAGGATACTTTCTCTGTGGGAAGACAGTAGGCCTCAGCTTAGACCATTCATGTAGTGATGCAGCTGAGAATGGGAACTCACCAATACTGGGGCTATAAGTGTGATTTTATATTCCAGTACTCTGTCACATTGTGGCACCACAACATAGACTATCTTGATATCAAAGCTTTTTATTACTCAATCAGTGGATCACACAAGTAAAAGAAATAATGAGGTATTAAAAGTTGAATTCCACCAACATCTCAGTGGGTAAACACAACATGTGATATGATACTGATCCCTAATCTTTGCTGAGTTAGCTAATTGCTGCAGCAAGCTCACAACAATTGAGCTAAAACCCTGGGGCAGAAAAAAAAACACAGGCACTCTCTTCTAATTGCTGTTAAATGAGTCATGCTGGAAAGTGTGTGTGCGTGGAGACATCAGGCAAGGACAGGATGATCTCATAGTTGGATAGCATACCAGCAATGTCTATTATGCTCACAAATGAAGAATGGCCATTTAGACATGATATTGGGGGTGTCTGATATTTGTGCAATTGTGCAAATAATTCCCTTCAGAAGAAAAGGATATAATATGAAACAAGTAAAAACGGGTGAAAAAAGCACCATTCCTTTAAGGTTCCTGTAGTGGCATTGGCTGTTTGAGGTAATTGGTATTTTTAAAATCTATTTCAAATCCTAGGCAATACCTAGACCAGCTCCCACCACGGCAAAACAAACATTCCACAAAAATAATTTATTTCTTCAACTTGTTAGTGTGTGACAGCATGTAGAAATCTGACACCTGGCTCTTTGAAAAACATGCCCTATTCAATTCTGTGTACAGTAATCATTCTATTCCTGGATAAGGATTCATGTGTGATAGTATCATGCCACAGCGTGGTATAATCAGCTCATTATAAAATAATTCTAATCTAGGGGTCTGACTAAGAAAGGCTGAAGGTCATCCAATAAAGAAAAATGATTTCAAATTTTGGTCACAATTAGGATACAAATTCAAGGGCTGGAGTCCATTGCTTTCTTAGACCTATAAAGCTGCCTTGTCTGAGTGAAGCTGCTTCATGTTTGTTTTTAAATTATTGAATGTTTTTGTATTATTCACCTAAGATTAGTTCTACATGATTACTCTACAAAACATTAGGGTTCCATGTGTGTTGTTCACCTCTGAAATTCAACTAGGCAGGGATGAATAATGCAGATTATAATGTCAGGTTGAGAGGTTGAAGTTTACAATCAATTATCTTTGGATGCCAGGGAAAGAAATTCAGATTTGACGGTTCTTCACCTTGCTTTGGCAAATAAATAAATTGTGGAATAACTGTGTATATTGTACATGACCTACTTTCTCATTTCCTTAGGTTCTTAAAGCAAGACTTGCATTAGGAATATGGGCAAAATAAATGCATAAACCTCTAACTGGTAATTATATTATATAATTAAATATGCAAAATTAATTTCAATATATATGTAAAGCATTAGTCTTATTTAAGTAATAGGAATTGTAAATATTCATATAATATCCAGTTTTAACACATATGTATACTTGCTAGGTATTAGTCACCCTTCCCCAAGTACACTGAAGAAAGTTCAAACTTACCACAGGGGAGGTAAGAATAGATGCTTTTGATTGCATGCAGAACCAAGGAGTCCGAACAAAACTAAGGTCAATGGAGGTCAAAAGGAAAGTGCTACAGTGGCTGGAGTCATACTTCACACGAAGGAAGATGATTGTGGTTGGTGGAGGCCAATCATCATAACCCTAGGACATCACTACAGGAGTTCTTCAGGCAAGCATCCTTGGCCCAACTATCTTCAGCTGCTTTATCGATGACCTTCTTTACATCAATAAAATCAGGATTGGAGTTACCTGTTGCTGACTTCAAGGTGTTCAACTGCATTCACAACTCCTTCAATAAGAAGCTGGATCAACATCATGGAATTCCCTACCATTGTGAGAGCACCACCAACATAAGGATTTCATTCGTTTAAGGAGCAGATTGCCCACCACAATCACAGGGCAACTTTGGATAGATAGTAAATACAGCATTGCCAACACTGCCTAAATCCTAAGAAAAAAACTGTCTCCAAATGTCCAGCCAGTCATCTAATCTGGCATTAACAGCGGTCATTTTTTCTGGGGCAAGCTGGTTTTGAACAATTTAAGTATAAATAATTTCTTAAAAGATTTCTAACCATTAACATTAAACATTAAAGAAGCTCCAGACAACGATTAAAATGATGAAAACTTTAATAAAACGGGTGTGGGGAACAGGATGTGTGATTAACCCTTGCCTGTTGCTTTCAATGCTGGCAGCACGCAAACTTTCTGCTGTTGGCTCATTTAAATGATTGTAGTGTGCAGCCAGCGCTAATTGTGCTGTTGAGCAGCTGCACGCCTCAGCAGGGGGACCACAATTGTGAGAGGCTAGCAACAGTTATTGCACTATTTAAAGCCAGCCTGCACCTAATAAAGGGGAGGTAGATTATGGCTGAAGCAGGTGCTGGAAGTCAATCTACAATGGATTCTAACATAGGAAAGACACAAGGATGGCACACCATGGGAGACAGCAGACTTCAAGATTTTCCAACACTGCACTGGAGGCCTTGGCTGAGGAAGTGCAGAGAAGAAGAAATGGCTCTACCCACAGAGGGCCAGGAGACAAACTCTGAGAAGGCAATGGGAGCAGATAACCGTGCAGGTCAATGTCAGGAATCAAGACGAAGGAACTGGTGCTGCAAAAGGTTCAATGACCACACAAGAGTGGATAATGCCAGTGAATGCATCTTCAAATGCTATATACTACTAATTTCACAACCAGCCTCAGACTTTGCTCAATCTACCACACCTCCAGCATTCAACTACCAACAATCTCTATCATTCAGGACTCATACCTAACATTGATAGTTTCGCCTCACCCTTACATCCACATCTCACAACTTGCAAATGCTGCCAGCTGTTCAAACATGACAGCCACATTATCCAAACAGATTGCACCACACTCACTGACAAACTTCCCTCTCTCTTGCAGGACAAGGTGGTACACAATCAGAGTGAGCAGGTGTGCTTGCAGGTCCTCACCTCCATGGAGGAGACGTGCTTGTCATCATTGAAGGGCCATTGTTGAGGCCGTGGCCAGCGGCAGGGCTGAAACCATAGAAGATTTTGGTATTCTCTTACATAATCCTCCTGCTCACAACCAACTTTCTCCTCATCCCACAATCTCTTCTGATTTAGAAGCTGCAGATGGTGTAAGCATGCACATCTTGCTCCCCTTCCCTCTGTGCCTTTCTCCTTTCAGTTACCCAAGAACTGCAACCTGGCCAATGATGGAAGAGCGTCAGGTGGAACAGCAAGAAAACAGTGATGTTAAAGAAACACTGTCACACTCGAGGTCACCAGCTCAGATTCTGACACTGCGCACACTTTAGAGAATAGTTTAGAGGCAGGATATGCATGTAGTGAGTAGCTGGGCACAAGTGGCCTACAGGCATGAGCAAGGATAGCGCAGGTGCAGCTCCCTAGAGGGTGAGATAGTACACAAGTTCTGCAGCAGAGGACTCTAATGAGCACTTTGATGCAGCAGCCTAGAAGTGAAGGCCGATGGGTGTACACAATGAAATACTTAGTGCATTGGCAAGCTTACCAAAAAGCCTGCGTGCACTGTCAAGGAACATGGAGATGTCCAGCTTTACACAGGATTTGCGCCGAGCTCGTAGCCTATCCTTTCCAACATGGAAGTGGTGGCCAATTCCATTAGCACCCTTGTGAATCCAACTATGATGTTGCATCTGATGGCCAATTTCCATTGCAGCACAGCAGAAGCCGGAAGATGCAGTGGAGGCTCAGACTTCTGTAATGTAAGCTCCAACTGCTCTCATGCAAGGTCAGGTTGTTGTCGTGGAAGCTCTGACTGCTGCCATCATAGTTGTGAATACCAGTGTTCAAAGAGGCTTGGAGGGTATCGCAGCAGTCCAGCAATCTGTCCTCCAACAAATCAGTAGGATTTGTGAGGCGCCACCCCATGGGCATGGTAGCGGCTCCATGGAGCATGAATCTGTTGTCCCCTCTCAGGAAGACAGCATTCATCCTCCCACCACTGCCACTTACCATTACCCTTGCTGTTGCCTGTCAACCAGCCAGCCCAGACTGCTGTTGCCCAGGCCAAGATAGTGCAGTCTGCAGACAGGCTTTCTAAACCCAGATCTGCTTGAAGACATTGCCCATCCCAATCTGCAGCCTCCTCCACTGAAAGTCAGCAGCCTGTCACCAGCCATGCTGCACTAGGACAGGCAAAAACACATGGAAGGGAAGTGCTAAGGGAATGCACAAGGGTGATTAGTTGACTTTTGACTACAATATGGCATGTTTAATTTACAAATTTGGTTAGAAATATTTATTTGTGTTGGCTTTAATTTTTGCATTGTGGCCAAGTGAATGCTGTGATGGTCAGCGACAGAGGGAAGGTAAGATATGGGATCTGTTGGGGAATGGGGAATTGGGGTTACATTTACTGAGATTGCAGTCTGATGTGTTGTTTATAGACAGCCCGGCCAGAAAGGAGCTATCTAGAGTACCTCCTTTTCTCTTTCCTCTTCCTCCTCCTCTTTCTCCTCCACCACTCACTGTATAGCTGAAGGCAAGGTCTGTGCCCTCATGATGGTGAGTATGTGCAGAATACAGCAGACCACCATAAATCCTGAAACAGGCTTGGTCGAATACTGCAGGACTCTGCCAGAGCAGTCCAGGCCGTGGAAGCATTGTTTCAGCATGCCAAAGGTCTGCTTGATCACATTTCGTGTGACAACATGGCTTTCATTGTATGCGCATGGGTTGCACACCAGTGTCATCAGCCATGTCGTCAGCAGATAGCCTTCGTCATCCAGTGACCGCCCTTTGGTTTATCATGATGCCTCAAATGCAGCTGGCACAGCAGACTGCCGCAGAATGAAGGCATTATGCCTGCTGCCAGGATACTGGGCATTAACCTGCATGATACGCTATGTATGGAGGTACATCAGCTGGATGTTGAGTGAGTGGAATTCCTTTCAGAGTTGACATGTGGCTTCCGCAAAATGATGTATGTGCAATCACCCTGCACCATGGGGAAGCCTGCAATCCTCGCAAAGCTGCATGCCTACTCCACCTGCTGCTCTCTGGTAAGAGAGAATGAAATATAGTCAGCTCTTATTGCATACAGAGCCTCAGTGACCTCCCTTATGCAACAGCGGACAGCAAACTGTGAGATGTTGCAAATATCTCCAGTTCCAGCCCAGAAGGAGCCTGAAGCATAAAAGTTCATGCCACAGTGATCTTCATTGACACTGGCAATGCAGTCCTCGTCCTGCTCTGAGGTTGCAGTTGAGGCTGCAGCAGGTAGCAGAATTCAGTGAGGACATGCTTACTGAACCACAGTAATCTGTCACATCGGGCTCAATTTTCAGCCTCCGCCAAGGTCCGGAACAGAGGCAGGCAGGGCCCGAAAATTATGAGGCTGGCTGGCATGTCAGCTTCCTGACCCCCATTCCTAATGTCAGCCAGAGGTTCGGGGCCCAGCAAGGCTGCCAGCTCCCATGAGGCAGGCAGGTAATTAGGCTCGTTAAAAGCCTTGTTAAGTATATGTAATGGAGGCTGACAGCGAGTTTCCAGTTGGCCTCCAGTTTCCCAATGTGATGGAAGACAGTTTAATTACCTGGAGGTCGGCACCCAGTGGTGGGCCGGGGTACCAGTGCTCCTAGCAGACCTGCAGGTTCTCCCTGCCTGCCTGGGGTGGGAGTGCAGTCAAAGGCCGCCCTGCAGAGGGACTCACCCACCACCCACCACCCCGCTTTCTGTATTTTTTATTTAAATTGTTTAGAAAAAGGGGTTGAGAAAGCACCTTGTTGAAGCATCCTCTCAGTTACTTACCTTTTACAGCAGCCAGTGCCTCTGAAGTTGGAAGGCCTCTGATTGGCCCTGTAGCTTCCTGAGCCCAGTTGCTGCCCTTAATTGGACAGGGAACCATGCCAATTAAGGGGGTGCCCCAGGTCAGTGACTATTTCCCCCATGGGGGCAGGTTTGGGACCCGGAAACAGTCCCACCCTCAAAGCGAAAATTCAGCCCATTGTTCCTCTTTGAGGTTGAGGTGTTGATTCCTGAACACTTTGAGTGGATAAAGCCTCCCTCTGAGAGCCCTTCTCTACCTCCACCTCCTCTCTCTTCTGGTAGCTTGCCCAGCTCTGAGTGGCCTTGGTACATTCTCCCAGTTATGTTGTATTCTAAGGGGGATGCCTGCTAGTACATCCATGTCTGGAAGCAACTGGTTCGTGCAGGAGCCTTGAATTCAAAAACAACTCCTTCAGCACACGCCACACCACTCCCCGTAGACCTTAGGCACTTTAAAGAACTCTAGAAAGCACTAAACACTTGTCCAAATGTATCAACAGTCAGTAGAATGCAATCAGCAACTAATCTGAAAGTCGTTGATAATGCCTTTAAGCAGCACTGGTGAGAAGGGGGAGTCTTCCTGCTGCTGAGCATGTGTTCAGCTATGCGTGATTTAGAGATGGCATTAGCTGGAGCATTGAGCTTGAAAATGGCAGTGTTGGCATCAAATGATTTGCATCATAATCTGGTTACTCTGCATACTTTCAGCGGATGCTAATTGCACAATAATACCTCACTAACATGACATCTGGTGAGATGCGTACCAAGTGTGCGTGCTTGTCTTGAATGCCAGTTTGGACTTCAAAGGCCACTTGTAGTGCCCATAAAAACACATCTGACTTTTGCACCCTGTATGTCCAGACCCTGACTGAGTAGTTAGTTGGGAGAAAACTAAAACCAATGTTATTGACCTGTTCGGTCCTTAATATTACATACTGTGTATTTTGGAATCAGATTTCTAAATTGCTAGACTATCCTTATGGGTTTACTGTTAGCATTGTGGCAGAGTATTCTTCTATTTTAATAAGTATTTAGTATAAGTATTCCGAAGAAGGGTCACTGACCCGAAACGTTAACTCTGCTTCTCTTTCCACAGATGCTGCCAGACCTGCTGAGTGATTCCAGCATTTCTTGTTTTTGTTTCAGATTTCCAGCATCCGCAGTATTTTGCTTTTATTTAAAAATAATACTCCTGCTGCTGGCAAATTATTAGCATTCCACTAATATCTTTATATTTTAAAAAAACTTATTTACACCCAAAATTAAAACATTCATCCAGAATAATGTAAAAACAAAAGAATTAGGATAATTAATCCTAAATTAATTCTAGTTGTAGCCTTCTGGCTCTCTCTATATAAAGTTTTGAGACTTCCTGTTTGAGTCACATTAACTTATAGTTTTATGGTTCTGTGGCCATGTTATTTCCATCAGGTCTGGTTGTTAATGTTAATTATAAGCTGTGTTTCAAACTTCAAAAACATACTTACCATTATAATTATCATTCAATCCTCTGGAACCTCAGCTCAGCTTCATAGCACCATCCACTTTACTATGCTTCTGTGAATCTGTCCAGATGTCACTGCATCCAGCATACACCAAATCCTTCCCCCACCAGTGATCCAACATGTCACGTCCCATTGGGCTGCGGTCCTGATTCAAGCCCTTCTCCCAATGACTACTTACTATCAATGATAGACCAGCCCAAAAGGAGAAAAGAGAATAAGTACAGGCAGAATCTGTAGAAAAGCTGAGCAACAGAAGAGAAGCAGAAAGAAACCAGTGTAAGACAAGGCAAAGGAAGAAGGAACAACAGAAGCACAAGACAGGAGAGAAGCAGAATAGAAGATATAGTTTAAAAAAAAATACAGACCAGAAGATGAAACAGAGTAGCAGAACAGGACATTCCAAGATGGCTCTAGATATAGAGAATCAGAGGATAAAAATAAAGGGACAGAAGCAAACTCCATGAAGATGACAGAGATAATAAAGAGAAAAACTCTTCTGTGATTGATCAATGTACCCTTATGAACAGTCATGCATATGGCGCACACTTCTTTAGGCATCACAACTATTTCTGTAACATTTCTATCATGCTTAATTCATCACACATTTTTGATTTGCACAAAGTCATCGAGCCATTGAGTCATAATGGTATAGAAGGAGGCCATTCAGCCTATCAGGTCCATGCTGGCTCGCTGCAGAGCAATCCAATCAGTCCCATTCCCAGGCTCCATTCCCCTAGCCCTGCAAGTTTATTTCCTTCAAGCCCAACCAATTTTCTTTTGAAATCATTCATCGTCTCCGCTTCCACCACCCTTGTAAGCATCGCCTCCATTGTGCCTGCGCAGCCTTCGGTCATCTGAGGAAAAGATTGTTTGATGACAAAGACCTCAAACCTGGCACCAAGCTCATGGTCTGCAGGGCCACAGTGTTACCTGCTCTCCTGTATGTGTCAGAAACATGGACACTGTACAGCAGACATCGCAAAGCCCTGGAAAGGTATCACCAGTGGTGCCTCCGCAAGATCCTGCAAATTCAGTGGCAGCACAGGCGCTCCAATATCAGTGTCCTCTCTCAGGCCAACATCCCCAGTATCGAGCCACTGGTCATGTCATGTCTTGTCAGTTACGCTGGGTGGGCCACATCGTCCGCATGCCTGACAGAAGCCTCCCAAAACAAGCTTTCTACTCCGAACTCCGTCATGGCAAGAGGCTACCAGGAGGACAGAGGAAACGCTACAAGGATGTCCTTAAAGCCTCCCTGAAAAAATGTGACATCGCCACCGATTTGTGGGAATCTCTTGCCCGAGACTGCCCAAAATGGTGAAGCATCCGCTGCAGTGCCAGCCAGTTCGAACAATGTCGATATTCCCAAGCAGAGACTAAGTGCAAACAGCGAAAGGAGCATTTGGAATTTCGAGCATCCCATTCACTCGCCTCACCAAACACCACCTGCCCCACCTGTGGCAGAGTGTGCAGATCCAGAATTGGACTATTCAGTCACCTAAGGACCCACAACCCTGGAGTGGAAGAAAGTCATCCTTGCTCTCGATGGACTGCCTAAGAAGGAGGCAGTGAGTCCCAGGTCAGTACCACTTGATGCGTATCCCCCCTCCATCTCTTGCCCAAAACCTTAAATCTGTGTTCCCTAGTTCTTGTACCAGCAGCTAATGGGAATAGCTTTTCTTTGTCTACCCCATCCAAACCTGTCAGAAGCTTGTACACCTCGATCAAATCTCCCCTCAACCTCCTTCGCTCCAAGGAGAACAACCCCAGCTTCTCCAACCTAACCTTGAAGCTAGAATTCCTCATCCCTAGAATCATTCTGATAAATCTCCTCTGCATCTTCTCAAGGACTCTCACATCCTTCCTAAAGTGTAGTGACCAGAACTGGATGCAATACTCTAGGTGTGGCTGAACCAGAGCTTTATAAAGGTTCAGCATAGCCTCCCTGCTTTTGTACTCAATACCTCTATTTATGAAGCCCAAGATCCCATATGCTTTGCTAACTACTCTCTCAATATATTCCTCTTCCCTGTACACTCTTTAGAACTGTACCATTTAGTCTATATTGCCTCTCCCTATCCCTTCTGCCAAAATGCATCACATTTCTCTGTATTAAATTCCATCTGCCACTTGTCTTCCCATTCTGCTAGCCTATCTATGTCCTGTTGCAGTTGATTGGTTCATCCTCATTGTCTGCCATACCTCCAAGTTTGGTATCATTGGCAAATTTTTAAATTTTACTCTGTATTACAATACCCAATTCATTTATGCATATCAAAAAAAGCACTGGTCCTAGATTTGAACCTTGGGGAGCACCACTGTCTACCATCCTACAGCCCAAACCATTTATCATGACTCGCTGTTTCTGTCCTTAAGCCAATTTTTTTAATCTAAGGTGACACTGACCCTTCTATTCCATGAGCCTCAATTTTGCCAACCAGCCTTTTATGTGGCACTGGGTCAAAGGCTTTCTTAAAATCCAAATAAACAACATCCATTCCTTTCCCTTCATCAACCTTCTCTGTTATTTCATCAAAAAAATCAATTAGGTTAGTCAAGCACAATCTGCCTTTTACAAATTCATGCTGACTCTCTCTGTTTAACTCAAATCTCTCCAAGTGCCTGTTGATTTTTTTCCCTGATTATTGTTTTTAAAACCTTACCCACCACAGATGTAAAAGTGACTGGCCTGTAGTTACTAGGAGTATCCTTACACCCTTTCTTGAATAAGGGTGTCACATTTGCCACTCTCCAATCCTCTGGGCACCTCCCCTAATCCAGGGAAGATTGGAAAATTATGGTAAGCCCTTCCACTATCTCCACTCCCACTTCTTTTCGCAACCTTGGATGCAAGCCATCTGGACCAGGTGACTTATCCACTCAAAGCATAGAGAGCCTTTCCAGTTCATCCTGCCTATCAATATTCACCTCATCCATTACCTCTACCATCTCCATTTTACTGATATTTTATCAGCATCCTCTTCCTTAGTAAACCCCAATATAAAGTAGTCATTAAATTTTCCAGTCTTGCCCTACACCTCTATGTCACTAACAGGCCCCACAGTGCCTCTTACTACCTGCTTACTATTTACATGCTGGTGGAGAAGATTTTTGTGTTCCCTTTTATCTTAACTGCTATTTTATTCTCATCTTCTCTCTTTGCCAATCATATTTTCGTCTTAACTTTTCCTCTCAACTTATTGTACTTGATCTGGTTCTCGCATGAAGAATTCACCTGACAGGCATCTTACACCATTGTTTTCTGTTTCATTATATTCTCTATCTCCCTTGTTATCCAAAGAACCCTGGCTTTGGTTCCATTACCTGTCGCCCTTGTTGGAATGTACCTTTCCTATACCTGAAGCAACTCCTCCGTAAAGGTCACCCATTGCTTTGTTACAGTTTTTCCTTTCAATCTTTGGTTCCATTTTACCCTGGTCCCTCCCATTCCATTGAAATTAGCCCTCGTCCAATTTAGAAGTTCTAATTCAGATTGTTCCTTGCTCTTCTCCATTGCTTCTCTAAACCTTATTATATGATGATTGCTCTTAACCAAGTGTTCTCCCACAGACACTTGGCCTGCCTCATTCCCAAGCACCAGATCCAGCAATGTCTCCTTCCTAGTTGAACTGAGAACATACTGTTCAAGGAAGTTCTCCTGAACACAATTCAAAAATTACTTTCCCTCCTTTCCCTTTACTCTAACATTAACCCAATTGATATTTGGGTAATTAATCACCAATATCACTGCTCTTTCGTTCTTGCACATCGCTGTGATTTCCCTGCAGATGTGCACCTCTATCTCTCTCTCACTTTCTGGAGGCCTATAGAATATCCCCAGTAGCGTGATCATCCCCTTTTTGCTTCTCAACTCTAGCCAAATGGATTGTCTTTGCCCCCTCAAGGACATCCTCTCTTTCCAACACTACAATATCTTCCCTGATCAATACTGGCACCCCATCTCCCTTTTTCCCTTCCCTACCTTTTATGAACACTTTGTATCCTTTGTATTAAGTGCCCAGTCCTCAGCATTTTTAAACCAAGTTTCTATTATTGCCATTACATCATATTCTCACACAGCTATTTGTGCTTGGAACTCACTAATCTTATTCACCACACTTTGTGCATTAACATGCATGCATTGTAAACCTGTCTTTGTATCCCTTGTGGTCCTTCTTAGTCTGCTCCCATACAATATGGTCCTTTTCTACTACTAAAAACACTCTCACTACTTTATGCACCTTATTCCTCTTTTCTACTTCTACATGCTGGTGCCTATCCCTCTGCCAATGTCATTTAAACCCTCCCCAACCATATTAGTGAACCTCCCTGCGAGGACATTCATCCCAGTCCTGTTCAAGTGCAACCTGTCCCTTTTGAATAGGTGCCTCCTGACCCAGAACTGGTCCCAAAGACCCAAGAGTCTGAACCCTCCCTCCTCCACCATGCCTCATGTCACGCATTGGAAAAGACAAGGAAAATTTGAAAAAAAACTTATTTGTTGTTAAGAAGTTTATATAGTTAATATTTTCATTTTAAATAATGATTGATTTATTTAATTACAGATTACTGAGGGGAAGAGTAACTGATAGCAATAATGAATGAGAAGTAATGGATTTATCTGAATTATTACCATCCTAGTAATAGCCATTATCAAAACCTGCGGTGGGTGTTACAAAAGTGCTTCCATTTTTTGTTAAACTTTTTTGAGGACTTGTGTGTGAAAACTGAAAAGATTCCATAGATGTGTTTTTTTACAAAGTTCACTGAAAGGATACTTGAGATGTTGTTGAAAACAGCTGTGTTGGAAATCATATGCTTTAAGCTCAATAAACAACAGAAACCTTGGTGACCTGGGGAAGATGTCCACAGAGAAGCCACATGTCACAGTTTATGGAGGTCAGGAAGTTGACTTTATGTTTGAAGTATGGATATTGTTTTCAGTTCTGTTGGAGTGTGAACTGTTTTGAAGATTGTTGGTGTTTTGCCTGCCAAGGAAAAAGAAACCACCCAGCTCACCTCTTTCTCTATCTCTTTGAATAAGCCCTGCAAAGATCCAGTGTGGGAGAGCTAAAGTCCCTGGTGCTGCATCTGTCCTGAGAAGCTGGAAAAACCTGCCAGATTAATTCTCAATGCCGCCTGAAAAGAACTGCTTTAGAAAAGATCCCATTCCCCATATACCCAGATGCCAAACCAAAAGGGACAACCGACTCCCTTCCATATCTTCTCTTTTTTCTTCAAGAATTAGCAAGTATTTGGCCAAAGTATACTTTTTTCCTATTTTTTTGTAACAGACCTCTGCAGAGAGAATTTCTGTATTTTTCCTGTGTGTGTGTGTGCTGGCAGGGGGAGGGGGGAGGAATTTAAAAAGGGAAAAAAGGGAACTTTCATATTTCAATCTGTGTGTTAATGCTTTGCTTCGTTACTGGATATGTCTTGTTTAATAATAAACTGATACTTTAGTTGTTTATTAAAGAAACCTGGTTGGTGTATTTTATTCTAGGATAAAAAGTAGAGTATATGATTGAATCGGTAACTGGGTAAACATTTGTAAAATATATGTTGTGACCTGCGGAGAAGTGGAACTGGAAAAGACAGTGCACTCCTCCCACCTCAGTTGTAACACAGGCAAGACTCAATACAAATATGTTTTCTCATTCACTATTGTTCGAATACAGTGCTGTAATATACCTCAAGATGTCGATAACTGCTTTACAGTCTATGAAGTATCGTCACTGTTATAGAACATAGAACATAGAACAGTACAGCACAGTACAGGCCCTTCGGCCCACGATGTTGTGCCGACCCTTTAACCTACTCTAAGATCAAACTACCTACATACCCTTCAGTCTACTATCATCCATGTACCGATCCAAGAGTCGCTTAAATGTCCCTAATGTATCTGCTTCGACTACCACCGCTGGCAGTGCATTCCACGCACCCACCACTCTCTGTGTAAAGAGCCTACCTCTGACATCTCCCCTAAACCTTCCTCCAATCACCTTAAAATTATGCCCCCTGGTGATAGCCCTTTCCACCCTGGGAAAAAGTCTCTGGCTATCCACTCTATCTATGCCTCTCATCATCTTGTACACCTCTATCAAGTCATCTCTCATCCTTCTTCGCTCCAATGAGAAAAACCCTAGCTCCCTCAACCTTTCTTCATAAGACATGCCCTGCAGTCCAGGCAGCATCCTGGTAAATCTCCTCTGCACCCTCTCTAAAGCTTCCACATCCTTCCTATAATGAGGCGACCAGAACTGAACACAATATTCCAAGTGTGGTCTAACCAGGGCTTTATAGAGCTGCAGCATAACCTCACGGCTCTTAAACTCAATCTCCCTGTTAATGAAAGCCAACACCCCATACACCTTCTTAACAACCCTATCAACTTGGGTGGGAACTTTGAGGGATCTATGGACGTGGACCCCAAGATCCCTCTGTTCCTCCACACTGCCAAGAATCCTGTCTTTAAGCCTGTATTCTGCATTCAAATTCGACTTTCCAAAATGAATCACTTCACACTTTTCCAGGTTGAACTCCATCTGCCACTTCTCAGCCCAGCTCTGCATCCTATCAATGTCCCGTTGCAACCTACAACAGCCCTCCACACTATCCACAACTCCACCAACCTTTGTGTCATCGGCAAACTTACTAACCCAGCCTTCCATTTCCTCATTCAAGTCATTTATAAAAATCACAAAGAGCAGAGGTCCCAGAACAGATCCCTGCGGAACACCACTGGTCACCGAGCTCCAGGCTGAATACTTTCCATCAACTACCACCCTCTGTCTTCTATGGGCCAGCCAATTCTGTATCCAGACAGTCAAATTTCCCTGCATCCCATGCCTCCTTACTTTCTGAATGAGCCTACCATGGGGAACCTTATCAAACGCCTTGCTAAAATCCATATACACCACATCCACTGCTCTTCCATTGATCAATGTGTTTTGTCACATCCTCAAAGAATTCAATAAGGCTTGTGAGGCATGACCTGCCCCTCACAAAGCCATGCTGACTATCTCTAATCAAACTATGCTTTTCCAAATAATCATAAATCCTGTCTCTCAGAATCCTCTCCAATAATTTGCCCACCACCGACGTAAGACTGACTGGTCTGTAATTCCCAGGGTTATCCCTATTCCCTTTCTTGAACAAGGGAATAACATTTGCCACCCTCCAATCATCTGGTACTACTCCAGTGGACAGTGAGGATGCAAAAATCATCGCCAAAGGCGCGGCAATCTCTTCCCTCGCTTCCCGTAATAACCTTGGGTATATCCCATCTGGCCCCAGGGACTTATCTATCCTCATGTCTTTCAAAATTTCCAGCACATCCTCCTTCTTAACATCAACCTGTTCGAGCATATCAGCCTGTTTCATGCTGTCCTCACAAACGACAAGGTCCCTCTCACTAGTGAATACTGAAGCAAAGTATTCATTAAGGACCTCCCCTACCTCCTCCGACTCCAGGCACAAGTTCCCTCCACTATCCCTGATCGGCCCTACCCTCACTCTGTTATAATGCAGGAAACACGGCAACCAATTTGTGCACACCAAGGGCCCACAAATAGCAATGGGATAAAGATCATATTAGCTGTTTCAGTGATGTTGGCTGAGGGATAAATATTGGCCAGGACCCTGGGGAGAATTCCCCCACTCTTCTTCAAAATAGCACCATGGGTACTTTTTCATATACCTGAGAGGGCAGATGGGCTCCTAGATCATCAATATTAAAGAATATTGTCAAAGCATGGATTAAATAGTTCCAGTTAATGATCCAGCATTGCCACAGGCTCAGTAGGATGAATGGCCTCCTTCTGTGCTGCGATTTCTATGATTCTCTATGGAAAAGTTGCCTCTCCCAACTGAAATTCAGTACTGCAGACCAAGAAAGTCCTAAATTCAATCCTAGTCTGTGGTGAATTAACTGAGTTCCACAGGGATCCGTGCTGGGACCACTGTTGTTTGTGATATACATAAATGATTTGGAGGAAAGTATAGGTGGTCTGATTAGCAAGTTTGCAGACGACACTAAGATTGGTGGAGTAGCAGATACTGAAGGGGACTGTCAGAGAATTCAGCAGAATATAGATAGACTGGAGAGTTGGGCAGAGAAATGGCAGATGGAGTTCAATCAGGGCAAATGCGAGGTGATGCATTTTGGAAGATCCAATTCAAGAGTGAACTATACAGTAAATGGAAAGGTCCTGGGGAAAATTGATGTACAGAGAGATTTGGGTTTTCAGGTCCATTGTTCCCTGAAGGTGGCAACGCAGGTCAATAGAGTGGTCAAGAAGGCATACGGCATGCTTTCCTTCATCGGACGGGGTATTGAGTACAAGAGTTGGCAGGTCATTTTACAGTTGTATAGGACTTTGGTTCGGCCACATTTGGAATACTGCGTGCAGTTCTGGTCGCCACATTACCAAAAGGATGTGGATGCTTTGGAGAGGGTGCAGAGGAGGTTCACCAGGATGTTGCCTGGTATGGAGGGCGCTAGCTATGAAGAGAGGTTGAGTAGATTAGGATTATTTTCATTAGAAAGACAGAGGTTGAGGGGGGACCTGATTGAGGTGTACAAAATCATGAGAGGTATAGACAGGGTGGATAGCAAGAAGCTTTTTCCCAGAGTGGGGGATTCAATTACAAGGGGACACGAGTTCAAAGTGAAAGGGGAAAAGTTTAGGGGGGATATGCGTGGAAAGTTCTTTACGCAGAGGGTGGTGGGTGCCTGGAACGCATTACCAGTGGAGGTGGTAGACGCGGGCACGATAGCGTCTTTTAAGATGTATCTAGACAGATACATGAATGGGCTGGAAGTAAAGAGATACAGACCCTTAGAAAATAGGCGACAGGTTTAGATAGAGGATTTGGATTGGCGTAGGCTTGGAGGGCCGAAGGGCCTGTTCCTGTGCTGTAATTTTCTTTGTTCTTTGTTCAACTAGGGGTACAAGAGGGCACTGCAATTGGCACCAGCTTATCAAGGTTAGAAAGTGGGGGAAAGGAACAATCATAGTTTCTGCTTCTCATCTCCATCCAGTGGACTCCTCCCATGGCTCAGCAAATTTATCCAACAAGTGACTGTGCCATACAGTCAAAAAAATCCCAGGTTCAACTATCGATCTGTGCTAAGTTTGTTGATCTCAATTAAAGGATTGGTAGCGAGCTTACATTTGACCTCAGCTCCTTTTGGTTAAGAGGATTAAAAAAAAAGCAGCCAGTGAGTGAATCTTGATCGCCATTTTGCAACCCCTGCTAAATGCATTCATATAATGCGGATATCGGGTGAGGAAAGAGTCAGGTTTAGCTGTGATACTCACTTGGTGACACACAGTCAAGGTTCAAACGTTAATAATGCCACTTGGGCAAGATACTGGAGTTCAATTACACTTAGAACCATACAACAGGAAGAATCTTTCTTTACAACTGATGACCATTTAATATAACAGGCATTCAAATGTAACTGGAAAATACTTCCACAAACCTAAATAAACTTTCTCCCATACTGTTCCATATTATTTCAGTATTGGGGTGGAGCTTCAAGGCGGGTTCGTAGCTGTCAAATATATCCTGAATATGACTTAAAGAATCAAGTTCTTTGGCCCATTTAAATGGATATGTATAGAACAACAATGAGGAAAGGGGCGCCAAAAACCAGTGGCTCTAATAGTGCATTACATGGCATAACACCTCAATTATCAGAAAACAAGTATCCTCAACTCACCATCAGCAAAGGCATAGGTAATCTGCTAGTGCATAAAATATCATAATAGGGCCAAAAATCTTGGCTTGTGATTCTAGTGCTTATGCTAGGATTGCTCCTGCTAATGCTCTCCAGTGCTGAATCCACTCGAGTTTTCGAGGTCAGTGCTGAAGGGCACATTTCCATAGGGCAGGCACTACTTTGGGCACATCTTCAGCATCTGGGAAGGGTGGAGTTGTTCAGGCCCCAGCCATTCTCCTCTTGGGCTAATCTAGGAATTTAATAAAAATTTCCTTCCTGTTTCTTCAAGGGCTAAGCTAATTCCTTGGCCAGGATCCCAACTGTGAGGCCTAAAACTATCCATGCAAAGGCTATGTTACAGCTCAATTGGCATTGCAGCCTCCATGTATACACTGGGTCTCACAAGTGAATCAAAGGAGGGGGAATGCGGAAGTCCCAATCCCTCGCTCCACCTCTTCCATTCACAGGAGGCAGCCAAAGGTTCCACCCTTACAAGGCATACTACTGGATCTCTATAAGCAGTTCTCAAGGCCTGCCTCTGGACGTATGGCAAGAGACAAACTAATCCTCTGAGGAATTTCAACACCAATGTCTTTATTTTACACTATGTAGAAGTGCAACATCTGCTTGGCAACGTGTACTCTGCTCAGACACAAAAACAAGAAATGCTGGAAATCTGAAACAAAAACAAGAAATGCTGGAATCACTCAGCAGGTCTGGCAGCATCTGTGGAAAGAGAAGCAGAGTTAACGTTTCGGGTCAGTGACCCTTCTTCGGTACTCTGCTCAGTCCTGACTGATGTATTGTACCACAGAGACATTTGCACATTTTTCTATTTATCCTCACCTTGTGTGTTCATAAAAAAGTCCTATGCATGCCAAATTATTACAGTCAGTGGATATTACTTGCTCATTCCATATAATGAGATTAAATAGAAACAAATTAGTAGGTGGCAGTGGCATTATTGAAAACACGTTGTCAGTGACTGTAATGGGAAATCATAAAAAGTCACTTAATTGCATAGTTTTAAAAAAAATGCAAGTTCTTCACTTGTGGTGCATTGCTATACGTCACATTCATAGTTTTCAATCAAAATAGGTGAGCCGTACAAATAGCTTGTTGTTAATTCTGGACACTGAATTTAGGGAACAGCAGTAGTATACACATGATAATGAGCTTGCTCACTGAATCTTGCATGTTTTGGTTGTGTCTTGTGTACCCATCTTATATTAGCAATACGTCTTTCAAAATCGCTGCTCTTAGGAGACTGCGAAGAGGAGGAAAGAAAGAATTGGTATGATATAATCTCCAAATAAATAAATATTGGGCATTTCACATCCTCAGCTTTACTTTTGAAGTGTGGTCACTGTTGTTTTGTAGGCAAATGCAACAGCTAATTTGCACACAGCAACGCCCCATAAACAGTAATGTGATAAATGGCTAGTTAATCTAGTTTGGTGGTGCTGGTTAAGGGATGGATTTCGAACAGGACACTGGGAGAACTCCCTCTTATTCTTCAATTGGTGCCATGAGATGTTTTTGCATGCACCTGAACAAGCAGACAGAACTTCACTTTAACATCTCAAGTATAAGATGTTACCTCCAATAATGTGGAACACCCTCAGTGATGCACTGATGTGTCAGTCTAGATTATGTGCCTCAGTCATTGAGTAGGTCTTGGATCTACAACCTTCTGACTCAGAGGTAAGCATGCTAGCTCTGTTTACATGACTACAGCAAGGTTAATTTGTCTTTGAATTGTTTCAAAATGAAATAATCCTTACAACATGTCACACCATTTGCCTAACCTCCAACAAACTCATGTTACAGGAAGACTAAACAATGAAACAAAGGGCCCAAATTACTCCCCATAATGCCTGGGAATGTTTAGTTCCCACGTACTGTGGAACTCTCTGCCGAGGATTTGCTGGCTGCACCAAAGAGCTGGATCTGGTCTGCACCTAAGTTTACAACAAGTGAACAGTAAAGGCAGCTGTGGAAATGTTGAGAGGTGGTGGTCCTGGTCCTTCCTCCTCAGTTGTCTCATGGTAGGTCGGAAGCCAGACTTTATAGGACAAATGAAGCTATTATTTGCCTTACACCTGGGACCCCCTCATACTGGTGCGTTTGAGGGGGTCAGGCAGCAAGGCAAGGGTGGCTTGAGAATATGCCTAACCTCCTTTTGCAGCCTCCCATGGATTTTCAGGCTTGGGGGCCTCTAGCTGCTTTTCTCCAACAACAGCAGTAGGTCCTGAGGCTATGCCTGATTGCAGCCTCGTTTCTTATTAGAGGACTTTGCCAGGGGAAAGGCCTGCACTCAGTGCGTCACCAATTCCTGCAAATGATCTGGCCTAGCAAACCTAGGTTACACCACTCTGTATACGAGAAGGGGAGGACTGTTGGAGCTAAAGTCTTTCTTTGGGAGCTGATGCCTCCAGTCAGTGTGGTGGTTCCAGGTGCTGTGATCTTCCTTCCTCACAGTAGGACATACCTGTAATCGTAACACATGTGACTGCAACCCAACTTCACTTCAAAATATTAGATGAAACCAACACTGTGCCCTATTATACTTGGTCATTTCAAATTACACTATTGATTCTTCACAAGATAAATTCCAAAATTGTGCTGCCATGGATTGCACCTTGCTTACAGGAAGGGAAAAAGCAGAGCAAGTCACCTCAGGTCATTTTTGTCATCTCCTGCCAGCTACCTTTAAAGTTACATTGGCAGACGCCTGGAAGCAGATCACCCACTCTTTCCTTTGTCATGATTCACTGTATACAGGTGAAGGATAGAATGTACCTTTAAAAATGAGTTTAAACAGAATATAATCATTGGATAGAAATACTGGAAATTTTTCTGATTGAGATATGAACTTGACAGGTAGAGGACTGCAAACCTAAAGGCACATCCTCCCATTCTGCTATCATGGCAACATTCTAACATGTTGCGAGATAAATTAATCCTGTTACATTTCATAGCTCCCTTCATGATTTTCCAAAAGTTAGTGATTTTTGTGGTTTCCATTTAAAGAAAGAAAACAGCAAGGAATCATTGTTAATAGGCAGCTTTATTAACATAGAACACACTCAAACTGAACCGAATAGAGCACATTTTTGGTATCTTACATTGGGCAAACATAATACAGAAAATAAATATCTGTTTTCCCATGTCTCCTGGAATGAGTTTAACCACATAGTAAAACTATCAATCCTCCAGCCTACTCAACCAGTTCCTGCAGTGGATTATGTTAGATGGAATATTGCCTGCCATTGTGACCTATCTAGACAAATTCAGAACATTAACATCAAACCACATAGGGCTTATTTTCAGAAGCTGTTTGCTGTGGGGAACATATATGTCACAGTGATGTAACAGCAGATAATCTTCTAAGGCTGTCATTAAAGTAGAAGGCATTTAACCCAATTCATTCCTGACCTTGTGGTATTGGCAGTTTTACTTCTCAGCTAACCTGTTCTGGTGGTGTTGATAAGGCTGTGTACAGAGAGTTATACACTGCACGTAATATATGTTATACTTGACCTGGGAGCATTCTATGCTAACTTTGAATGCCAAAGTTTGGTAATAACATCACCCCATAAAAAAAAATCACCAAACCAATACTGTCTTCCAGACCCCTTAATTAATTTCTAATTTAACCAGGCAGAAACGTAGGAAGTGGAATTGTAATAAAGTAAGCACAGGGCAGTAGGACAATGAGTGGAATTTTGTGCTGGCGGCAGGAGTCTCAATGTCGGGAGAAACTGACGCTGAGATACTTGTGTCAGCTTTGTATAGAAGGGCTGCCGAATATAGTGCCAATCAGGCACTTAACTGGAGAGTGGCGGACATTCCGTAGGATTTAGGACTCCACTGACAGAAGTCCCAGCCTTGCAGAGGTGCCAGCCAATCAAAAGCCCGCAGCTGCAGCGCCATCACAGAGGCGGTGGCTGCTGCTGTAGCTGCAGCAACTCGACGCCAAGGAGCGGTGCTGGAACCAGGCTCAAGGTAGGTCAGGGCAGGAGGGGTCTTGAGGGGTGGGGGTTGTGGGGGCGGGAGGGTATTGGCAGCAAGGGAAGGGAGTGACCATCAATGGGCTGGCACTCAGTGGGCCCCCCCTCCCAATGCTGCGTCCTCTGTTCAGGCATTGTGCCTTTGAACGAGAGAGGACCCCACCTTGCCTGCAGCCGGGAAGAAGCCCACACGGTTTCTCATGCTGTGCTTCCCGTGCAGCGAAAGGGCTGCCTACCACACAGATAATTGCGGTTGCAGAAGAAGCTCTTAATTAGAGGTTAAGTACCCAGTTAAGGGCCTCAATTGGCGACGGGGCAGGAAGGCTGTTCACAGGCCTTCCTGCCCCGGACTAAATTTAGTTCCCCAACCCCCTCGCCCCCACCATCTCACCCGATTTTATGCTTTTCCCGTCTCCAAACCTGCCATGGGAGAGAGCATAAAATTACACCCAATAGAACTGGGATTTTTCAAGCCATATATCAGTAGGTATGAAGATCAAAGAACAGTAGAGCACAGGAACAGGCCATTCGGCCCTCCAAGCCTGCGCCGATCTTGATGCCTGCCTAAACTAAAACCTTCTGCACTTCCGGGGACCGTATCCCTCTATTCCCATCCTATTCATTTGTCAAGATGCCTCTTAAATGTCATTATCGTACCTGCTTCCACCACCTCCCCCGGCAGCAAGTTCCAGGCACTCACCACCCTCTGTGTAACGAGCTTGCCTCGCACATCCCCTCTAAACATAGCCTCTCTCACCTTAAACCTATGTCCCCTAGTAACTGACTCTTCCACCCTGGGAAAAAGCTTCTGACTATCCACTCTGTCCATGCCGCTCATAACTTTGTAAACCTCTATCATGTCGCCCCTCCACCTCCGTTGTTCCAGTGAAAACAATCCGAGTTTATCCAACCTCTCCTCATAGCTAATGCCCTCCAGACCAGGCAACATCCTGGTAAACCTCTTCTGTACCCTCTCCAAAGCCTCCATGTCCTTCTGGTAATGTGGCGACCAGAATTGCACGCAATATTCTAAATGTGGCCTAACTAAAGTTCTGTCCAGCTGCAGCATGACTTGCCAATTTTTATACTCTATGCCCCGACTGATGAAGGCAAGCATGCCGTATGCCTTCTTGACTACCTTATCCACCTGTGTTGCCACTTTCAGTGACCTGTGGACCTGTACGCCCAGATCTCTCTGCCTGTCAATACTCCTCAGGGTTCTGCCATTTACTGCATACTTCCCACCTGCATTAGATCTTCCAAAATACATTACCTCACATTTGTCCGGATTAAACTCCATCTGCCATTTCTCCGCCCAAGTCTCCAACCGATCTATATCCTGCTGTATCCTCTGACAATCCTCATCACTATCCGCAACTCCACCAACCTTTGTGTCGTCCGCAAACTTACTAATCAGACCAGCTACATTTTCGTCCAAATCATTTATATATACTACAAACAGCAAAGGTCCCAGCACTGATCCCTGTGGAACACCACTAGTCACATCCTTCCATTCAGAAAAGCACCCTTCCACTGTTACCCTCTGTCTTCTGTGACCGAGCCAGTTCAGTATGCATCTTGCCAGCTCACCTCTGATCCCGTGTGACTTCACCTCTTGTACCCGTCTGCCATGAGGTACCTTGTCAAGGGCTTTACTGAAGTCCATATAGATAACATCCACTGCCCTTCCTTCATCAATCATCTTTGTCACTTCCTCAAAAAACTCAATCAAATTAGTGAGACACGACCTCCCCTTTACAAAACCATGCTGCCTCTCGCTAATAAGTTCATTTGTTTCCAAATGGGAGTAAATCCTGTCCCGAAGAATCCTCTCTAATAGTTTCCCTACCACTGACGTAAGGCTCACCGGCCTATAATTTCCTGGATTATCCTTGCCACCCTTCTTAAACAAAGGAACAACATTAGCTATTCTCCAGTCCTCTGGGACCTCACCTGCAGCCAATGAGGATGCAAAGATTTCTGTCAAGGCCCCAGCAATTTCTTCCCTTGCCTCTCTCAGTATTCTAGGGTAGATCCCATCAGGCCCTGGGGACTTATCTACCTTAATGCTTTGCAAGACATCCAACACCTCCTCCTTTTTGATAATGAGATTACTGAGACTATCTGCACTCCCTTCCCTAGGCTCATCATCCACCAAGTCCTTCTCTTTGGTGAATACTGATGCAAAGTACTCATTTAGTACCTCGCCCATTTCCTCTGGCTCCACACATAGATTCCCTTCTCTGTCCTTGAGTGGGCCAACCCTTTCCCTAGTTACCCTCTTGCTCTTCATAAAAAGCCTTGGGATTTTCCTTAATCCTGTTTGCCAATGACTTTTCATGACCCCTTTTAGCCCTCCTGACTCCTTGCTTAAGTTCCTTTCGACTGTCTTTATATTCCTCAAGGGATTTGTCTGTTCCTAGCCTTCCAGCCCTTACGAATGCTTCCTTTTTCTTTTTGACTAGGCTCACAATATCCCGTGTTATCCAAGATTCCCGAAACTTGCCAAACTTCTTCCTCACAGGAACATGCTGGTCCTGGATTCTAATCAACTGACGTTTGAAAGACTCCCACATGTCAGATTTTGATTTACCCTCAAACAGCTGCCCCCAATCTAAATTCTTCAGTTCCTGCCTAATATTGTTATAATTAGCCTTCCCCCAATTTAGCACCTTCACCCGAGGACTACTCTTATCCTTATCCACAAATACCTTAAAACATATGGAATTGTGGTCACTGTTCCCGAAATGCTCCCCTACTGAAACTCTGACCACCTGGCCGGGCTCATTCCTCAATACCAGGTCCAGTACGACCCCATCCCTAGTTAGACTATCTGCATATTGTTTCAAGAAGCCCTCCTGGATGCTCCTTACAAATTCTGCCCCATCTAAGCCCCTAGCACTAAGTGAGTCCCAGTCAATATAGGGGAAGTTAAAATCACCTACCACTACAACTCTGTTACCTTTACATTTTTCCAAAATCTGTCTACATATCTGCTCCTCTACCTCACGCTGGCTGTTGGGAAGCCTGTAGAAAACCCCCAACATCGTGACTGCACCCTTCCTATTCCTGAGCTCCACCCATATTGCCTCGCTGCACGACCCCTCCGAGGTGTCCTCCTGCAGTACAGCTGTGATATTCTCCTTAACAAGTAATGCAACTCCCCCACCCCTTTTACATCCCCCTCTATCCCACCTGAAGCTTCTAAATCCTGGAACATTTAGCTGCCAATTCTGTCCTTCCCTCAACCAAGTCTCTGTAATAGCAAGAACATCATAGTTCCAAATACTAATCCAAGCTCTAAGTTCATCTGCCTTACCTGTTATACTTCTCGCATTGAAATAAATGCACTTCAGACCACCAGTCCCGCTGTGCTCAGCAACATATCCCTGCCTGCTGTTCCTCTTAGTCTTACTGGCCTTATTTACTAGTTCCCCCTCATTTATTTCACTTGCTGTCCTACTGCTCTGGTTCCCACCCCCTGCCACACTAGTTTAAACCTCCCGAGTGACGCTAGCAAACCTCGCAGTCAGGATATTTGTGCCCCTCCAGTTTAGATGCAACCCGTCCTTCTTGTACAGGTCCCATCTGTCCCTGAAGAGATCCCAATGGTCCAGATATCTGAAACCCTCCCTTCTACACCAGCTGTTCAGCCACGTGTTCAGCTGCACTATCTTCCTATTTCTAGCCTCACTGGCACGTGGTACAGTGAGTAATCCCGAGATTACAACCCTCGAGGTCCTGTTTGTTAACTTTCTACCTAACTCCCTAAACTCCCCCTGCAGGACCTCGTCACTCTTCCTGCCTATGTCATTGGTACCGATGTGTACCACAACGTTTGGCTGTTCACCCTCCCCCTTCTGAATGCCCCCTGTCCGTTCAGAGACATCCTTGACCCTGGCACTAGGGAGGCAACATACCATCCTGGAGTCTCTTTCACGTCCACAGAAGTGCCTATCTGTGCGCCTGACTATAGAGTCCCCTATAACTATTGCTCTTCTGCGCTTTGTCCCTCCCTGCTGAACAACAGTGCCAGCCATGGTGCCATTGCTCTGGCTGCTGCTGTTTTCCCCTGATAGGCCATCCCCCCCAACAGTATCCAAAACGGTATACTTGTTAGAGAGGGGGATAGCCACAGGGGATTCCTGCTCTGACTGCCTGCCCCTTCTAGCGGTCACCCATCTATCTGCCTGCACCTTGGGTGTAACCACTTCTCTAAAACTCCCGTCTATGACGGTTTCTGCCACCTGCATGCTCCTAAGTGCATCCAGTTGCCACTCCAACCGATCAATGTGGTCTGTGAGGAGCTGCAACTGGGTACACTTCCTGCAGATGTAGTCGTCCGGAACGCTGGAAGCGTCACGGACCTCCCACATCTCACGGGTGAAGCACTTCACCCCTCTAACTGACATTTCTAGCACTAATTAATAAATTAATTTAAGATAAATAAATACTTATTAAATCCTTACTAAATTGTTATAACTATATGGTCCCTAGAGATGTTGGAAGTATTCACTATTTTCCTTTTCATCAATTCCTCTGACAATTTTCTCCCCACCCCACCTCTCCTCAAGGTACTGAGTCCTTGCTAGTACAGTTCTTTGGGCATCAGCTGCCCTTAGTAGTTCACCCAAATAACCAATATTCACCAATGACCCTTGAAAATGAATGTTAGCCACTAATTTAATTATGAGTGTCATCACAACTGAATCTGATTTGGTTTACATGCACTCTTCCAGCAAGAGTCACTGAACAGCAATCAGTAGTGTGAATCCTGGAGAATAATACCCTTGTGGATTTGGCCTCTGAGTTCAACGGTACCACCTTTACCATTGTCACAGCTGTGATTAGCGAACTCATTGCATTTGTAGGTGAAAAGAATATCTGGAATATTTAATCTTTGTTTCCTACCAACCTTTAGATAGCAGTTTTTTTGGGTGAGCCCTTTGCCCGTATCTTTAATAACTCACTGGAGTCTGGGACTGTTCCTTAGACTAGGAAGAGGCTAACATAGTTCAAATCATTAAAAAGAGGGATAAAGCAGATCCTGGTAACCATAGGCCCATTAGTTTGACATCAATAAGAGGGAGAATTCTTGAGTGAATCACTGTGAATATATTATATGAATACCTACACAGAGAAGTCCACATCAGGGACATTGAAAAAGGTTCTTAAAAAAGGTCCTGTTTTACCAATTTGACTGTATTTTTTGAGGAATTCACCAGGATGGTTGAGGAGGGAAGCCCTGTAGACATTGTCCATGTAGACATTGTCCATGTAGACTTGCGGGAAGTTTTAGATAAAGTAATGCATAAGAGGCTTCTCTACAAGATTGAATCTTGTGGAATTAGTAGTGATGCACTGGACTGGATTGAGAATTGGCTGAAAGCCTGTCGGCAGAAAATGGTTATAGATGTATTTGGATCTGCTTGGGGAGCAGTCACTAGTGGTGTCCTGCAGGAACTAACCATTGCCACTTACTATTGCCATTAATAATCTAAATGTAGATGATGGGGGAATGATCTGCAATTTTGCAGAAGCCAATAAGATGTGTGCGAGAGCCAGGAGCATCGAGGATTCTCGACTGCTATAAGCAGGTCAACATGAGCTAAGGAATTGGGCTCGTAATTGACAAATGGGGTTGAACTTTCAGGCCCTGCTCAGGGCAGGAACAGAGATGGCTGGGGCCCGAAAATACCAGGGCCGGCCATCATCTCGGTTTTGAGATGCTGCTCCTGGTGCCAGCAATGCTCACCAGGGCGGGGTGGGTGTGTGGTGGAGGGCGGGACAGTGATCTGTCCACCTCTTGATTAAGGCCAACTAAGTTATTCAAGAGCCCATTGAGCTTGTTGAAGGGCAAGGTTGAAATTTTCACGAGGGTGCATGGGTTGCATGTTCCATCTGTTGCTGATCAGCTGAAGGGAGATGGGATGGGTACAGAGTGGGGAGTCGGTCATGGCTGCCCCAGGGAATTACCCCAGCCCCATAGATGGTCAAATTTTGGGGACTCGGCCTTTGGAAAGGAAGTGCTCTTTGTGCCGTGCAGGGGGCAGGTAGAGTAGGCAATCAACACCCGGGCATTAAATGGGGTCGTCAAACCCTTCTGGCATCGTGGGGGCAGAAGAGCTAGGGCAAGGCTTCCAATCATAGTAGGGTGGCTTAAATATAAACAAGAAATGCTGGAACCACTCAGCAGGCCTGGCAGCATCTGTGAAAAGAGAAGCAGAGTTAACGTTTCGGGTCAGTGACCCTTCTTCGGAACTGACAAATATTAGAAAAGTCACAGGTTATAAGCAAGTGAGGTGGGGGTGGGGCAAGAGATAACAAAGGAGGTCTAGATTGGACCAGGCCACATAGCTGACCAAAAGGTCACGGAGCAAAGGCAAACAATATGTTAATGGTGTGTTCTCATGCTCACATCTCTGTCCTGGGATTGCTGCAGTGTTCCAGTGAACATCAACGCAAGCTCGAGGAACAGCATCTCATCTACCGAATAGGCACACTACAGCCTGCCAGACTGAACATTGAGTTCAATAATTTCAGAGCATGACAGCCCCCCATTTTACTTTCATTTTTAGTTATTTTTTCTTCCTTGTTTTTACATTCCTTTTTACATTTTTTACAATCTTTTTTGCATTTATTTCATTTCATCTTAGTTTGTTCAGTTTGCTTACCCACTGTTTTTTTTCAGATTTGCACTTGCTGCTGTTCAATATTCAGTGTATTAACACCTAATCTGTACTAATGCTTTGTCTTTCAACACACCATTAACATATTGTTTGCCTTTGCTCCGTGACCTTTTGGTCAGCTATGTGGCCTGGCCCAATCTAGACCTCCTTTGTTATCTCTTGCCCCACCCCCACCTCACTTGCTTTTAACCTGTGACTTTTCTAATATTTGTCAGTTCCGAAGAAGGGTCACTGACCCAAAACGTTAACTCTGCTTCTCTTTTCACAGATGCTGCCAGGCCTGCTGAGTGGTTCCAGCATTTCTTGTTTTTATTTCAGATTTCCAGCATCCGTAGTATTTTGCTTTTATAGTAGGGTGGCTCCCTGTCCAAAAGAAAGGCTCCAGCTGGCAATGGGGGCACGACTGTCAGATTTTGGGCCCAGTGGGAATGAGGGGCAACACCCTCCATAGGAAGGGCGGAATGCCAAGCAGCAGGAGGGCATGGGGGAAGAAAGAGAAGCAGGAAGGCAATGGAGGCCATACCCTCAATTCAGGATCTACAGCTGAATACAGAGCTACCTGGAGATGACCAAGACCCAGTGTTGCAGGACAGTGCGACTCTCCAGGCAGATGGTCACAGACATCTGTGACCTTGTCGCCAAAGACCTCGCACCTCGCAGCACAGGTCATCATGTCCTGTCAGTAGCTGTCAAAGTCACTGTGGCCTTGAACTTCTTCACTTCTGGCTCGTTCCAAGGGTCAGCTGCAGACCTTTGCGGATCTCACAAATAGCAGCACATCACTGCATTTCACAGCTCACTGCTGCCCTCTTGCCAGAGCTGGACAGTACATTTATTTCACGACAGATGTGGCCTAGCTAGCACAAAGAACAGTGGGGTTCAGCATCATTGCTGGATTCCCCCAGGTGCAGGGCAACATCGTGTGGACTCATGTGCATCAAGGCACCCAGCAACTGCCCAATCAGATTCATCATCAGGAAGGGCTTTCATTCACTCAATGTTCAACTCGTCTGCAACCGCAACAAGAGCTTCCTCCATGTGTGCATTCACTTTCCTGGCAGCTGCCATGATTCCTTCATCCTCCGCCAGTCCACGCTGCCTCAGATCTTCACTGCAACCCCCAAAGACTCTGGATGATTCCTAGGGGACAAGGGATATCACTTGAAGAGATGGCTACTGATCCATCTATGGGAGCCCCAGACAGAGGTACAGAGGTGATACAATCAATACCACCTGCTCAGTAGGACCACCATCGAGCAGGTCAACGGGTTTCTGAAGATGCGCTTACAGTGCCTGGACAGGTCAGGTGGCGCCCTCTAATACCCTCCTGCTAGGGTCTCAGTCATAATGGTGGTCCGTTGCACTCTCCATAACATGGCCCTCCAAAGATGTGTAGACCTTCAGGACAGCGAGGCCCTGGAAGGAGACAACTCATCGGGGGAAGAGCAGGAGTTGAGAGAGGAGGAGGAAGTGAAGGTGGAGGGAGATGATGTTGAACAGAGAGGTGCCCCGGCTGCAGAGAGGTGGCCGGGCACGGCTCGGGGCGCGTAGGCCTCATGAGGATGCAATGAATGTCAGGGATCTCCTGATTCAGGAATGTTTAAACTGAGCCCCTCTACCCCAGGTTGGGGAACATGGCATGGAAGGGAATAAAAACAGAAAGTGCTGGAAATACTCAGCAGGTCTGGCAGCATCTGTGGAGAGAGAAGCAGAGTTGACATTTTGTTAACTCTGTTTCTTTCTCCGCAGATGCTGCCAGACTTGCTGAGTATTTCCAGCACTTTCTATTTTTATTTCAGATTTCCAGCATCTGCAGTATTTTGCTTTTATGGCATGGAAGGGAGTCTGAGATAGCTGTGCTAACACGTGCATGGAAGACGCAGCCTGGAACATCTAATCTCTTACCGCCAATGAAGGAAGCACATCTGCCCAGAGGTTTTGCCCTCACCGTGGAGGATTCTGTTATCTCCTTCACCATCTCATACCACTTTTCTGTCACGGCAGCAATAAAAGGAGTCCCAGATGTGTGCCTTAAAGTGTCATCACTTATATAGTGCAAACAGAAGAAAACAGTCGACAGAGACAGTGGGAACACACCCCAGTGACTCACTTAGTGCTCCATGCGATGTGCTTAGCCAATCCTATGCAGCGCTCCCCTAGTATCCTCGGAGAACATGGAGGCAGCCTGCTCACTCATCTCGGTTTGAGGCTGAAATGCACGTGGTGATCGTCCTCATCATAGATGTGCCTGTGGAGGCCTCTCCCGAGGCTTCTGCATCTACATCATTGCAGTGGCAGCCTCTGACACATGGTCCTGCTGCACAGATAGTCCCTCAGTCGGAGGGACCAAAGGGGCCGAGGATGATGAGGGTGCCCCATAAGGGGTGACACTGTCATCCTCTTCCTTGATATCCTCAGCCCTTGCCAGATGCTCCAGCTGCCTGGTGGAGGACACCAGCTGGGGCGCAGCTGGCATCCCCTCCAAAGATCTCTGCACCATCAGTGCCACTGATTGGTCCACATTACCCAGCGTCTCATGCGTCCTGTGGACGTCAGTGCACAGTTCCTGCATGCACTCAAATGATGCCACATATGGCTCTCCATGTGTTTGGCTACTCTCTCAATGGAGGAGCTCATGTACTCACAGCCCTGAGCCATGGTGGCACATATGAGCTGGATGGACTCCTCCATCCTCTACCCAAAACCTCGCACCACCTCAGGGAACTCTGACATGCAGCAACACGTCTCCTGCTGCTGTTCAAACTAGAGGCTCCTTTCCAGTGACTCCTGGGGACCTGCATCTGTGCCCAGCTGAGCAGGGCTGTATCTGTTCTCCCTCCTCCGAGGCGAACTGCCTATAGCTCCCTCTGCCTCTGGCACCTCCTCCTGCACACTAGTGCCATGATTA